>NC_134713.1:87811511-88114541 GCF_049634645.1 Pelodiscus sinensis | reverse complement strand
AATGGAGCTCCATCAGGCCCTAAGCTAAGGCCTGGGAGCAAAGCTCCCTCTCCAGGGTAGAACCCCACTAAAGACCTGCACCACATATTTGGGTGGAGGACAATCCCTTGCTCCCCCTTTGACGCGACGTGACGTGAGACACCCTTTGTCGCCCACATGGGGGGCAGATATGCAGACGAGGAGGAGGAGGCGGAGGAGAAGGAGGAGCCGGATGAGGCCAGCACAATAACCCTCCTGACCCTGGAGCCGGTACCCCATGCTCTGGACAAGTCCCAGGCATTGTCCAATGCTAGGGAAACCACATCAGGTGAGTTCCATCACCTTCCCTACACACGCAGGGTGGAAGTGGTGGGCAGTGAGGGGTAGCTGTGTGCTCCTCGCTTGGCCTTTGCAGCCTGGGGATCACACAGCAGCCTGAGCACCAGTCCGGGGCACACAGCCCCAGGAGACTGCACCAGAAGACCCTTGTGCTATTGGCCACAGGTAGTCTGGAGAGGCCTGCTATATGCCTGACACCAGGGTGGGACACCTTTCCATCACAAGCCACCAGAAGGAGGCTGGGGACATGGATACACCCACACTCAGCAGTGCCGCTTACGGTACATAGACATGCATCCACTCCTGGGGACAGCGTGTCAAGGAGCAAGAGCTTCTGCTGCTCATACACACCTTCTCCCAACACCCTGCCCCCTCTCCAACAATAGGCAGGGGTTTGAGTTCTCTCCCTGTGGGATGCCACCACTGCCATACCCAGCAAGCACGTGGCCCAGAAGGAAGCCCAGTGACTCCATTGCCCCTCTCCTACTCACAGGATCCTGGTCTGGCTGTCACTTTCTCATGCCTGCTTATCCCCGGGATGTGGGGATAGCGAGGCTCCCCCTTAGACATCTGGGCCGCTGGAGGAAAGGGCCCACTGTCTTTGCCACACATGGCCTTGCTCCAAGCACATCACCTTCATCTCAACTGACACCTTTTGGTGTTGCCTCAGAGTTGAGGGCAAGGCTTCAGGCACAGTGTCTCCAAGGATGACTGACCATCTCTCTGTTCTCCACAGCCAGGCCAGCTATGAGAAGGGAACGATTGACACCATCTCCCGACCCCGAGGGACCCACTGGTACAGGAGACCCATGGACGAGTTCCAGGGGGAATACCTTGTGGCATTCCAATCCCTGGAGCAGACTTTGGACTGGAGACTACAGGAAGACATTCAGCTGCAGCAAGACAACTGGCAGGAGATGCTGGAGCAGGGCCACACCATATGTGTGGTAGTTCGATCCCTGATCACCGGCATGCTGCCTGCCCCTGCCGTTGCCCTTCCACCTGCCCCTTCCCCTGTTCCTCCCACTTCTCCCCCAGTTCCCCTGTGGCCGCTGAGGCCCCTGCACCCGTAGTGGTGGGATTACGAGAGCCAGGTGCCACTCCCAGCCTGAGCCCTAAGCCTCTCCTCCCCCGCCCCCCCACTTTTCCCCATCCCTGGTTCTTTCCGCAGTCCCTCCCCAGTTACTTTGACCCCACATAAAGAAAGCAAAGAGTTTATTTTTTCCAAAACAAAAAGTGTGGTTTATTGTCTCTCCTGGGAGTGGGAAAGGGAGGCAAAGCAAAGAGGGGCAAAGGCAAAGAGGGGCAATGTGCAGGCCCCTAGTGAGGAGGCCCAGGGGAGAGTCTCGCTGAGTTTCTTGTGAGAAACTTTCCCTCAGGGCCTCCCAGATGCACACAGCTCCTTGATGGGCCTGCCAGATGGCATCTGTGTGCAGCTGCTTGAAGGCCCTGCCAATCCAGTCAGCCTCTGCCCTGCAGCCAGGGAGGAATGCCTTCCCCCTCCTCTCATAGGGTATGTCTACACTACCACCCTAGTTCGAACTAGGGTGGTAATGTAGGCAACTGGAGTTGCAAATGAAGCCCAGGATTTGAATTTCCTGGGTTTCATTTGCATAAAGCCGGGCGCCGCCATTTTTAAATGTCCACTAGTGCAGACTCCGTGCCGCGCAGCTACATGCGGCACGGACTCCTCGTGAAACGAGGAGTAACGGTAGTTCAGACTAGGAAGCCCAGCGCCCGGCTTTATGCAAATGAAGCCCGGGAAATTCAAATCCCGGGCTTCATTTGCAACTCTGGTTGCCTACATTACCACCCTAGTTTGAACTAGGGTGGTAGTGTAGACATACCCATAAATATTGTGAAGGACACAGCATGAGGCCACCACTTGTGGGATGTTGCGCTCCCCAATGTCCAGCCTGATGAGAAGGCAATGGAACATCACCTTCAGATGCCCAAAGCACCCTTTACCACCGTGCGGGCCCTTCTGAGCCTGGCACTGTAGCATTCCTTGGAGTGTTCAAGGTGCCCAGTGTAGGGCCTCATTAGCCAGGGCAACAGAGGTTAGGCTGCATCCTCCAGAATACAGAGTGTCATGTCTACGACCCTGACCCTGATGGCATAGTCAGGAAACAATGTGCCAGTGTGCAGCTTCTGCAACACTCTGGAGATGCCCTGTGCCTTCTCCAACCACCGTTGACTGCCCAGAGGCAGCTCTGGCTCCATAGCTGGAGTGCTGAGGTGTCCACAAGGGCAACCACAACAGGCAAAGGAATGGGTCTGCCGTCCCTCAATGAGGTAGGCTAAAGAGAAGAGCCCAAGAGGCTGATGTACAGGGGGGTTCCTTTAAGTACAAGTCTCAGATAGCCTCAGACAGCAGCCACAGGAAGTGAGTGCTGTCCTGATGCCTTGTGTGAAATGCTTCCAGGTGGCTTTAAATGAGTTTCTGCATCTAATGAGTGTGGACGTTCTATTTCTTTGCTATTTCAATGGGCATTTGGTATGGAGATGTACTATTTCAAAATAAGCTAGAGTATTTCTTCTGGAATAGCTTATTCCAAAATAATCGTGTAGTGTAGACGTAGCCTTATTCTGGTAGAAATATTTCTTGTGAGGGAAGGGTTAGCTTAAACCTCTTCCCAAATAATATAAGAAATTGAAAGTCACATTTATACTGCAATAAGAAGATCCACACAGGGTCTGTCCTATTGTTATAATTACACTGGAAAAAAAAAACTAGTAAAAAATTGCCATGCGAAGAAGGCAATTTTCGACAATTTTTCCTACGTAAGGATGGAGTTAGAACAATAGGGTTTGGTCTTATTTGTTTTTGGAAACTTTACATCTTTGTATTGCAGGCTACTGAAAGACCATATTTACTACCCAATGTCAGCAGTCCATATAATGAATGAACAGTCTACAAATATCCAAATTCTAAACAGAAATAGCTTTAATTTATATAGAAGGTCCTCAAATGTCCCCTAAATCCACAAAATTACCTCCTTCCTCTATAAGTCTAAAATCGGTCATACTGATTAAAACCAAATTTAGCTTTAAAAATGGGCTGCCCAGCTGACATATTATTTCCCATGTTTTGCCTTGCAGCAAATTTTACAGCTGAGTTATAACACCTTGTAAAATGGAGTTTATATTGGAAACAGTGTCAAGACCATGAAGTACTGCAGTGCTAGCTAGTATTACTAGTATTAGTCCCAATAGGTCTGGTATTCTGTATGATGCATTATGACAGACCTCATGAAGTTGAAATCCTGACATTTCAGAAACTGACTTGGATTAATAGGAAAGTCTCTATGAAAAGAAAAGAGTTTTGCATGCTTAAGTGTTTGAGAGTAATACAAAAGGCAACCAAATTTCAGGGTCTTGTTGATGCTTATGATTGAACTTTCTAATTTTAAACAAATAATGGTAGGTCACACTGGTAATAATTGTGTGATTAGATAAGGTATCATCAGTGATATAAATTTGTTGGCCTATTGATGGTGAGGGAACCAAGAATGATTAAGTAGAATTAATCAAATGTAATTGTTTCATTCCAGTAAAAGAATGTTTGCATTTGTGTAAACTTTGTGAATAATTTTGAACAGCATTATTTAATTATATGCTTACACTGGTTGGTTCTTGCTATATTACCTTTCAGTGGTTTTCCCCCTGTTTACTGAAATCAAATTTCTACTTCATAATGCATGAAACAAATCCCTTCTTCACACCGTAACTGCTTTATTTAGTCAAGTGGCAGCCTATAATGTTAATTATTGCTAATAAAGTTTCTTCCTTTTTTTGTGGTCCATTCCTTGGTTCAGCTTGTCATACTCTAAGCCAGCTATTTCCAATATTGTGATGATCTGTATTTACCACCTGGTAAAGACATTCGGCTTGCAGTATTCTAAATAAATGTGTGAGTCTGTGTGAGGTCTGCGTAACTAAGATAGCAAAGCACTGGCAATCAGTGATTGCCAGCAAGCGGTAATTCCACTTGTTTGCTAGCACCTAAATCTAGCAGACTATAATGTCTCTAGTTAATTACAGTAGCATCCTTTTACTTGTCACATTCTGGTTAAAACACATTTGTAAGTTTAACATATTGTCCCAATCAATAGGTCCTCAGGAGGCTTTGATATACTGGGAGATCTTCAGTTCTACTTCATGAATGGCTTCCAAAAATAAGCATTGTACAAATCATTAGCAGCATTTTCAAGTATTTCACTATGAAGACCAGTGTCCACAGCACTCACTGCAGACATGAAAATCATGAAGTTCAACACAAACACCCATATAGGAATATAATAATTTTAAAGTGGGGGTGAATAATAATTTTTGATGAGGGGGTCCACTCCAAAATAGGCTAAGTGGTCAAGGGCCACACTCTTCCATGAGATGCAGAGTCTAGGGTGGAGGCTAGATACAACAGGGAGCTTGAAGTGGCGGGAGAAGGGCTGTAGAGTCAGGGAAGGAGTTTTGGGTAAAGGAGGGGTATATGAAGGAGGTGCAGGGTCTGAAGGGGGTATGGTTGCAAGAGAGTATTCAGACCTGCAAGTGGTATATAAGAGGGGATATAAGGTTCAGGAGGGGGTTGTGGTCTAGGGCAGTGGATTGGGGTGCACAGTCTGGGAGGAGGTATGAGTGTAGGAGCAGGGATTCAGAGGGTTTGGGTTATGACGTGAAATGTAGACAAAGCCTCAGTCTCTACCAGGGGCAGGGTACTACGCATCTCAGTGTTTGGTCCAGAGTAAGCCAGAGACATCTGCTTCCTCCACTAGCTCCAGCCCAACTGAATTGAAGGGCCTGCCTCTTATACATCCTGTTCCCCTCCCCTTTCTCTTTCCCCCCACCTCTTCCCCCAGCTGCTTCTATTGCAGGGGGTGGAGTTGGCATGGCTCCACCTACCAAGAAGAGAGTAGTGGTCCCTCTGTTTCAGGCTATTATTCACTACAACATGGCTAATACATGACATGACATTTAAGCAAACTATACAATTAGAGCCTGATCCAATCCAAGTAAAGTCAATAGAAGTCTAAGTCCCCTGGAGCAACATAACGATTTTTGTAAAGTTAAGGCTAAGCATATATGTATAGTTGTCCGAGTGTAAGCCACACCCTTGCTATCTGAAGTTACACAGAATTTTGAAGGATTACTTTTAGTCTATTTTCGGTTTCTGGCAAGTATTCCCAGTAAGCAATAATATTATTTAATAGGGAAATTAACTGTATTTTAATTATTTTTTTGGCTTGCAATTTAGTTTGGTTGAAAAATCCTCTTTCTAGTACCAGCTGAGGTTTTCTCTATGGGTATGTCTACACAAAAAAGTTAATTCAAAATAACAGCCATTATTTTGAATTAACTTTAATAGTGTCTATACAGGCAAACCACTACTTCGAAATAAATTTGAAATAGCGGAGCACTTATTTCGAATTTGGTAAACCTCATTCTATGAGGAATAATGCCAAATTCGAAATAGCTCATTCGAAATAAGTGCTGTGTAGATGCTTATTTAGAAATAGGGGGCCTCCTGCCCTTCCCACTTTCCCCTGCTGGCCACTCTGGGCCAAACCAGGAAAACTGCTCTCCTCTCCCCCAGCCCTGGAGCCCTTAAAGGGGTAGACTCTGGCCACAGTGCACGTGCCAGACCCAGGCCTACCAGCGGTCGCTGCCCCGACTCAGTGGCCACACACTGAGCCAGTCAGCCAGTGCCAGCCAGCTGTACACTGCCCAATCCCCCAGCTCCCAGGAGCCAGCCAGGGGCCGGAGACGGCAGGTGTCCTCCTAGACTAGTGCAGAGATCATGGACCTCATTGAGATTTGGGGGGAGGCCTCCAATGTCCATGATCTCCACACTAGATAGAGAAACACCGCCATGTATGGCCAGATAGCTGCCACCATGGCCACCAAAGGCCACAGGGGCACCTGAGAGCAGGTGCGCATGAAATTTAAAGAGCTGCAGAAGGCATACGCCAGGGCCGCTCGGGGCAGCTCCTCCACAAGGGCAGACACCTGTCCCTATTTTGATGCCCTGGACCGCATAATGGGGCGGGGGGGCGGGATGGTCTGTGCCTTCCCAGGGGGTACTGATCCAGGAGCAGAGGGCCCTGAGCAGGGCGCAGAGGAGGAGCCACAGGAGCCACCACAGAGGGTGCCACGCCGCCAGGACCCCAAGTTGTCCCAGCAACTGAGTCACCAGGGTCGTCCGGGGAGACCACAACATGTGAGTGACATCACTGTCCCCTTGCTACAGGGGGGCAGGGAGGGAGACCAGGGAATACGCACGTGGGCCTTGCTTACCATGGATCATACAGCAACCTGTGCACAAGCGAGCACGTGCCGTGCCACCCCTGGGCAGGTGGCTCTAGCTGCCTGCCACATAGGGGCCATGACCTGATAGCCACACGCATGTGTGAAGAGACCTGACATGCTCCTGACCCCGGGATGGGACACAGCAGGACACACACAGGGGACATCTCCCCCACACCTCAGCCGCACTATACCCAGAACGGGGGCATGGGTGCAGTCCCGGGGCAGCTCCTACTCCCAGGGAAAGTCGGACATTCTGACCATGGCCTCTGTTCAAGCACAGCAGCTCTGACGGTGCAGGGCCCCCTCGCAGAGGGGGGGCTGGGCTTCACCCACTGTATCCCCAGGGAGAACTGACCACTTCTCTTCTTTCTCCACAGCCGCACCAGCTGCATGTGCATGGTGCACCACTCTGCCTGGGACATCCTCCCACATCCGAGGGCTCAGCAGGTCCACCACAACACTGGGGTACCGAGATCAGCACCTAGGGGCCCTGTGAGCCCTGCACTGCACCATGGAGCAGTGGGTGCAGGATGACTGGGAGTTCTGGCATGAGCTGCTTACCCCGGGTTGTGCCATCTGTGCCCATCTGCAGACCCTGGTGCAGAGCATGCTGCCTCATGCTGCTCCAGTGCCTGCTGTCTCCCCATCTCCAGCTCCTTCTCCCACTCTTTCTCTCCCTCTTGCCTCTCCCTCCTCAATCTCCACACCCTCCTCCTCAATCTCCACACCCTCCTCCCCATCACCCCAGGGACGCCAAGGCCCCCACACCTGCCATACTAGGAGACAGTTGGCCCAGCGAGACCCCCACCCCTGAGTCCTGAACTTCACCTTCCCCTTCTTCCCCTTCCTTCCCCCTTTCAGCTCCCTCCTCCCAGTTTTTCCCCTCCCCTCTCCCACCCTCTCTCCTCCCTTCTCCCACCTCCTCTCCCCAGTCTCACCAGAGTTTCATCCCCCCCCCCCCCAGTTTAGTTAAATAAAGAGAGTTTATATTTTTGAAAATACGTTTATTTTATTTGACATCAGGAAGGGGGGTTAGGGAGGGGTAAGTGGAAGGACGAGGGAGGAATGAAGCACAAGCCCCCAGTGGGAAGACCAGGGAGTCTCTGAGTGCTCCTCAGGGTGGACGCTCTCCCACAGGGCCTCCTGGATACTGACAGCCCCCTGCCCCTCCGATGGACCTCCCGGATGGCAGCCTGCAGCAAGTGCAGCCAGGCTGATAGCAACGTGTCCATGAGAAGCACCAGAGTGCCCAGGGACAGCTCTGGTTCCATGTTGCAGAGTGCTATGGTGTCCCAAGTGAGGGCAACCAGAGCACTCTGAGACACAAATGCTTTGCTGTCCCACAGCGAGGCAGGCAAGCAAGCAGGGACACCTGAGAACTGGCTGCCTGGGTGCAGGGGTGTCCCTTTAAGCACAGGCCTCAGATAGCCTCAGGCAACAGCCACAGAAAGACACTCCTTACCTGATGCCCTAACCATGACCTGCTTCCTGCCAGCCTTAAATCTGAATCAGTATCCACTCAGTGTGGACACGGTATTTTGAAATAGCAAAATGCTATTTTGAAATGCATTTTGTGTGTAGACGCATTATTTCAAAATAAGCTATTTCAAAATAACACTGTAGTGTAGACATACCCTATATATTTACACTGAACCTCTTTATTATTACTGGGCAATGATCATATGAAAAGCAAGTAATTTAGCCAGAGAGGAGATTATACTGTGGACTGTTAATTTCATATTTACATTTTAAGTATCATTACTGGCTTATAAGAGAAATAGATAGTCTGAGTTTCCTCTCCCAGAAGAACTGACCATTAGTGTAAAACATGGATACATACAGACTAGAATTTATCCTGATGCACACTTGTGTGTAAATGTGAAGAAAATCTGGCCTCTAGAATACCAAAGTGATCCATAGGGAATCCTGAGTTGAATAGAGTGTGTGGTCAGTGCTGGGAGACAAGGCATCTATCTAATCTGCTTTATTAAAAGGATTTGCTTAATATATTTTCTTTTGGTCAGTGCCAGCTGAAGTTAAAGTTCCCTTCAAAAACAACTAGCAGCCTAAAGATTCTTAGGCAATATGTAAACTCTGTAGTCAAAGTACAGTACTTCCTGACACATACATGGCTGTGTCTAGACTGGCAAGTTTTTCCGCAAAAGCAGCTGCTTTTGTGGAAAAACTTGCCAGCTGTCTACACTGGCCACTTGAATTTCCACAAGAACACTGACGATCTCATGTAAGAAATCAGTGCTTCTTGCGGAAATACTATGCTGCTCCCGTTCGGGCAAAAGTCTTTTGCGCAAAGCTTTTGCGCAAAAGGACCAGTGTAGACAGCTCAGATTTGTTTTGCACAGAAAAGCCCCTATCGCGAAAATGGCAATTGGGGCTTTTTTACTGAAAAGTGCATCTAGATTGGCACGAATGCTTTTCCGCAAAAAGTGCCAATCTAGACGCTCTTTTCCACAAATACTTAACGGAAAACTTTTCTGTTAAAAGCATTTGCAGAAAATCATGCCAGTCTAGACGTAGTCACATGTGTTTTACTCAAACTAGGGAATGTGTTAGGATGTGAAAACTTAGTATTTCTGTTATGTTTGGTAAAATATAAATTGAAAATCTCAATTTTATACCAGGTAATTACCTTTATCTGTATAATGATTTCAAATGGCATTCAGTGTATTGTTGTCATCACCAGAAATAGAATTAAAATCATAATTGGTAGATAAATCCATTAAAATTGGTAAAAATATGATTGGCACAACTACTTGACAAAAAAGGTTCTGACTTCAGGCCTTGTTGTTAGCATTGCTATTAAGATTAGACAAATAACTAAAGTAGGAAGTAATTTAGTAACCCAGGTGTCAGCAACCTTTCAGAAGTGGTGTGCCGAGATTTAATTTATTCACTTCTATTTACAGGTCTGCATGCCATTAATACTTTTTAAAGTCAATAATAGTCTTAAATAATAAATAAATTAAGATGCAGATCGTACACCATTAACACCTATGTAAATTTTGTTTGAAATGTAATCATGCAAATGTCCTCCTAGAACACACGCCCCCCATACAGCCTGCTTTCGTCCCCTGCTCTAACCCAGACAGACAGAAAGAAATGCAATCTAGATTACAACAAAAGAATCAGACACCTCAAAGAAACTGTCCCCAGATTCCACCTCGCTGCACAGATGCCAACACCCACCCACCGCCACTTTTCCCCACCTACCCTTGTGCAATCTGTTCCTCCCAGCCCACGTAGGGGCTGGGATAAAACCCTGCTTCTCAAAATAGCAGGCACCAGCAGTCTGTCCTGTCCTAACTCCCAGCTAAAGCACAAACAAATTATCCACACCTCTCCCACCTCACAGCACAAACAAACTACCTCTCTGCTTCCACTTCATCCCATTGCCAACACCCCATCCACCCTCTCTTTCCCCCTCCAACCCCATGGAGTCAGGCCCTTACCTCCCACTTCCCAGGAGACTTGAGTGCTGAGTTTCTGCCTCTTTCTCCCACACACAAGGGATTCTCCAAACTCCACTCCCTTCTGACTCCCCCTCCCAATTAACCACTCCCTCACTCCTCCTCCTCCTGCCTAACCACTTATTCTCTCCTTGTCTTGCTTTTTATCACCTGCTCTGGGAGCTGCTCCATTTTACTGCTTATTCAGCAAGACAATGCCCCAGGAACTTTGAATTTCCGAGTGGAGCTCAAAAAACAGCTGTGTGGGGGAGGAGCGCGGGGGGGGGGGGGATTGAGCTCCTACCCTGCATGCCACTGAAAATTGACTCACATGCCATAAGTGGCACGCATACCCTTGTAAGTATACGTGTTGACCCTTGTAAGTAACCAGTCAATTAGTACCTTCTGAGTGCTTTACAGCAATAACACCAACCATAAATGCTAACCAAATATATTCACACCACTGCTTCAAATCATATCATGCTCCTCATTTGTATACTGACGAATCACTGTTACAAAACTTAGTTCAGATAAGAAATAACGTTTTATCTGTTCTCAAAAGCTTGTCTAAAATTTTTGACATACTTGAAATTACATCAACACTTTCATGTACAGCATTTTCTGACCAAAGGATATATTGAAAAGATATTGAGGTATTTGTAAAAGTCTAGCATTGGGTTGATTTCAGAGAGCTAAAGACTTTACATCAATTTCAAAGTATGAAGTTTTGTTATATAGTTCAGGCATAAACTGTTCATTACCTTGAAAGAAACTAACACAATTTTCAAATAAATGGCTGCAGAAATAGTGAGTCAAAGAGCATTCAGAATGTCTTGGTTCCTATGGGTAAAAGAGATAATTCTTTTTCTTGCATTTTGGATCAAATTGCAATTCCAGCAACACTGATGTGGGAAGGCTACAAACAAAGAAGTATAGTAATCCAGTTTGGATGTAATAAGCATGAAAACCAGTTTCCAAATCTATGGGGGGCTCAGCAGGATTTAATCCTTGCAACACTTCTTAGAGGATAAAACAAGCTATTTTAACCACATTTTAAATGTGTTTATCAAAGAAAATCCAGGCAAATTCCCAAATTTCTTGTAGATGTATAAAATGGGTATCAAAGACCCTCCTAGAGAATTCTGTTGGGTTTTCGTTAGATAAGGTTTTACTGCTAAGTAATTTATAAAATCCTTCCATTTGGCTGCCATTTAGCTTCCATCATCTGGAAGTCATCCAACTTTAAACATCTGCAAAACAATTTTGCAAGTGAGAAATGGTCTGATTAGGATCAGTTTGAGAGAAGATAGGTGAATCAGGTTATTATTCCTATAGACATATAGCTACAAGTAGCGCTAAGCTTTCAAACAATAAATGATCAAATACTCTGGTTTGCTGATATTTGAAGTCTCAGTCTTGCAGCCACAAAGGAATTAGAGTAATTTACACAAGTGAGTAGTCATATTGAGTTCTGATAACTCATATGTGTAAATTTACTCAAAGGTAGTAAGAGCTGCAGGATCAGTACCTAACCGGAGAAGGACTAAAAGAGATTCTACTGTAAAACAAAACAGAAGTCACTAAGTTGTGTGTGTGTTTTTCTTATTGAAACAGGAGCAGATGTCAATAAAATGAAGCCTTTACACAATTAATTGCATGTTCTTTTCAAACAAAATTCAGCTACCATGCGGGGCTTGTTTTGTCCCCAGTGCCAGTTGTTCCGGTATTAAATTGTCTTAGACAAAAATGTTAGATGTATTTTTGGCTCAGTCTGTAAAGTGTTCATCAGCTCAACAAAATGCCAGATTTCAAAACATGCTTCTCCCTGAGCAACCCTCCAGTCCTGTAAAGGCACTATGCAGATTAAATTCAAGGCACTTACGCTGCCTCTTTTTTTCAGTGCTTTTTCAAATCATGGAAAGTCTAGCAACTGACCTGAATCTAGAGGATGACACCTTCAAATTCTCTCTGCCACCCACTCAGCTATTAAATTGGCTTCCTTTAGGGGATAAGAGAGGCTGATGATTCGGTCCATATCTGAGATAACCAAGAGTGTGACCATGTGAAATAGAATGGAAAAATGTTCAAGCTGCCTAATGCTGTGGTCCAGGATTCTTAAAAACGTGGATGAAGTTAAGCTTCTAAAGCTCTGGTTAGCCATCTAAATAAGTGGCCTAATTTTTCAGAAGTGCTGAGTCCCTCGCAGCTCCCTTTGAGATCACTGGATATTATGTATTATGTCGTGTGGCATGGAGCATAGATTTAAAGCATGAATATATTCTGTGTGGCCAAAGAGAGAAAAGTTCCCAAGTGGCATGCCACTTATGTGTCTAGACTGTAGAGTTTTTTTCCAGAAAAACAGCTGTTTTTCCAAAAAAGCTTCAACTATATTCACACTGCAATCGTGTTCTTTCGAAAGAAAATCGAAAGAACACAAGGGTTTTTCTGACATTGGTAAACCTTATTCTATGACGAAGAACACCTTTTCCAAAAGAGCTTTTTCAGAAAAAGGTGTGCGTGGACGTGGAAGAGGCAGTTCTTTCTAAAAAAGAGGCTTCCAGGAAAAAGCACAGGTGCCCTGGTGGACACTTCATCCAAACTAATCACAGTTCTATAGTTCCTGTCTCCTGCCAGTTCTTAAAGCTGAAGGCACCCTACACAAGCCTTGTGGCAGGAAGCCAGTCCTGGAGCAGCATCCTGACTCTACGGCTTTCCCTGCCACAGGCCTGCTGACCCATGGCACAGCCACAAGCCACACAAGAGCCCCCTGGCCCTTCCAGGGAGCAGCACTAGGGGTCCCAGGACCCACCCAGGGACACCAAACCCTGATCTGGGGCGGAGATCTTGACCCTCCTGGAGCTGTGGGGGGAAGAATGTGGACAGAAACGTGGACATTTATGGGTGCATGACTGAAGCTCTGGCCCAGAGAGGACGCCACCCCCCACACCCTTAACAAAGTCTGGCGCAAGATAAAAGAGCTCTGGCAAGGGTACGCCAGGGTCAGGAAGTGCAGCTCTTGCTCCGGGGCAGGACCCCCATCCTGCCCATACTATAGAGAGCTGCACCAGATCCTGAGGGATGGGGAAGCCCTTTCCCCACCCGTACTTGTGGATTCGGGCTTGGAGACACCCGTGGTCACCCAGCTGGAGCTCCTGGAGAAGGATGATGATGACAAGGAGCAACAGCAACCTCAGGAGGAGGAGGAAGAGGAGGACACTGGTAGCGTGGTCACCCTCACGAGGAAAATAGTACCCCAGGTTCTGGACATCTTCCACGCATCATATGATGCCGGGGAGGGATCATCAGGTGAGTGCTCTCAAACTGTCACACACACATGGTGGGAGAGGCAGTCTCAGAGAGGATGGGGTGTGATCGTTGCTCAGCATGCTCGGCCTGGACAGCGTGCAGCTGTCCATGTACATGCAAGCACGTGCAGCAGCAGTGTGCACCACGTGGTCTCAGGAGCCAGCCCCAGAGCACGCAGAGGCTGCTGCTCACTGGCTTGGGGGGTGGCCCCACACATGTCTGACCCCTGGGAGGGATGTCTTCCCCTGGGAGGCTGGGCACAATGGTGCATGCACGCCCCCACACAGACTGAGGAGTGTTGCACGCAGCACATGGACATGCCTGCACAGGAGAGACACCACCCACTCCTGCAGACAGCACTGCCAGGTGCAGGTGTTTTGGATGTGTGGGCCCCAGGGAGGGCCAAGCCACTGCGGGCCCCTCTTCTGCACATGGGATCCCACTGGCTACGCCTACATTGGCCCCTGTTCTATAATAGGGATGCTAATGTAGCACTTGGGAATAGGCAAATCTGCGTGGGATTTAAATATCCCCCACGGGATTTGCATTTTCACAGCTGCCGCTTTTTTCCGGCTTGTAGATAAGCCGGAGAAAAGCGCCAGTCTGGACACGATCCTCCGGAAAATAAGCTTTTTTCCGGAGGATCTCTTATTCCTACTTTCCTAGGACAGTAGCTCACTGCTCCTCAGGGACAGTGTCTGCATGGATGACTGACAACCTCTCTCTTGTCCTCCATAGCCGGACCAGCTGTCGTTGAAGGGTGAGCCACACCATTCCAGGCAGCCAACTGAAGCTGGGTATCCGTAAGCACTGGCGGGTCTACCAGGACCTCATGAGAGAGCACATTGCAGTCCTGTGTGACATGCAGCAAACCCTGGCCCAAAAGATCCGTGGTGATGTCGAGAGGCACAATCACATGTGGGACCAGTTCGTGCGGCAGAGTGAAAACGTGTGCTGTCAACCTGGAAGTGATGGCACACCCAGATCCTGTCCCCACTCTAGCCTCCCCATCCCGATCCCCTCAGTCCTCCTCCCCTCACTCCAGCTCCTCCTGCCGTGCCTCCTCCCCTGGCCTCCTGCCAGACCTGACCTCACTGCAACCCCTTCTCCTGCCTGCCCCCAGTTGTCCCAGGCCCCACCCAACCCCGAGTTTGTCATGGTCCCTGGACCCAAGGCAGCACTTGCAGGCACGCCACGCACCACTTGCAGCCCTGATCCACCCTCCTCCCTCCCCCCATCCAGGTTCTCATCCCCCCTCCATCCCAGTTACTTTTATTATAAAAAATTAAATACAAAGTTTTTGTTGAAACCAAAACTGGTGTCTTTATTGCACAGGGAAGAGGGACAGGAGGGGTTGTGGTGGGAAAGGTATAAGGGGGGCAAGGCACAAGTCCCCATTGGGGAGGCCCTGTGGAGAGTTATTGGGCTCCTTCAGAGAACCTCTCCCTCAGGGCCTCTCAGATGTATACCATGGCCTGATGGGCCTGGCAGATGGCAGCTGTCTGCGGCTGTTCAAAGATCCTTCTCTCGCAACCAGCCTCTGTCCTCCCGCCCCTGGGAGGAAGGCCTCCCCTTTGCTCTCCACTATGTTGTGGAGCATGCAACATGCAGAGACCATCTCGACAATGTTGTGCTCCCTGACGTCAAGACCTGAACCTGGTCTTGAGGTGCCCGAAGACATATTCCACCTGCATCCGGGCCCAGGTCAGGTGTGTGTTGAATTGTTTCCTGGTGTGGTCCAAGTGGCCAGTGTAGAGCTTTATGAGCCATGGCACAAGTGGGCAGGCTGCATCACCAACGATACAGAGTGGCATCTGTACCTCCCCCATGCGAACGTCCCATTGGGGGAAGAATGTTCCAGCCTCCAGCCTGTGGTACAGGCTAGAATTCCTAAATATGCATCATGTGCCCGGACCACTCACCAGGCAAAAACGTCTGAAAACTGTCCCCGGTAGTCAACCGGGGCCTGCAGCACCGTAGAAAAATAGCCCTTCTTGTTTATGTACTGGGTGGCTCGACGCTGTGGTGCGCGGATTGGGATGTGGGTCCCATTGATTGCTCCACCGCAGTTTGGAAAGCCAAGGGCAGCAAATCCGGCCACGATGGGGTCCAGGTCTCCAAGGCGGATGACCCTGCACAGCAGGATGGAGCTGATGGCTCTTTCTACATGCAGAAGGAGACATATAAACACACAAAACAGAGAATGAGAGGGAGTGCCCATCTCCCTCCCCCGCAAACACCCAGAAGCTACCCCCAATGAGGCCGGCCCCCCAGTAGCAGGCCTGTGTGAGAGAAGGAAAGCACAACTCCCCCCCCCCGAATGAGCCTTCCCCCCACCCCCTTTTCACCCTCCACTCCTCTCCCAAGGGTCCCTCTTTTCCAGGACTCCCCCCCCCCCCCCATGCAGGGACTGCAGCCTGAGAGTGCCTTACCTCCATGAGGAGGACCCCAACGGTAGACTTCCCCACACAGAACTGGTAGCCCACTCACCAGGGGGTGGCGAGCTTCCATACGGCAATTGCGACCCGCTTCTCCAGGGGGATGGCAGCCCGCAGGTGGGTGTCGCATCTCTTGAGGGCAGGGGTGAGCCAGGCACACAGCTCCAAGAAGGTGGCCTTCTGCATGTGGAAGTTGTAGAGCCACTGCTGGTCATTCCACCGTTCCATCACCAGGTGGTCCCACCATTCAGAATTAGTGTCCAGCCTCCAAATTCACTTCTCGACCCTGGGGTCCAGGGGCAAGGTCATTGCTCCCTCATGCAGGCAGAGGGACTCACAGATGAGTGGGGAGTCGAGATGGGGCAGGACTATCAAGATGGTCTGCTGAAACTGCTGCATAACCTGCAGCATGACAGTGTGGCGCCATCGCATGCCCAGGGGCAGCTCTGGCTCCATAGCCAAAAAATAAAAAAATGTTGTGGCGTCCAAGAAAGTTGGGCAACCAGAGCACGCACTGCAAAAGCTTTTCTGTCCCTCAGGCTGTGTCCAGACTCAGGGGTTTTTTCGAAAAAACTTCACCTGCGTCTAGACTGCATCCGCGTTCTTTCGAAATTAAATCGAAAGAATGCGGCTTTTCTTTCGACGGTGGTAAACCTAATTCCACGAGGAAGAACGCCTTCTTTCGAAAGTGCTCTTTCGAAAGAAGGCGTTCTTGAAAGCAAACAGGCTTTTTAGAAAGAGAGCATCCAGACTCACTGGGTGCTTTCTTTCGAAAAAGCGGCTTGCTTTTTCGAAATTCCGCGTGCAGTCTAGACGCTCTCTTTCGAAAGAGGCTCTTTCGAAAGAGGCTTGCAGTCTAGACATAGCCTCAGAGAGGGTATGTCTACACTACAAAGTTAGTTCGAACTAACGGACGTTAGTTCGAACTAACTTTAATAGGTGCTACACTAGCGCTCCGCTAGTTCGAATTTGAATCGAACTAGCGGAGCGCTTAGTTCGAACTAGGTAAACCTCATTTTACGAGGACTAACGCCTAGTTCGAACTAGCTAGTTCGAACTAAGGGCTGTGTAGCCCTTTAGTTCGAACTAGTGGGAGGCTAGCCCTCCCCAGGTTTCCCTGGTGGCCACTCTGGCCAACACCAGGGAAACTCTATGCCCCCCTCCCGGCCCCGGACCCCTTAAAGGGGCACGGGCTGGCTACGGTGCCCGTGCCAGGTGCAAGCCTGCCAGCACCCAGCTAGCAGACCCTGCACCTGGCACAGCACAGAGCCACCCACCCGATGCCCCCCAGCCCACCCCCTCTTCCCGGGACCAGGCTGGCGGCTCCCGGGAGCTTGCCCTGGACCGCAAGAGGCGGGCACCTTCCTGGGCTAGTGCGGACATCGTGGACCTCGTCCACGATCTCCGCACTAGGCACAGGAAAGTGGCCGTCTAGGGCAGGAGAGCTGCCAGCCTGGCCACCCAGGACCAGGTGTGCATGAAAATCAAGGGGGTCCACTGAGACCCCCGACACTGAGCCCTGAGCTTACAATGGCCGTACTGGGTCAGACCAAAGGTCCATCTAGCCCAGTAGCCTGTCTGCCAACAGCGGCCAACCCTAGGGACCCTGGAGGGGATGGACCGAAGACAATGACCAAGCCATTTGTCTCGTGCCATCCCTCTCCAGCCTTCCACAAACTTTGGGCAGGGACACCACTCCTACCCTCAGCTAATAGGACTCCATGGACCCAACCTCCATGACTTGATCTGACTTCCCTTTAAACTCTGTTCTAGTTGTAGCCTTCACAGCCTCCTGCAGCAAGGAGTTCCACAGGTTAACTATTTGCTTTGTCAAGAACAACTTTCTCTTACTAGTTTCAAGCCTGCTACCCATTCCTTTCCTTTGGTGTCCTCTAGTCCTTCTTTATGGGAACTCAGGAAGAACTTTTCTGAATGCACCCTCTCCACCCAACCCCTGCTTTTAGAGACCTCTATCCTGTCCCCCCTCCGTCTCCTCTTTTCTAAGCTGAACAGTCCCAGTCTCTGTAGCCTTTCTTCATCTGGGACCTGCTCCCAACCCCTGATCATGTTAGTTGCCCTCCCCTCTCCCAGCCTTTCTCTTCCCCTCTCCCACCTCCTTTTCCCAGTCTCCCCCAGTTTTTTTCAATAAAGACAGAGTCAATGTTGGAAGAAACGTTATCTTTATTTTGTACATCAATAAGAAGGGGGGCTAGGGAAGGGTAAGTGGAAGGAGGTGAGGGAGGAATGGGGTACGAGCCCCCGATGGGGAGGACTGGGCTGGCTCTGCGGGCTTCTGGGGGTGGAAGCTCTCCTGCAGCCCCCCAATTACTCCCTCTCCCTAGATGGCAGCCTGTGGCAAGTGCAGCCGGGCTGATGGCCGAGTGGTGTGATGTGCCCAGTGTGGGCACTCAGGGCACTCCAAGCCAGAACTTCTTTGCAAGCGGGGCACCCCTTAGAACTGTGTGTCCGGGGTGGGGGTCGGGACCCTTTAAGCGCAGCCCTCGGCTAGCCTGAGACAGCATCTCCATGCTCTAAGTCCTCCTTTTATGCCCTGCCGGCACTGCTTCCGGCCATCCTTAAGCCCTGTTCAGAGTCCACTCAATGTGGACTTACTAGTTCGAATTAGCAAAACGCTAGTTCGAACTAGTTTTTAGTTCTAGATGCGTTAGTTCGAACTAGCTTAGTTCGAATTAACTAATTCGAACTAAGTTAGTTCGAACTAGCGCTGTAGTGTAGACGTACCCAGAGGTAGGCAAGCCTGCAGCAGAACTTGAGAAACAGCTGTCCAGGGGGGTCCCTTTAAGCACACATCTCAGATAGCCTTAGTCAACAGCACCTGGAAGTAACTGCTGACCTAATGCCCTGG
The DNA here is from genome assembly GCF_049634645.1 of Pelodiscus sinensis. NCBI lineage: Eukaryota > Metazoa > Chordata > Testudines > Trionychidae > Pelodiscus > Pelodiscus sinensis. The sequence continues at coordinate 88,095,843 of NC_134713.1, read as the reverse complement.
CTGAAGGGGTTCCGGGTGGCCTTTTATGTGAGAGAACGTCCAATGAATGTGGATGCTCTCTTTCAAAAAAGCAGATTGCTTTTTCGATGCGCTTTTGAGGTGTGGATACTCCTTTTGAAAGAAGATTTTTTGGAAGATCTCTTCTGAAAAAGCTTCTTTTGAAAGAAGCTTGCAGTCTAGACGTACCCTTAGTTATTAGTCATTCCATTTTCGGTGTTTGGTTTTAGATGTTTTCTAAGAAACTATCCACCTAATCTTTCTTGGTAGACCAAAAAAAGAAATTGTTCTAAATAATACCAAAATAACAAACTTAAACTGTTTTGAGAACTTCCTTTTTGTCAGTCACAAAAACACAAGGAACACACTAATCCACTTGAAACAGACATAATTCTTGCATGCTCTTAAAGCAAGCAGCATCTCCATCTCTGTTTAATTCACTCTGAATTGCTTTTCCTTTCCTTACCTCATTTTATTTTAATAGGAAAACTCCAACCTGATATTGGCCAAGTTCTGGGGAAAGCTGAGAGCAATTTGATCAGTGATTTCTTTAGACTTCCTGTATATCTGGCATGGTATTTTAAGCATATTAAGATACATAATTACAGCTAAAACTGTTTTTTTATATATTACACAGAGCATGACAAAAAGACATTTAGGAGGCTAGTTGGAACAGTTGTGTAAAGAACATTATATTACAGGGAATATTAGAGAAACTTGTAGTTGCTCTCTCCCCTCCTCCAAACACACACACAAACAAAATATCACTTTTTGAAAATGTCACCAAACAGTCAGCTTTGTAAATGCTATTGGATTTTTTTTTTTTTTTTTTTTTTTTTTTTTTTGCATACTTAAGGTAAGGAGGATTTGAAACTTGTGCTTCATAGTGGAGATGCAAATGGAACTTTTTTGCCTGTAGTTACATAATATTTTTAGTATATTTTCACAGCATTATACAAAGGTTTTCTGTGACAAGGTGGTTAATTAAAGACCAGTTTATACCCAGATTCTCAATTATGCTCCAACAATCTCCTTACACCACTCTGGAAATGAAAATTGTTTACTCACTTGAAATCTCTTATACTATAAGACCGGTACAAAGTAGTTTCAATGTCAATTACAATAAGTCCCCATTTACTTTATTTGGAGGCAGGTGAGTGTTTGAGTTTTGGTTATTTAGTATAAGTATTAAACTATTGAGAAGACTGATTCATTTGAAAAAATTCTCGACCTTGATGGAGGGGGCAAATGCAAGCAATTTTTGTAAACAAAGTACATACTTTATTGTACTGTATGGGTACGTCTACACTACAGCGCTAGTTCGAACTAACTTAGTTCGAATTAATTAATTCGAACTAAGCTAATTCGAACTAACGCGTCTAGAACTAAAAACTAGTTCGAATTAGCGTTTTGCTAATTCGAACTAGCAAGTCCACATTGAGTGGACTCTGAACAGGGCTTAAGGATGGCCGGAAGCAGTGCCGGCAGGGCATAAGAGGAGGACTTAGAGCATGGAGATGCTGTCTCAGGCTAGCCGAGGGCTGCGCTTAAAGGGTCCCGACCCCCACCCCGGACACACAGTTCTAAGGGGTGCCCCGCTTGCAAAGAAGTTCTGGCTTGGAGTGCCCGGAGTACCCACACTGGGCACATCACACCACTCGGCCATCAGCCCGGCTGCACTTGCCGCAGGCTGCCATCTGGGGAGAGGGGATAATTGGGGGGCTGCAGGAGAGCTTCCACCCCCAGAAGCCCGCAGAGCCAGCCCAGTCCTCCCCATCGGGGGCTTGTACCCCATTCCTCCCTCACCTCCTTCCACTTACCCTTCCCTAGCCCCCCTTCTTATTGATGTACAAAATAAAGATAACGTTTCTTCCAACATTGACTCTGTCATTATTGAACAAAACTGGGGGGAGACGGGGAAAAGGAGGTGGGAGAGGGGAAGAGAAAGGCTGGGAGAAGGGAGGGCAACTAACATGATCAGGGTTTGGGAACAGGTCCCAGATGAAGAAAGGCTACAGAGACTGGGACTGTTCAGCTTAGAAAAGAGGAGACGGAGGGGGGACAGGATAGAGGTCTCTAAAAGCAGGGGTTGGGTGGAGAGGGTGCATTCAGAAAAGTTCTTCCTGAGTTCCCATAAAGAAGGACTAGAGGACACCAAAGGAAAGGAATGGGTAGCAGGCTTGAAACTAGTAAGATAAAGTTGTTCTTCTTCACAACGCAAATAGTTAACCTGCGGAACTCCTTGCTGCAGGAGGCTGTGAAGGCTACAACTAGAACAGAGTTTAAAGGGAAGTCAGATCAAGTCATGGAGGTTGGGTCCATGGAGTGGTATTAGCCAGGGGGTAGGAGTGGTGTCCCTGCCCAAAGTTTGTGGAAGGCTGGAGAGGGATGGCACGAGACAAATGGCTTGGTCACTGTCTTTGGTCCATCCCCTCCAGGGTCCCTAGGGTTGGCCGCTGTCAGCAGACAGGCTACTGGGCTAGATGGACCTTTGGTCTGACCCAGGACGGCCATTGTAAGCTCAGGGCTCAGGGTCGGGGGTCTCAGTGGACCCCCTTGATTTTCATGCACGCCTGCTCCTGGGTGGCCAGGCTGGCAGCTCTCCTGCCCTAGCCGGCCACTTTCCTGTGCCTAGTGCGGAGATCGTGGACAAGGTCCACGATGTCCGCACTAGCCCAGGAAGGTGCCCGCCTCTTGCGGTCCAGGACAAGCTCCCGGGAGCCGCCATCCTGGTCCCGGGAAGAGGGGGTGGGCTGGGGGACATCGGGTGGGTGGCTCTGTGCTGTGCCAGGTGCAGGGTCTGCTAGCTGGGTGCTGGCAGGCTTGCACCTGGCACGGGCACCGTAGTCAGCCCGTGCCCCTTTAAGGGGTCCGGGGCCGAGAGGGGGGCATAGAGTTTCCCTGGTGTTGGCCAGAGTGGCCACCAGGGAAACCTGGGGAGGGCTAGCCTCCCACTAGTTCGAATTAAGGGGCTACACACCCCTTAATTCGAACTAGCTAGTTCGAACTAGGCTTAATCCTCGTAAAATGAGGTTTACCTAGTTCGAACTAAGCGCTCCGCTAGTTCGATTCAAATTCGAACTAGCGGAGCGCTAGTGTAGCGCCTATTAAAGTTAGTTCGAACTAACGTCCGTTAGTTCGAACTAACTTTGTAGTGTAGACATACCCTGAACCCCTAAATTTTAATCCTTTTGTATAGCTTTCTGAAATTCTCTCTTAATGCTTTTATATTGCCCAGGATAAAAAACGATATAAGAAAACTGTGAAAAAATGTTGCACACTTCGATAGGATACCATATCAATGTGATGTGTTGAATTTATTTATAGAATAATGTGAGTGATACAATTTAATGGAACATAACCATATCTCCAAGTATATTTAATCTAAATACTTGTCAAACCCCAAACCTTTTTACACATTGTTCACAGACAAACTCAGATATATAGAAAGTTGTTCTGGTCTTCTATGTGGTGAAGAGGGATTTTAGATTAATTCATTATTAATAAGATAACTATAATAGGGAATCTTATGTATGCAGCAAATAGTTATTTTCATTATATATTTTATCAATTACACTTATAAAGTATATATATTGTTGCCTGCAACAAGTTTGCTTAAAACCTGCACTTTGCCTATGTTTATAACTGAAATTTTCATGTGAGTCTGCTTCTGATTGCTAGTTAGCTTTTGCTTGCAAAACAAACACTGCAGTTAGAAATGGTGGTAAACAGATTTGTATTTAATGTAATTTGACTTATCAAAATAGTTATATATAATATCATTATAATTCAGTGCATAGCACGTGGAGGTAACCAAGGATATGGTGCCAACTCTTTTTACAGTTGGGGTCTTCTGCAATATTTCTGTTGAACTTAATAGGAGTAGGATACTGTTATACAAATCTACTTTAAATGGGCATAAAAATCCTGTTCATGATTTATCTTTGTCTATCTTAGTTAAAGTATATTATATCGTCTCCACTAATGTCAGGTAGATATGGGGAATCTTTCAGCCTTCAGATAATTTGAAGTAATGAGGACAATAGCTTGAGTCATATTTCTGAAATATGGTTACACTTCTAATGAAAAAGTACATTTTTGCATAGAACATGCCTTTCTTTCTTTTTCTTAAACAATACTTTGATATAGATATTAGGATAATGCAGGTCTACTGGGGAGACTAAGAAGGCAGAATGAGCTATAAGAGGCTGAAAAGATCAAAAGGACAGCTGTGGGTAAAGAAAAAGAAAGTTGGTGAAAGTTTAATTGGATGCAAAAATGTAAAATATTCTTATTATCCATTTATGATTCCCTTCATACTAGTGCATAAGGCCAAGGGAAGTACTTTACATCTTCATAAAGGGACTTTAAGGTAGAGCTAGCTCTGAATGAGGGTGAATGTGTGTATGTACATGACAGAGACCCTCCATTTTCCCATGCCGATTATCTATAGATAGATAGATATAGATATAGATACAGGCAGTCCCCGACTTACATGGATCCGACTTATGTCGGATCCGCACTTACGAACGGGGCTTTTCTCGCCCCGGAGCTTGCGGGCGTCGGGACCGCCCAGAGCGCAGCGGTCCCGCCACCGTGTCCTCCGGGGCGAGAAAAGCTGCTCCAGGTCTCCCTGGTGTGCTGGGGGGGGGGACTCCCCAGCACAGCAGGGAGACCCGAGCAAAGCCGCACAGGCGGCGGGGTCCTCGCCTCTGCGGCTTTGCTCCTGTCTCCCTGCTGTGCTGGGGGGGAGTCCCCCCCAGCACAGCAGGGAGACTCGACCAAAGCTGCACAGGTGGCGGGACCCCGCTGCCCGTGAGGCTTTGTTCCTTTGCCCCGGAGCAAAGCCGCACAGGCGGCGGGGTCCCCCGCCTGTGCGGCTTTGCTCCGGGGCAAAGGAGCAAAGCCGCATGGGCAGCGGAGTCCCGCCGCCTATGCAGCTTTGCTCGGGTCTCCCTGCTGTGCTGGGGGGGGGGGGGGGAGGGAGAGGGCGCAGCTAGTGCTTCCCCCCCCCCCCCAGCAGACCAGACTTTTGTTGCAGGACGCCTGGGGTAGAGTAGCTGGGGTGCTGCCGGGTTAGTCCTGCGGGGACCTACCCGGCAGTGCCCCAGCTGTTCTGTCCCAGGAGTCTAGATTCAGCCGCTGTTGAAACTGATCAGCGGCTGATTCCAGGAAGCCCGGGGCAGAGCAACTCTGCCTAGGGCTTCCTGTAGTCAGCCGCTGATCAGTTTCAGCAGCGGCTGAATCTGGAGCCAGTTCCGACTTACATACAAATTCAACTTAAGAACAAACCTATAGTCCCTATGGGTATGTCTACACTACCCCCCTAGTTCGAACTAGGGGGGTAATGTTTGCATACCGAACTTGCTAATGAAGCCCGGGATTTGAATTTCCCGGGCTTCATTAGCATAAAGCCGTCGCCGCCATTTTTAAAAGCCGACTATCTAGTCCGTGCCACGTGTAGCCGCGCGGCACGGGGTTCGCACTAGCCGGCTTTTAAAAATGGCGGCGACGGCTTTATGCTAATGAAGCCCGGGAAATTCAAATCCCGGGCTTCATTAGCAAGTTCGGTATGCATACATTACCCCCCTAGTTCGAACTAGGGGGGTAGTGTAGACATACCCTATCTTGTACGTAACCCGGGGACTGCCTGTATACACACACTGCTTTTTTTGTTTAAAAAAAAAAGGTGCTGGAACTGGATTCCAGATGGCAAATTTTTGAGCAAAAAACCAAAAAAAAGCCAGGAAAAATTGTCCAACATCAACAACAAAAAGATTATATATATATATATATATATATATATATATATATATTCTTTCTCCTTTGAGTCCTCTCTGCACTCCACAAGAATGATGCAACCAACCTGCACTGCCACCAAAGTGCAGCAGTTTCCAGGGCCAGATTTAAAGTAGTGCAGGATCCTTGTGGCGATGTATGCAGAAAAAAGGGCAGATAACTGGGCTGTGTCTACACTGGCCACTTATTCCGGAAAATCAGCCGCTTTTCCGGAATAACTTGCCAGCTGTCTACACTGGCCCCTGTAAAATCATCAGTGCTTTTCCGGAAAAACTATGCTGCTCCCGTTCAGGCAAAAGTCCTTTTCCGGAAAACTGTTCCAGAAAAGGGCCAGTGTAGACAGCACAGTAGTGTTTTCCGCAAAAAAGCCCCGATCGTGAAAATGATGATCGGGATTTTTTTGCGGAAAAGCGCGTCTAGATTGGCCACGGACACTTTTCCTGAAAAAGTGCTTTTCCGGAAAAGCATCCTGCCAATGTAGACGCGCTTCTCCCGGAAATACTTATAATGGAAAACTTTTCCGTTTTAAGCATTTCTGGAAAAGGGAGCCAGTGTGGACGTAGCCCTGGAACTTTGAGTCCAGCAGAGTAGCATGTTGAAGCAAAGCACACAACTGATTGCTGTTCAGCAGCCAAATGCTAATTAATGCTGGATTTCCACACTGTAAAGTCAGGTTATGGTCTTGGAATGGAGGAGACAAACATCTTGTTCAGTTTGGAGCAATGTCTATGTTGGGGTGTGACACTGGAACAGACAGTCTGAGAGGCAAATGTAAATTTAGTCTAATCCACACAAGCACCAAAAGGGGGTGTGAAAGTTGAGATATCCTCCTGGTCCTGAGCCAGTCCAATAATTGCAAGTGTTGGTCTGAAAGTATCTAGAACATAATTCTTCAGAAGAAAGACATCGATGTGTTAAGCTCTTGAGCAATAAAAAATATCATCCAAAGCTTTGTTTTTGGTAAAGAAATTGGCATTGTTAGTACTGTGTGTGAACAAGTAAAGCAAGATAACTTTAACTCCCAGAAAATATCTTTTCAACCATTTTCTGTTTTGAACTGCACTCAGGAAATTCTGTTAACAAGCTCAGCAAAGACCCGCTGAGAGTCATACATCAGACCTTGGAAGAATCCACTGATTGGCTTTATGGCTTTATTTCTTTCCTGTCTGACATCGTTTCAACTGATGATGATGACAGCGATGAAGGTATTTCCTATACATAGACTTATATAACTGTGCCAATTCATGTTTTACATGCATTATGTGGATTTACTTAATGTTTAACCTCACAGTCAAAGGAGGAAAGTGAATAGAAGTGATTACCCTTGCTAGTAATGAATCAGCTGGCTACTAGACTCAGAAACTGATGTCTTTGTTACCTTTCATCTTTCATTTCATAGGCAATTACAGAAAACATGTCAGAATTAAATGTTCCTAGTGGTGTGTCTTAAAGCAGAGTGCTAATTTATGCTGAGATGAAGTATTTGAGAATAAAAACAGATATTCAACAGTTTCTCTCTATCCTGTAAAAATGGAAGGATTTAGAAAAATGAAGGAATTAAATATACAGATGTAATCTAGAGGCACTGAGACTACTTACAAAGAATAGTGAAGTTTGCTCTACAGCTTTATCTGAGAGCTGGGTTTTAGTCAGGAGGCCATGACTTTAGCCCCCTAAGTTTGCAGGTTCAATTGCCACTTCTGACAACTGCTGTACATTGGCTCTATGTATAGGGGCTCATCAGTATACACTGGGACCACTGACAAGGAAGAGTGATGTCTGCTCTACAAGCTTAGCTAACCACACATTGGTTTTTAGCTCATTCTGTAGAGGCACACAGCTTTAGCCCCAAAGGTACAGGTTTGATTCTTCTTGCTGAGTTCCTGGAAACATCTCTACATAGGCAAAACATAAGAAATCTAAGACAGCACTTCTACGTGATATTTGAACAGTAGGGGTCAGTATTGCTGGAAAAGTACTAAAGGAACTAAAGAGAAAGTTGGATAACAAACATCAATTTTGGATAGCAAACATCAATAACTAAAATGTATGGTCTTGGAACTGCGACTAATATGCATCACCTGATGGAGCTGTCAGATACATTAAACCAAATAACTAACAGTTAGTCTTTATTTTTAACAGCTTTTGAAAGAATCATCTTTTTGTTAACAGATAATCAGTTCAATAGTATGTGGTGTGGTAATAGATGCACAAGCACTTAATGTTATGTTTATCATCCTGCATGCATATATGGAGTTAGGCATGACTATCATAGTAGTACCGTACCATATTCATATTGCTCTGCATAGAATTTCATCATAACACAAATGGTTAAAACCCAACAGGAACTTAAACAATCTTTCACCCATATCTTCATCAACTACAAGTATCACCTAATTTCTGCAACTGCAGGATGTCTCCATGGGTTTTCATATTAGTATTGTGAACAAACACTAACAGATATACTCTTATATATGGTGATATGACCCAATTCTAAGATATGATTTCCAACCACCATAAGACCAGCTCTCCATACTGTTGGGAAATAAAAAGGAAGTAGAAAGTGGTTTCCTTCTCTACATTTTTAAATTGTGCTGATGGTCAGGAACCACGCAACAAAGGGTACGTCTAGACTACATGCCTCTGTCGCCAGAGGCATGTAGATTAGGCTACCCGACAGAGTAAAATGAAGCGGCGATTTAAATAATCGCCGCTTCATTTAAATTTACATGGCTGCCGCTTTGAGCCGACAAACAGCTGATCAGCTGTTTGTCGGCTCAGCGCGATAGTCTGGACGCTCCCCTGCCGACATCAAAGGGAGCTGTCGACAACCCAGGTATGCCTCATTTTACTCTGTCGGGTAGCCTAATCTACATGCCTCTGGCGACAGAGGCATGTAGTCTAGACGTACCCAAAGGAACATGTTTATGAGAGTGGATGGGGGCAGAATGGACAAGTCTAGAAGAAGGTTTGAAAGGATCATAAAATGGAATAGCCTATACCAGTTACTACATAGAAAATCAAATCCCTAATATTGCAAGTTTCTGAATGCCTTCTGGGAAGTCCTCTGCAACTCTAGCTCCATTGACTGTACTCAGAGTGGAACACATTCAGCACCGCTCAAGTATCACAGGAGGGACTCAGCACCTCATAGTATTAGGCCCTAAAAATCTAGGATATGGATCAGCTCAGATTTGGAAACCTCTATCCGTAGCACTTTTTCGGGCAGAAGTTGAGGCTGCACTAAACTCTTCTTTGCAATGCTAGAAGCCATGTCACAAGTGAAGGCACAGTATCAGATTTTGGCATTCAGCTTTTCCTGCTCTCACTGATGGGACTTTTGCCACTGACATCACTGAGAGCATTATTAGGGTTCTTTTCTTCTGAACTTTGCAAGAAGTGTTTGTTCATTTGGAATATTTTCTTGTTGGTCAATGAAAATATAATACTGTGCCCTTTGTTAAAATTTTGGACTCAGGTTTATAACTAAACAAACCCCACCCACATGTCAGTATCTGGTCACATCTTTAACTATCATTTCTGAAACTTTTTGGTGCCTATAGTACATTTAAGACATCTGCTCTTTCTCTTAAAAAGTCCATGTGGAATCAGAAGTGGGAGGTGTAAGTCTGAAATCTCAGAATAGAATTCCTGTTACTCAACATGTTAAGCATAAATTTTTGAATGCATTTAAAAATAAAAATAAACTAGGATGAAAAAAATATGGCAATTCTACCAGTTATCTGATTGTTATGTTTTTCCCATCTTGGTTTAGGTGAAGTGGAACCTCCACTGAAGAAAAAAGGTTGGTTTTGATTGTTATAAATAATGCAGGATTTGATGTATTCAATTTAATTATTATTATTTTCAGTGATCTACTTTGTTTATACTACTGGTTTTGCCACTAATTGCTTGTCCTTCTACTAACTGTGTATGCTGCATGTAAATTGGAATTGTTAGGAATGTCCAATTATAATAAAGTTTGAAGTGAGCTTTGGTGGGCACAAACCACTTCTTCAGATGAATGGAGTTAAGCCACATCCTGGTATGCACGGCTGCTGCTCCTCCTCCTCTCCCAAAATGGCTCCCTTGTGCAGTAGTCCTGCCTTAGGAATCTTTTTCCATTTTATATGTGTGTAACTGATTGTTCCTTCTTAAGTGGAATACTTTTGCATTTGTCCTTATTGAATTTCATCTTGTTTAGTTCAGACCATTTTTCATCTTGTTTAGTTTAAACCGCTATATTTCTCCAGATCATTCTGAATTTTAATCATTGTGCAAAACTCTTGAAACCCCTCCCAGCTTGGTATTATCCACAAACTTTATAAGTGTACTGTCGATGCCATTATCTAAATCACTTATAAAGATATTAAACAGAACCAGATCCAGAACCAAACCCTGCAGTAACCCACTTGTTATGCCCTTCCAGCTTGAGTATGAACCACTGGTAACTATTCTCTGGGAACAGTTTGACAGCTAGTTATGCACCCATCTAATAGTAGCTCCATCTAGGCTATATGTCCCTAGTTTGTTAATGAGACGGTTATGTGATACAGTATCAAATGCCTTCCTAAAGACAAGACATACTATATATATATCCCCCCTCCTCCCCACAAAGCCTGTCAAAGAAAGCTATGAGGTTTGTTTGACATTATTTCTTTTTTAACAAATTCACATTCATTGTTACTTATCACACTATCTTCTAGGTGTTTGCAAATTCATTACTTGGTTATTTGCTCCATTATCTTTCTGGATATTGAAATTAAGATGACAACTATAGTTCCCTGGGTTATCCTTATTTCCCTTTTTTAGTAGATGGACACTATGTTTTCCTTCTATCTGTCCTCTGGAATCTCTGCTGTTTTCCGTGAATTTTTAAAGATACTCACTAATGGCTCACATATCTCCTCAGTGGGCTCCTTGATTATTCTTTAATTCTGAAGTCTATCAGCCTGTGTATTTTTGTGCACTAACAGTCTACTCAAAATTCCCACTTTCTTGGAAGTACCATAATTGCAAACACACTAAAAGTTAGTTGATCTCACAATACAGTTATTTATTGAGAAAATGTTCAAGGGAATGGTAAGGACATCACAGTAATGATAAGGGAAGAAGAAGAAGAAAGGAAGACTAATAATGATAATTATGAATCTGAAGAAAGCAAAGATAACCTTGCCGGGGATGCAAATTGCAGACAAAGATAATAAGGATACAAATAATGACAATGAAGGTGGTTCATGTAACAAGACTAATATTGGTGTCAGTAGTCACTAGAAAGGATAAGAATGCTTATCATAGTGTGGGCTTTACCAAAATTAATTTCTTCACCCTCAGCATTATCACTGATATTTATCTTTATTCACTGGGAAAGACTGAGCATTTTATATTGTGCAGAAAAATATAATTGTAAACCTCTGGGGACATAGTGAAAAAATATTCTATAAAGAGCTTTACAGCATTTAACAATGTGTACTCATTGCTTGCTAAAATTGCTATTCAAAAGTCTAAAAACTCTTCAAAAATCTAATAATTTCTAACAGACTTAATATGTTTTAGCTTTCTTTTTTTTTCCTGAATCAATGGTTATTATAGTTGATCATGTTGATTAATGTTTCATGGTTAGTAAAACATTTAAGGACAAATCATTTTATTTGACAGCTGCATGTTTAGTTTTTTATGTGTTTCTTTTATTACATTTTTTGTTATAATAGGAACTTTTTATTTATCACATCTTATATGCCTCTGCAGACTAAATACCATGTTACAGTGGGTTTATATGAGAATAATTAGGAGGGAAGTGAAATGAGACTGACAATCTTTTGAATCATTGGGTTGGGGAAGAAAATGTCCCAAAATCAGAAGTAACATTAGATGTGTCCAAATTAAAGTTGCAGAAGTTTTACACCAGTGTTTATGGCAGTAGTAAATATTGCTAGTAGCAATGCTATTACTCTACAGCATTTTGGAATTGTAGAATAGACTAATATTTTACATAAGACTAATTTTAAGTTAATTGCTTAAATATATAAATTAGTGATATGTACACATTCATATTTTAAAATATGGAAGTTATTCTCAACCTTCGGAATTCAGGACATGCTTCAAAGGCCATTGAAATCAGTTGGTCTTAAATCAGGGCTTATTTTATTTCTCACAGTTCAAACTTGGTCAGACTTTGGTTTTTAACTTAACATTCTTCCTTTGTTTTAGCTGAAATTCACCCTGTGACCAAAAAAAAAGGTGAGTGAATTTCAAAGCAATTTTATTTTAATTAAAAAATGAGCTTAATAATAAAGATGTTAGAAATATCTATGCAAGTAAAGTGTTGACATGGCAGAAGATGCTGAACACTGTCTGACTATTATTTAGTAGGCTTTTATTGGTATAACATATGTTGACACAGATAAAACATGGGATTTCTGAAACACACAGTAGCACTCAGATATACTGCAGTGATGGAGGCTACATATACACCTAAACAGATCCATAAATGGAAGTGATATCATATAGGGCTTGAGCCTATTGTTCTTATGCAGTCACAAGTCACATTAACTCTGTCTTTCTAAAAATTAAATCACATTTTACCTAGAAAATTACAGAATAGAAATACTATATAGTCTATGCAGGGATTTCCACCCTCCCTGTGCCTTAGTCATGTTGCTTCGTCATAGCAGTGAAGCAAAAAAAAAATCAGAATTTTCTGCTGCAAATTGGGAAAAGCTAGCCCAATTATACTGCTGAAAAAAACTCCTTGGTAACCAGCTTGGTCGGAATTCTCCACATTCAAATGAGTTAATGAAATAATACTTTTTTGGGGAGGATGGGACAGAAGGATGGGACAGAACGATGTGCTGTCTAAGTGCAGTCTGTGTCCCCACCCCCCTGCCCTACACACACACTTTATGAATTGCAAGATCAAGAGCCACAAGTACAATATACAAATATGAGTAGGTGAGTGAAATAATTATGTCATTTGATTGTGATCAGCTACTTTTTGCATCAAGATTTGAAAGTGGACATTTTTGCATATTTTATTTTTCTCAGCATTTCCACATAACATAACTGATAGTTATATTCTTTTGTTGTTCCCTCTTCTAAGACCTTATCCACATTAAAAAAAAAACAAATGTGTTGCTTTAACTATACTATTTAAAGTGGAAATCCCTTCCTGCATTGTGGAATCATTTATAAGTGATCAAAGTGCTGTATGAGTATAGCTTATTGCAGTTCAGGAAGCATAACAATCTGTACTAGTTTAAGGCATCTTTATGTCAATATAAATTCATCCAACTTAGAGCTCATACTGGTAAAAATTCACAGTGTGCTGACCAATTTATTTATCGTGGTATAACTTTTCTAGTATACACTTTTGAGATTAAGACCATAGGTTTTTATGTCATATAATCACTTCTTTAAAAAGTTATCCAGTAACTCACCATGAAGAATATTGAGTTATGGGCAAGTATCCTTTGGATGATCATCATGTTCCATACATAGATCAGAAAATAAAAAATATATTTTTAAACCCACATTTGTTCCTCAAGCTGCAAAGAGACTGGAAAAGCAAATATTTTAATAGCATAAATGCAACCTGAAAAACATGGCCCTCTATTGAATTTTCTTACATGCCTGATTATTGTGATTTGGGAAATTAATTATTTTATTCACTCATCTCTAGAATATATGCTTATTTTCATCTTTAGTGTTTTCAAACATCAGCTGATTTGTTTTTCATATCTCCATATAGAAATGTTCATTTTTCAGTGTATGAGTTCTTGCTACCCAGCTCTGTAAACTTTTCTGTTTCTCCCTAAGCTTCTTCTCACTTGTACAGTATTTTGTAAATCTTTGTGCAAGGAGCAATGTGTTTAAACAAAATCTTCAGAACTGAGTGAATGCCCAAAATACAAAAATCTACTTCCCAAATTTGTTTTTATTTGTTTTTGTTACCATCAATGTCTGTTATTAATGTTCTTTTGACATTTCCATCTTGCTTTTTATTCTGATCAACATAGCAATAACATATCCCATAAAGTTTGTTTACAGCCACCAGTCCTGGCTGTCAGTGTTCTGTGCTGTTATTTAGCTCTAATTTACCTTTAAAAGTTTTCTAAGAGCCCAGTAAGCAGTGGAAATGTTGGTAATGCTGATAGACAATATTGACCTCCCATGGTCCAGCAAACTCTCTGGTTTGGCACCAGTCAGATGCCCAGGATACTGGCCTAGAGAGATTCAACCTGTAGCACTTGGGGTTTCAGAGCCTTTAGCTTCTCTCCAGTGTAGAGTGTCATGGTCCAAATGATGACACTGAGCTTTTTTAATTTGTGCTCTTGACACAGCAGAAAGAGCAAAAGTCCTCCTACCCACCTAGTCTGCCACAGAATAGCAGAGCTTATTGCTGTTTAAAAAGGAAGGGGATTTTGTGAATCTGATCTCTTTGCTTCTCGGGGTCCATTCTGCCATAGCTGAAATGAAGCAAGCCTGACAAACTGGAATTAAGCAGATATGTCTTGTCCTTGCCACAAGAATCACAGGTGCTTCCTTCCGCTCAAAATTTTCACTGAGGAAGTCTGAGGTCTTGTATTTTTTGCAACAGTTCTTTTTCTCCTCCTTCTGTTGATTTCAGGCATGGGGGAGGAGAGTGGCTAGCAGTCTCTTTTATTACTTCCCAAATTTGAGTAATCCAGAATGCACAGTATAAATGTTGACTCTATTCTGTGCATCAAGCCCCAAGAATGAGGTACATGCATCTAATAATAGTGGTGTGTTTACTCTGACTTTCCAATTGAGAGCATGTCTACACTACAATATTAGGTTAATTTTATTTAATTCAACTTTCAGCATTTGATTTAACAAATCCAATTTTGCATGTCTCTACAAGTTGTCTGTGGTTGACTGGGCACATTCTCACTGCCAGGGGTTACATCAACTCAAGAAGTGATGCACTGTGGGTAGCTATCTCACAGTCCCTGAAATAGTTTGGAATTCTGGGTTACGGTCCCAATGCTTCATGGGATGAAAACATTGTTGAACAGTAATGGGTGAATGTCTTCACCCTCCCATGTCTATGGCTCAGAAACAGCCTTGTCCTGTCGTATTTTCATAAGGCATCTGTCATGCCCTGTGTGATTTTGGCATAGATAGCAGTATTTCTTTCACTGGTTCAGAGCTCTGATTACACACACTCTTCCCCCCCCCCCCCCCAGCAATCAAATCCACTGTCCGTAAACACTCTGTGCTGGAGGCTTTTGTGAACCTGGATATGTGGGCTCAGAGCTGGTGCTGGTGAGCTCTCCATGCTTCTCCAGTGAAAAATGAACATTCAAAAGTTCCCAGGGGCTTTTCCTCCTCACCTGGCTGAAGGGCACTGGAGTTCAAAGTGCTTGCCAGAGCATTGGCAATGGAACACTCAAATTCAGGAACCTAATGCTGAAAATGTAGATCTAAGCTCATAGTGAAGACCAGCCCAGAGTAGTTTCCCCAAAATAAGGATCCTGCCAGATTTCCATACGCTGATTAATTATGTAAGGCCATGTCTACACTGGCATACGCAACATGCTGGTAGTTACAGCGTGGCTTACAAAGCACTGCAGGGAAACCTCTGTGTGTCCACACCGTGGTCCTTATGAAGGTGCAGCATGTCCACATTTTCAGCTTTTGCAGTGCCACAGAGAGCAGTGCATTGTGGCCACAGGGTGCTTTAGGAAGGGTTTGCAATGCCACATGGGGCAGTCAGCATCACATGATTCAGGTGTCCCAATCCCATTGCTCCATGGTCATCCTGCTAATTGACAGCTGCTTTTCAACAGAAGTCAAGGGAAGGGGAGAAAGGATGACAGGGAATGTGTATGGGGAGTGGGAGGGGCACTATGCTTTCGAGGGGTGTCAACATGTTATCTTCTAAATTCAGATACTAGTAAGAAACAGTCCCTGCTGAGGCAGGAGAAGGGGGAAATCCCAACAACTCATCCCTCTTCCTCCTCCATCCCCCTCCCCCCTGCCCCATCTTCCTCCCTGGTGCTCTCTCTCCCTCTCTCTCTCTCTTTCACACACACACAAATACACACACATCTGCCTCTGTGTTCAACAGCACAAGCATTTTATCTGTGTCCTGGAGCAAATCAGCACAGCATGCAGGCTGTCAGAGAGGGAGCTCTGAAAGGGGAGATGTGCATACCTGCAGGGCAGACAGACAGAGGAGGAATTCCAAACAAGGAACAGAGAGGACTTGAGGGATTATGGGCCATTTCTGAAGGCCAGATACAATAGAGCAATCAGTTCAAGTGT
Organism: Pelodiscus sinensis; assembly: GCF_049634645.1. Classification (NCBI taxonomy): domain Eukaryota; kingdom Metazoa; phylum Chordata; order Testudines; family Trionychidae; genus Pelodiscus; species Pelodiscus sinensis. The sequence continues at coordinate 88,079,760 of NC_134713.1, read as the reverse complement.
GGACACTGTCCCCTCCCCTGCCCCGCACTGTATCTGGAGCATAGCAAGCTTTATGTTCTTGTCAAGGTAATTTATCTAGAGTGCAGCAAGTGCAGAGTTAGTGCGCACTTACTGCCTTGCCAGTGTAGACACCCCGGGAGCTGATTTACTGTGCAGCATTCAAAATTTCTTACCAGTACAGGACTATAGGGCACATAAGCTAAGGGGAGGCATGTGACTCCACCCAGTGCCCAGGTTGGGACCCCCTTCTCTTTCCCCACACCTCATCCCATAATATCTGGGGTAAGGGGAACTGGAGGAGCAGTTCTGCTAATTTCACCACACCAGCCCTTCCCTTTCTACAGAGCTGCCATGTGCCTGAGTACTGGGCTGGGGTGGGTGGGGAGGTGCAGGGCTGGCATTTCTGCTCCTGTCACCAATGGGAGGGGCAGTGGGGAAAAGAGTAGAATTCTGACAGGTTCTCTGGCTGCCTCAGCACTCCCAGCCCTGCCTCCCAGCCCTCAGCCCTGTAAACAGAATTGTGTCAGCTAGTGGAGGGGCTGGGCATGGCAGACAGGGAGTCTTTCTGGCACACCATACCAGTTAATATTACCTGTGGTATGACAGTCTGAACTGACCCATTTGCACCACTGATATCACCCCATAATCAAAACACTCACGGGGCAGGTGATAGGGAGACTACTGGTCAGTCTGCACTGATATTTTTATTATTAATAGGTTGGGTGGAGCTCCACTAATGCTAAGAGATTACTTACAATTTCTGAGGCCAGGTCCTAATCCATCCTAGGACCTGTTCTGCAGCAGAAAGTAGACTTAATTCTGGTTTCAGTGGCCATCTGAAGATTCACTTAAGGTGTCGATTAGCACAAAGCCTCTCTCTCTGGCCCCATGCCAATGGAGGGTAGTGGACTGTATCAAGGAAAGGATGTCTTGATCACTACTGCATTCTAGCTATCTCCAGCTGCCATAAAAGCCCCACAGGAGCTATTATTTTTGGCATAAATTAGAGCTAGTGTGAGACAACTTCAGTTTAAGCCTGGCAGCTCCAAGAATCAGGGGAACATAAAAGATAGAGCTCCTTTTAACACCTGCACCATCAACTCCTTGGCCATTCCCAAAGGCTATGCCCATTGGGAGACATAAATCTCAGAGTTCATTCTGAGAGTCAGAAATATTATTTTTTGTATTGTGACTGCTATAATGATTTAGACTGTAGCCCCATGTAGTGTTAACATGTTGGGAATGAGTCCATTATACAGCTTCCTTTCCCCACACCACTGAATAAAAATAGCTGTGTCCTAACCAGCCTTTTCTGCTTAAAGTAGAGCCAGACAATAGCTATATAGTTTAGAATGTCTCCTAGGGTGTGTCTAGACTACATGCCTCCTTCGACGGAGGCATGTAGATTAGCCAGATCGGAAGAGGGAAATGAAGCCGCGATTAAAATAATCGCGGCTTCATTTAAATTTAAATGGCTGCCCCGATCTGCCGATCAGCTGTTTGTCGGCAGATCGGGGCAGTCTGGACGCGACGCGCCGACAAAGAAGCCTTTCTTCATCGGCACAGGTAAGCCTCGTGAAACCAGGTTTACCTGTGCCGATCAAGAAAGGCTTCTTTGTCGGCGCATCGCGTCCAGACTGCCCCGATCTGCCGACAAACAGCTGATCGGCAGATCGGGGCAGCCATTTAAATTTAAATGAAGCCGCGATTATTTTAATCGCGGCTTCATTTCCCTCTTCCGATCTGGCTAATCTACATGCCTCCGTCGAAGGAGGCATGTAGTCTAGACACACCCCTAAGGAGACTAACAAAGGGAGAATTGACAAAAATTCTCTGAAAAGACAATGTCTAGGAGCAAGTTAAAAATGACTCATCTCTGGAAATCTGAAGCTCCTAATCCAAATCATTCCAGCTGTCGCTTAGCTATTGGTTTACACCACCACCAACTAGCCAGGATAATCACACACCTGTTGCAAGTAAGATGAGCTAAACCAGCACGGATGTAGCCCAACATCATCGTGGGCAGCAAATGTAGAGCTTCTGGCTGCTGGAGGCAGAGTTATTAACCATAATCTTGCCAGGCATTTTGGGTGGCGTCTATTCCCCCTATCATATGGATATTTTTGAGAAAATGCAGATTTTAAACTCAAAGTTTGAGAGTCACATAGATGTTTAGGTTCCTAATTTCCACTAATATTGGTGGAAGTTAGGAGTCTAAATACCCTTTGTATGCCTGGTCCAAAATGTTTAGCCTTACTGCCTGTATAAGTCAGTTTTGTTTTGTATAGCCAAAGGGAGGGGAAGGAACAGGGAAGGAGGAAGAGTGAATAGCTTGAAACCCGGCTCCCTTGCTATAGTTTACTCAGCAAAAGATACATAAAAATATAACCCCTTAAAATCAATCTAGTCATAATGGTTGCAATTTAAAACAATTGTTGATATTAAAAGCTCAGTTCACCCTCAGAATGACTGTTTAATACTAATGTAGAGAGATGGGGGTTAAAGGACTAGACTAGGCTTCAGAGGATCAAAGTTAAGTCACCATCTCTGATGCTGGTTTCCCGTGTGACCATAGATAAGTCATGTAATCATAAAGCTCCACGTTTAGGAAATGGGAATAATATTTCTACCATGTTCTTGTGGTTTTTGTTTTGTTTTGTTTACACTATAAGCTCTTTGGAGAATGGAAAGTCTCTGATTATGTACACATACAGTTCATAACTCAGTGGGCCCTGACCTCAATTTGTCCCTGTAGATGCTGCGTTTGTAATACATATTATTACAAATGACTACTTATTAACAGTGCGCAGCCCAACAACAGCATAATAAAATAAGCGGACTGGAAATGAACAACTGTATTTGTTGATGGAAATATAAAACCATCCTCCTGTCTCCTCATGAAGGGGCTATGGGGCTTTATTCATACTAATGTGAGGCTGAAGTGTGCTGAGAGGACACCTCTAGTATAAAGTGCTTCAGGAAGCTATAATTTACTTCTCTTTCCCATCCCTCCTCTTACTAATGTTTGTTTTTTTGTAGTGCATGGGGAGAGCGGGGCTGTTAGTAGACACTGTAAACTCTTGATAAAGAAAATTAACATGGTAAAGGCTTGGGGGGAGGACAAAACAAGGCGGAGAGGATAAAAAAGGGTTCCAAAACTGCTTGTTAAACAGGGATTTTCAATCAAACTGCAGAAAGCTGCAGCTTTAGCTCATGTAAGTCTGACTATCATCAGACTATCAGGCTTCTTTTGGGTCTACAACATAAAGCTGTGCAGGCCTGCTAACAATATAGTGAATATATCTCCTGTCACGGTTTGAAAATGGTTGGTGAGCAGGCTGCAAGCTTTTTTTCTTGGAGGCATTTAAAACAATTATGCGGCATGTTCTGTATATCCTCGGAACACTAGATAAGTCAAGCAGTGCCCACATTTTAGGAAATAAAATCTTTGTTCCTTCTAGAAACCAGTAGCACTGGGGAAATGATAATTATTTTAAGCCTGCTTGATAACTAGAAACACCTTAGAATGAAACATCTTTTAAAATACATACTCCTTTGCAATTATTTAATAAACTATTCTGCCATCTCATTGAGGATCAGGATGGTTGCCTTGGTGACAAAGATTATCCTTGCTGCTGCTTGAGTCTGTCATTTTTCTAAACATGAATTCATAATATTTAAGATTTATTAACAGTATGTCACATTGATAGAGATAAATTGTGTTCTTTAAAATGGCCATGTAAGACTTCTATGATATTAGAGACTCTTTTGTCACCTCAAAAATAAGATATGATGTGATTACAAGAAAATTAAAGCTACTTGTCATAAAATATAAGACACAGAATATCAAAATGCAAGAGGAAAATCTCTGAAGAGAAAATTCTAATGCTTCCCTATTTTAAATATGTGGAGTTAGTTTGTTGTTGCATTTTATGGCTTATAAATTAATCAGATTCAATCAAAATAGAAACTTGCTTTTGCTGGTAACATTTAACTTGCAATGTGCAGAAATAATGTATTCTAGAGTATATTTTCCGCTGGCTCCAACTTCATACAGAGATTAGAAGAAATTTGCCTCGTGAAGACAAATTTTCGAAGTTGGGAGTGTAGTTTATATATTGTTCAGTTTCTTTAAGGGCTGTGTGTGATGTGTTTTCTTCATAAGTGTTGCTGTAGGTTAGATAATCCATCCAGAAATCTTCAGTGTTTCTAGTGGGGAGTAATCTCAGTTATACAGATCGTTCAGAAATATTCATGTTAAATTGGATCTGCTCCCCAAATGCCATGGGGCTAGTTTAGGTTATCTGCTCTCTATCTGCCTTCCATGGATATATGAATGTTTTAAAAGTAGATTACTATGCGATCCACTAAAATCATTACAAGGGGAAAAACAAACAAAATAGGTCTGTATCTGAAACACAAGGATTTTCTTGGATTTTGACAGGGATAAAGTAGCGAGGCAAGAAATATATCTGAATAATTTGAAATCAATTTGAAGCTATGGTAGTTTAGGATCTCCTAACGGGCTCCAAATGCTTCAGCCTGTGTGCATGAATTTGCTAATAGCATATAATTTATCCGGCCATGAGCCAGATTAAAAAATTATATGTGAAGCTATGTAGGGTAAACTCTCTTTACATTCCTCTAGACCAGGGGTGGGCAATAATTTTTGATGGGGGGGGCCACTCCAAGTTTTTGGAAAGTAGTCGAGAGCCGCACTCTTCCATGATATTAATGGAGGAGATGCAGGGTCTGGGATGGAGGTCGGGTGCAGAAGGGAGCTTGGGATAAGGAAATGGGGTGCAGGAGGGCGACTGGCACCTGGGAGGGAGTTTGGGTGAAGGAGGAAATTGTGACCTAGGGCAGGGGACTGGAGTGCAGGAGTTAGGGATGTGACCTAGGGTAGGAGGGTATTGTGATCTGGGACAGGAGTTTGGGGTTCCAGATTTGGGAGGGGTATGAGTGTAAGAGGGGGACAGAAAGTTTGGGTATGTTGAGTGTGGGGTGGGGCAGATGGTTGGGGCAGAAATGGGCTGGGGTGCCAGAAGCAGGCTGTGGCCAAGTGACTTCCCTGGCAGCTGCCAAACTAACCTGCCTGACTGCAGAGTTTAAAATGTTTCCCAGCCAGCCAGCCTGCTTGCCTGGCCATGTGCTTCATTGAATAACTGAGCCGAGGAGAGGGGGGGGGCCTATTATTCCAACAAGCAGCTCCCATTGGTTGGTTTCTGGTAAGAAACCGGCCAATGGGATTGTGCTGGAGGCAGGGTGGTTCCTGAAACTTCCCCCCACCCCTCCAGTTTTAAAACAGAAACGGAGCCCTGCAGTCACGTTTCTGCTCGGAGCATGCGGGGCTGCGTGGCAAGCAGGGGAGCCTGCCTGTCTCTGCGGGCTGTATCCAGTGGCTCAGCAGGCCGGATCCTGCCCACGGGCCATATTTTGCCCACGCCTGCGCTAGACCTATGGACACACGCTGGCTCATATCCACAGAAGGACTTAGGCCCATTTGGACCAGTTTTAAGTTCTATTGGGGTATGTCTACACTAGAAAGTTAGTTCGAACTAACGGACGTTAGTTCGAACTAACTTTCCTATGCGCTACACTAGCGCTCCGCTAGTTCGAATTTGAATCGAACTAGCGGAGCGCTTAGTTCGAACTAGGTAAACCTCATTTTACGAGGACTAACGCCTAGTTCGAACTAGCTAGTTCGAACTAAGGGCTGTGTAGCCCTTTAGTTCGAACTAGTGGGAGGCTAGCCCTCCCCAGGTTTCCCTGGTGGCCACTCTGGCCAACACCAGGGAAACTCTATGCCCCCCTCCCGGCCCCGGACCCCTTAAAGGGGCACGGGCTGGCTACGGTGCCCGTGCCAGGTGCAAGCCTGCCAGCACCCAGCTAGCAGACCCTGCACCTGGCACGGCACAGAGCCACCCACCCGATGCCCCCCAGCCCACCCCCTCTTGCCGGGACCAGGCTGGCGGCTCCCAGGAGCTTGCCCTGGACCGCAAGAGGCGGGCACCTTCCTGGGCTAGTGCGGACATCGTGGACCTCGTCCACGATCTCCGCACTAGGCACAGGAAAGTGGCCGTCTAGGGCAGGAGAGCTGCCAGCCTGGCCACCCAGGACCAGGTGTGCATGAAAATCAAGGGGGTCCACTGAGACCCCCGACACTGAGCCCTGAGCTTACAATGGCCGTACTGGGTCAGACCAAAGGTCCATCTAGCCCAGTAGCCTGTCTGCCAACAGCGGCCAACCCTAGGGACCCTGGAGGGGATGGACCGAAGACAATGACCAAGCCATTTGTCTCGTGCCATCCCTCTCCAGCCTTCCACAAACTTTGGGCAGGGATACCACTCCTACCCTCTGGCTAATAGGACTCCATGGACCCAACCTCCATCACTTTATCTCACTTCCCTTTCAACTCTGTTCTAGTTGTAGCCTTCACAGCCTCCTGCAGCAAGGAGTTCCACAGGTTAACTATTTGCTTTGTCAACAACAACAACAACTTTCTCTTACTAGTTTCAAGCCTGCTACCCATTCCTTTCCTTTGGTGTCCTCTAGTCCTTCTTGATGGGAACTCAGGAAGAACTTTTCTGAATGCACCCTCTCCACCCAACCCCTGCTTTTAGAGACCTCTATCCTGTCCCCCCTCCGTCTCCTCTTTTCTAAGCTGAACAGTCCCAGTCTCTGTAGCCTCTCTTCATCTGGGACCTGTTCCCAACCCCTGATCATGTTAGTTGCCCTCCCCTCTCCCAGCCTTTCTCTTCCCCTCTCCCACCTCCTTTTCCCAGTCTCCCCCAGTTTTGTTCAATAAAGACAGAGTCAATGTTGGAAGAAACGTTATCTTTATTTTGTACATCAATAAGAAGGGGGGCTAGGGAAGGGCAAGTGGAAGGAGGTGAGGGAGGAATGGGGTACGAGCCCCCGATGGGGAGGACTGGGCTGGCTCTGCGGGCTTCTGGGGGTGGAAGCTCTCCTGCAGCCCCCCAATTACTCCCTCTCCCCAGATGGCAGCCTGCGGCAAGTGCAGCCGGGCTGATGGCCGAGTGGTGTGATGTGCCCAGTGTGGGCACTCAGGGCACTCCAAGCCAGAACTTCTTTGCAAGCGGGGCACCCCTTAGAACTGTGTGTCCGGGGTGGGGGTCGGGACCCTTTAAGCGCAGCCCTCGGCTAGCCTGAGACAGCATCTCCATGCTCTAAGTCCTCCTTTTATGCCCTGCCGGCACTGCTTCCGGCCATCCTTAAGCCCTGTTCAGAGTCCACTCAATGTGGACTTACTAGTTCGAATTAGCAAAACGCTAGTTCGAACTAGTTTTTAGTTCTAGATGCGTTAGTTCGAACTAGCTTAGTTCGAATTAACTAATTCGAACTAAGTTAGTTCGAACTAGCGCTGTAGTGTAGACGTACCCTTGTAATCTACCACCTTGCCCTCCACCGCCACACCTTAGCCATCTAAACTCACTTGTTTAGCTATACCAAAATAAGGTCAGGAAACAATTGATGTCATTTAATCAGGTCACAACTTGATCATTAGATGGGACTATCTGGCAGGTAACTCCACATTCATTCGATAACTACACAGGAGGCTTCTGCCAGCTCCCCCTTTTTCCATCCAGGTCCCCCAACCAATTCATTGCTGGGACCCTACCATTCATTCTCCTCCCTTTTAGGAGGGTTAAGCTGGTCTACAAGAAAGGGGATTGGTTTCTTGCTGTACCATTCAGAGGAGCCACAGCCCCACTGTCCTTCCATTCTATTCCTTTCACCTTTCACCTCCTTTTTGAGGCCTTTACTATGCCATTTATCTGGTCACTGTATGTCTTTTCTATGGAGTAGCTGTACTGTGAATCCTTCCACACACTAAGGGTGTGTCTAAACTACATGCCTCCATCAACGGAGGCATGTAGATTAGCCAGATCGGCAGAGGGAAATGAAGCCGCGATTAAAATAATCGCGGCTTCATTTAAATTTAAATGGCTGCCCCGCTCTGCCGATCAGCTGTTTGTCGGCAGATCGGGGCAGTCTGGACGCGACGTGCCGACAAAGAAGCCTTTCTTCATCGGCACAGGTATGCCTCGTGAAACCAGGTTTACCTGTGCCGATCAAGAAAGGTTTCTTTGTCGGCGCGTCGCATCCAGACTGCCCCGATCTGCCGACAAACAGCTGATCGGCAGAGCGGGGAAGCCATTTAAATTTAAATGAAGCCGCGATTATTTTAATCGCGGCTTCATTTCCCTCTGCCGATCTGGCTAATCTACATGCCTCCGTCGACGGAGGCATGTAGTTTAGACGTACCCTTATATAATGAGTTGCAACATATAACCTAAGTTCTTGCCACATGTCAACAAAGCCCTCCCTAACCAATTTGGTGGAATGGAAAAAAATCCTTCCCAGCCCTCCTAAAAAAGGGGCAGCTAGGGCAATATTCTCAGCAGGCCTTGAGCAAACCTGGTATTTCACCACCTAAAAGGAAGGGAGCTCCCTCAGTCTGCTCTGTGTAAAATGGGGATTCTCCTCACAGGGCTGCCCTTTCAAACCCTTCTGCCCATCTAGTTTCCCGAGCATGAGCCAGTGTTGACACTCTGGCCTCTTGTCCCCTTTTTAATTTTGACCTCTCATCCTTGCCTGGACTTAAAGCATTGTTCCCTTCAATTGGCCAGACAGAGAAAGCATACACCCTCCACTTACAGTATCACCTAAATTTGTGCTGTAAATGTTCCATGGGCACATAATTTCCTGCCTTTGAGCATGTGCACTGGGGCCTCATTCTAGGGATCCAATTTCCTATCTCAGGCCTAAGCGCCAGAGCACTCACAAAGTAAGGGGGAGATAGGCATTCCTCCTCATATCTTCTCTTCAGGGCCTTGTCAGGTAAGCATGTTCAGAGGTTGCTTAACTGCACACAAATTGACCATTGAGACGAGGGGACTACACTGAACTTCTAGCCTAGTGGTTAGGGCAGTGGTTCCTAAACTTTTTTGTAAGGCAACCCACCAACTGTGTTTATCTCCTTTTTTGAACCACCATACAAGTTTTTCAATCCTATCCTGGTATGGAAGGGAGGCCCTAAGTGGAAGGGCATGAGTGAGGAGTTGGAGAACAAGCGTTATTAGTACTCACCCCACGGTGATGCCTCCTGACCTACTTGACTGGATCTGGCTCCCCATTCCATGCATTGGGGCTTGGCATATGGGGGTCACAGTTCCACTTAGAGTTGGTTTGACCAGCTCTTACTCATGACAGCGGCAGCAGCTGGGCTAAATCTGGGTGGTGCTGCAGCCTGTGCACCAGGTTACAATATTTAAGGCACGTCTAGACTACCCATGGATTCTGAAAGAAGATATGCAAATTTGGCGCACATTTGCATATCTTCTTCCTATCTCTTTTTCGGAAGAGTTTTTTTTGAGAAAAAAAAAGCAGTCTAGATGGGGTTTTTCGCGCAAAAGAACCCTGTAAATCTCATTTTTTGAGGAATAAGGGTTCTTTTGAAAAAGGGAGTTTATGCTTGAAAAGCCCCATTTAGACTGCTTTTTTTTCTGAAAAAACCTCCTCCAAAAAAGGGATCAGAAGAAGATATGCAAATTCATGCCAAATTTGCATATCTTCTTTTGGAAGCTGAGGATAGTCTAGACGTGCCCTTTGTGTATGGACCTGGGCCCAACCCTGAAGGTCAGGAGCTGCCACTGCAAGGGAAAGGGTTGCCTCACCTTCCCCTGGGGTCTCCCCGCTGCACCAGGCTTGGAGATGTGTGTGTTTGGACAGTAATGGGTTAATGCTATAACTCTTCTAAGACTAAGGTCTGCTCTATGGGAAACCTTGGGTTAGGGTACTCATCTGGGATATGGAGACTTTGGTTCAATTCCTCTTTTTGCTTTTTGGATTGGATCTACCACCGCTCCAGTGATTACCTTAACCACTGGGCTACAGAGTATTTTCACACTTTCTGGGGCCCAATTAATATTTAATTACAGTTCAGAAGCTTCAAGAAAAAGTGATGCAGTCTAGACATAGCCCTAGAGTTCTTCAGTGAAACACTTGTGCTTGTTTTGTACCAGCTAATATTGTTATGGTGGGTTGAAGACACACACAGCAGCAGGTCATTCTCCACAAATAATTTATTTAGTTGCTTTGTCTTTATCGCAAGCACTGATGGGAATCCTGGTTCACATAAATACAATGTTGTGAACAGGATTAAAACTTTCAAAGCTTCAGTTATGAGTTTGGGATACTCATGCTTTATCCAAAATGTGCTTACTTCTTTTGAAGGAAATGAACACTGAAGAATTGTTATCAGATGAAAGCTCAATCGCTTTCTCTTGCAGGCTTCCTGTGAGTTCGACAGACTCAACTACTCCTTTGTTGAATAGATTAATTATTCACCTCCTGCCAAGTTCTTCATCATCAGGCGGGAAGTAATCCTGGAGCTGCTTATCAAGTTTAAATATATATTCAATCATAATGTATTTTAATTGTTTAATGTCCACACACTTGTCACTAGCAATGAGTTTCACAAACTCGCAACTCAGAAGAAATGACTTGAGGTTTTCACTCTGATGCTGCTCAGTCCAAAGAAGCTTCTTTGCTTGTTTCACAAACACAATTATGTTTTTGTGTACTTCTTGGAAAACTCATCGTCAGCTTATTCATATGACTGACGACATCACAATTTAAATGTGAGATAGCGTCCAATAAATGTGGAACCTATCTTTTGAAAAAGCAGATTGTTTTTTTGATGCGCTTTTGGTGTGTGGACGCTCTCTTTTGGAAGAAGTTTTTCTGGAAGATATCTTCCGGAAAAGCTTCTTCCAAAAGAAGGCTGCAATCTAGACATCGCCTGAATGATTTAACAAAAGGAGACCCTTGATGCTGCAGAAACATAAGTCCTTCAGCTCGTAATTCAAAAAGTTTGCTTAACACTTTTCCTCGTGAAAGCCATCTCACATGAGTATATAAGAAAATACTTTTATGACGCGCACACATTTCATCACAATAAACTTCAAAAAGGTGAACTGATAGAAGCCAACTTTATGAAATCCACAATTTTTCCAGACTCTTCAAGCACCTGACATAAAACAGAAGGCATCCCTTTTTCAGTGAGGGCTCATTGATGTAAGAAAAAATGGCTCCAAATTGCATGTGGCATAATGGTTCTTCATCTTGCAACAAGCCCACTGTTCTTACCAGTCATTGATTGGGCCCTGTCACTGCATACAGCAATACGTTTTTCCCAATTGATTTCAAAATAATTAGCAGCGTCAACAAACAGGATACATAAACATTCACTAGGTATGTGGCTAGGCAGCGCTTTGCAGAAGAGCATGTTTTCTTCAACAGTAACATCCAGATGATATCAAATGAGAGCTAAGAACTGCGCTAAGTCTGAAATATCTGCTGATTCATCAAACTGAACACCATTTTAACTTTTCTTTCAACTGCTCATGAATGTTGTCATTAATATGCCTCAAAACAGTATCTTTGGTCACGGAATATCATTAGCTTATTTGACTCTTCATGGCTAAGCGTGCTTGTAAGCATTTTTAATGCCACAGGAAGTATGAGATTCTGTTATTGTATATGCCTTATGTATTTGGGTAATATGAAGTGACATGAGATATGAAGTTTCAAGAGCATTCTTACTGACATTACTTGTTTTCCAAATCAGTGTTTGCTGTCTATTCAAGCTGTTCAGTTTTCTCTTAAAGACCTCAAGAGGCTTGTTCTTTAATCATGGATGTTTACTTTCCAAATGCTGAATTAATTTAGAAGGTTTCATGCTTTCAGCATTTAGCATTTCACAGCACATAATACAATAAATTTTAGTTTCAATTGCTGTAAAACGGTGCCTCAAATAGCTTGAATTGTATTTTCTATACTTTGTCTTCTTTGTTCATTCTGTGACATACTTGGTTGAGTTCTCTTTAACAATTTATCCATTGCATAAGACCTCACTGAAAAAGTACTGTCTTGCTAGCTGTGAAGAACAATAATGCTGTCTGTAGGGCTGTCCTTAGGATTTATGGGGCCCTACACAGTACTATTAAAGTGGTGTCTCTATGCCCAACAGCAGCTGGGGAAGGAGGGAACAGGGGATGACAAATTTTTAGAGATGTGATTTTATAATCTTCAGCAACACATGAAATATTTTAAAAGCAAATTTTAAACGAAGGTCCTGGTGACTAACACAGTAAATTCAGAAAATGACAGTATGTATCTGAGGTGGGCTAATGCTTGTTAAATGGATTAATTATCCCTTGAATGGCTCTTTCACAAGTTGTTCTGCTTATAGTTCTGTCAGGCTTTATCACATTTAAGTTAACTAGATTTTCTCCGAAGGAGGAAGCAGAGCCACAGAACAGGGGCAGGAGCAGGTAGACATTAAGACTCAGTGGTACCCCAAATTTTCTGGTTTGCTACACAGCTGCATATTCTGCGTATCAATAAGGACAGATCTGGCTGCCTAGACAGGAAGAAGCAGTGAGTTAATGTGGTGCTGTGAAGTCGTGCTTGTCTGAAGCAGAGCAAGCCTTCAACGTTCTGGGTTCTCACAGAAGGCGCATGTAAAGATCATTGGAGGCAGAGTCAGCACAAGTTGAGAGGCCTGCTGAGGTGAGACAGAGTGGAGATGGTGCTTCCTCCTCAAATCTCTGATGCTTCATGCCAAAACCCTGCTGCAGGGACTGAGGCCCAAGCCTGAGTCCAACCAACTGCAACTGAAGCCTGAGCTCTACCACAGGGACTTGAGCTGGAGTTCCAGCCTCATCTTGCCTTGTGAGGGCTGATAACTCACTAACTCTGTGTGGAGTTAGGCAGATACCTAACTTATTCTTGCAAGAAGTGACTTAGGTGCCTAAACTGTATGACTACAGGAGAGGAGCTCCTGACTGTGGATTATATGCAGAGATAGGTGCCTCTCTGCAACCTGGATTACTGTGCCACCATGAGAGATGTGAGATTTAGGTTACATTCCTCTCATCAGCATCTCCCATTGACTGGCTTAGACAGATACTGGCCTAGTGTCTTGCTTTAGTGGATCCCATTCTTAGGCTACATCTACACTACCAGGTAGGGAGGTTGCATAGTCATCCGCATGATAGCTTTCATTGAGCTAATAATATTAGTAGCACAGGCGCAGCAAGCAGCAGCATAGGCTAGACTCCCTGAGTACAAATTTTTTGAACTCTGTGGTTATGTACTGAAGGTGGCTAGACTGTGCTACCACTGCCCATGTTACCATGGCTACACTACCATTTTAGCATGCTAGCCCAGATGAGAGCTAGTATAAGTAGGTTTCCATGAGCTGGGAACCACTTCTCTAGCTCATAATTTAGATATAACCTGAGGAACCTATCTCTGCCTGTGCATTTTTTAGGAGCCTAGGCACTAAATCAAGTTTGAGACTAAATAAATCTCAGCTTGACAAAACCCTGGCTGGGTTGATTTAGTTGGGATTGGTCCTGCCTAGAGCAGGGGGCTGGACTTGATGACCTTCTGAGGTCTCTTCCAGCTCTATGGTGCTATGATTTTATGAGCCTAAGTTTGTGGATCCCAATGTTGTTCCAGCAATTTTCTAAGCACTGCAATGACTAAACTTTCTGTGTGGATCCAGACTGCTCTTTATGAGACTGTCTAGACTAAGGTTAGCTTAAGGTAAAGATAAAGTGTATCCCGGAATAAACTTTTTGGAAAGTATCTGTGCTAGCCTTTGTCTTGTTATCTGACAATCAGTTAACTTGATGAAAACAAGTCCAAAGCAGACAATTCTGTATGCATAAGGAAGTCTTTGGTGGTCTAACATGCTGAGGACAATCAGAAAAATGCAAGATGTAAGTTAAATTCAGGTGGGTGTTACTTTATCTTATAATTGGATTCTTCAGTAAACATGATGGAGTAGTTCATCCTTTGTTTCCTCTCATGATTAGAGATAGTCCCTCTGTGTGAGGACTGATGGACAGTGATGAGACTGAGTGGAAAAAATTAATTAACTTCTCTCCCTGTTGTCCTTAATTTGCAGATGGATTCAAAGATTTCATGTCTCTAACGATGTCCATTGACATCTTTCATGTACATTAAATTATCAAAAGAACTGTAAAAACGAGAGCAAAAAATGAGCATATGTTAGAATGCAACAGAAGCCGTGTGTAAGACTTGTGGACACTAGCAGTGACTGGGAGAAAAATCTTGATACAGTTGCAGTAAGCAAACAAACCAAACTCAGTTGTAACGGGAGCATTTAAACTAGTTGATTCCTTTGTAATCTGAATTTGGGGGCTTAATGAACAACAAGAATGCTATACATATGAAACCTGGAAAATACAAGGTCAGAAATGGCTCAGCGGGATTTTCTGGACAGTTTATCTTCTCTCTCTAATGACTGATAATGGTACATATCTAGGCCTCTCCTCCTTTTTAATAAATATTTTTGCCTCTTTGCTGACAGAATGAGCACTGATTTGAATGCAGTAGAGACTCATGATATAGCACAATCATGCTTTTCTTCTAATCCTGTCACAAACTGTATGTGAGATGGCAAAAACTGCTTGAAATTTATGGATATTGATTCTCAGCAGTCTGTGGACAAATCTGTGCAGCAGATCAGTCCATTAATGGAAAGTAGAAATGTATTCTTTCCCATTTATCCTGTTAAGCAATGCATATGCTTTTACGGACTTTTATGGCCTCAATGTCTGTTAAAGCCCCAATGACTGACTTCAGTGCACATTAGATTGGGCCCTTAGGTAATGTCTACACAACACAGATATTTCGGGATAGCGAGGTATCCTGAAATAGCTACCCCACATCTTAGAAACATGCCCGAAATTTCAAAATATTTTTTGGTAATGGGCACATTATTTTGCCATCCCTGTAAACCTCATTTCATGAGGGTAAAGGGATGGCCTGAAATAGCCTATTTCAAAATAGACTGGAAATAAGCTACGCAATTTGCATAGCTCTGAGTTTTGGGTGCTGTGTAGACTGTCCCGTAGATGCAGTATGTACAGTGTTTTCCTCTGTCTCTGTTGGATTAATTTTGTGGTGATTGATCTTGTAATAGGGAACAGGAAAGCCAAGCCTAGACCTTAATTAAGGGCACACACCTCCCACTGACTCTAGTAGGAGCTGCACCTGTTCAAACCAGGAGTTAATTTTGGTCTAGTGTCCGATATCAGTTTTACATTTCAGGAGGTGTGCTCATATTACACTAATGCAGGCAGTCAAACATAGTCTTTAGCGGTTTACCAGATGTCTGCTATGATATCATTTGTTATTTTCCCCCAAAAGTTAACAACCAGATCCGGAACAGAGCAAGGGCTCTGTTTTTAAAGTCTGTATAATCTATATTATCTTTGTTTGCTGTCTTTGTCTTTTTGACACATAAGATAAAATCAATATAAGGTCTTTAGCACTAGTATAGTACCAATCTCACAGATGAGATTTTCTATGGAAGAGATGGCACAGTATTGTGTGGGCCAGCTGAAAGGTAGACAGTTGCTAAAATGTTTAAGATAAGCAAATGATCCTTGTTCCAGTTCTTAAATGAGTTAACTTCTAAATGATGTAAATTGCAGGTGTTCT
Source organism: Pelodiscus sinensis (assembly GCF_049634645.1). NCBI lineage: Eukaryota > Metazoa > Chordata > Testudines > Trionychidae > Pelodiscus > Pelodiscus sinensis. The sequence continues at coordinate 88,064,193 of NC_134713.1, read as the reverse complement.
ACCCTGGTTCTATTCTAAGGCCCTGTCCCTACCCCACCCCTTTTTCTGAGGTCCCCACACTCTCTTTGCCTCTTCTTATCCCCACTCTGCCCCCTCCCCCAGGCTCCTTGTCCACCCTTGGCTCACTTCTCTCAGCCCCCTCAGGCAAGGCTTCCCCCCAGCCACTGCTGGCTCCTTTCCACCCTTCCTTGAGCATCTCCCACCACCTGCTGTACAGTCAGCCCTGGGGCCCCACTGAACAGCTATGGCTGAGGGGTGTGAAGCAACCATTAATGTTTTCATAGGTTCTTGAGCCTCCGAGTGCACACTGAGTCAGTGCCTATAAAACACGCTGTGTAACAGGGCTGTGTTTGTTATATCAGTTCAGGTAGAAATATTCCCATTTCAAATACATGTCCTCCAAAAATGTGGATGATGCCAATTTTTGGAAAAGAAATTTCCAGTATGTAAACATTGGGAAGCATATGAAAGGTAATGTTGTGTGTTTATTTTCCTGTGGGCAATACTGGTACTATAACAAGCTGCCCATGATTTTTAAGATTTCATAATGTTTTAATAATTCTAGGAGCTGTATACTTGTATTATTACAGAAAAGTGACTCAGTCACAATTTAACATCACAATTCAGGAATAAAATAAAAGTAAAAAATGTAATATAGCATATCCTGTTTGGGATGTATACATTAGAATACAATAACCAAACATTCAACACTGACTTCAGTTTTTTAAAAGTGACTTGAACGCAAACTAGTTGAAAAGTCTTATACATCTTCACTCTGAATTTTCTATCACTGCATTCACTCTTTCTTCTATGAAGATAATTCCCAGACAATCAGTCAATTAAATCCATTAGTAAAAATTACCCATTACTATATAATAAGTATGTCATTGCTATGGGCACTGACCCTCAATTCTAGAAACTTAGTTATATTATATGTTATAAAAGCAAAGCATTATTACCTATCATTACAATGGCGATGGTGTGCTGGGTTTATCCAAAATACAGAAATAATATATTCTCTCCTCAAAGGAACTTGTAATTTTAGATATATGCCTAAGTGAAGGGAATCTATATTTACCATAGGAACATAAGAACGGACATAATAAGACAGACTAAAGGTCCATCTAGTCTGGAATCCTGTCTTTCAAAAGTGGCCAATGCCAGGTGCCCCAGATGGAATGAACAGAACAGGTAATCATCAAATGTTCCATCCCCTTTTGCCATTACCAGCTTGTGGCAAATAAAGGCTAGGCACACCATTCCTGCCTATCATGGATAATAACCATTGATGGAATATCCCCCATGAATTTATCTAGCTCTTTTTTGAACCCCGTAAAAGTCCTGGCCTTCACAACATCCTCTGGCAAGGAGCTCCTCAGGCTGACTGTGTGTTTATGAAGAAATACTTCCTTTAGTTTATTTTAAACTTGCTACCTATTAATTTCGTTTGGTGATCTCTAGTTCTTGTGATTTGGAAAGGAGTAAATAACTTTTCCTTATTTACTTTCTCCACACCAGTCATGATTTTATAAACTTCTGTCATAGTCCTCTTATTTAACATGATATATCTGTGTTAATAAATCCAAAAGGTGCATTGATCAGTAATTATTGGATGTTTTTGAAATATAGCAACAAATGCTTATTAAGAATATTTCATTGAAATTCTATAATTCTTAATGTATTTGTACATAGTTGTTACTGTACACATAAAATTGATATATAACTGTATTACTACATTTAATACTAAATATTAATTATAGGCATTTAATAATAAGGGTGATCTTCCACAAGGTATTTATGAAGTAGAAGCCATAACAGCTAATCACAGGTAGAGCTTTATAAAAACAATTATGTGCTTTTTAGGAATTAATAAAAACCTGCAAATTATTGTAACAATAACTCACATTGAGAGCAAACCTTCATATATGTAGAGTCTTATGCTGATACAAAATTTTGTATCTGTATCTGCATATGTAATCACAAAAATGAGCTACAGATATCCACATCCACACCCACACCTGCAGATGTCAATTCCCACAGATATAAAGTGGATATCTGCAAATTTGAAGGGTTCTAGATTTGTATCTGCATCCATCTCTGCAAAAATGAGCCATGGATATCCACATTCACGTCTATGAATGTGGATACTCATGGAAATAAAGCAGATATCCGCAGATTTTCAGGGTTCTATGTATATGGTCAGAATTTTGTCACATATATTTCCAAATATACAGTTTAGCAATCCATGAACCTTCAATATATCCTTAGAATTTGTTTCTTTTTTATTATAATTTATTTCCTTTATTGATATTTGAGGTTTTCTCCCACACTATAAATAAACCATTGATTGTGTTCTTCCCAGAAATTCATAAAGAGAAGCCTGACAGACAAGAAAAACTTGAAAAACAAGCACCAAAAGGTAATTATGACTATTTATCGATGCATGTGTAATAGATAATAGATATTTATTAAAATTATACTTCAGGAGCATGTAGAAAGTTCCTAGTCATGATCAGGGCCTTATTTAACTATACATTGTATGGACACACATAAAGACGTATGGTCTTTCACCACAGTAGATCCCAGTTCAAGTGGATTTCCCTTTCAGTGAGAGCTTCACAAAACTCTAACTTTAAGCTTCATCAGATAGCTTGTCTTCATGGGGACACTGAGGAATATTAAGATGAATTAACTAAAGCTTTGAAGTTAAAGCATGAAAATTAAAGCACATTAAATCCTTGTATGCACATTCTCATTCAGAAGTATAGTAGTCTTAGTTTACTAAATTTTACTCTCTTTTGAAGAAGAATTAAGTTATAATGGATTAAGGCTGCTCTATTTCTGAATAGGAGTGTCCACACAGAGGTTGAATGTGCTTTAACCTCACAGCTTTAGTTAATTTAGTATTTCTTGGATGTCCCTGTATAGATAAGCCTTTTCAGTTAATTGGAGTAAACAATCTCATCTCTGTCTGTAATACATTCATCATCCTAAATTTTATTAAACTGGGAACTATTTTTATTTCACTAAGGTATGAACAGAATGCTGTCTTAATAGATCTTTTTTCCCCTCTTCCTGGACACAGAAATATTACCCAACACTCTCTCCATCTTTTTATCTGAGCAGACTAAATTTGACTCCTCTTTACTTTTTTTCAATTGTTGCAGATTAAATATACTATGGGTATGTCTACACTACAGCACTAATTCGAATTAGTCCATCTAGACTTAAAAACTAGTTCGAATTAGCGTTTTGCTAATTCGAACTAGCATGTCCACACTGAGTGGACCCTCAACTGAGGTTAAGGATGGCCGGAAGCAGTGCGGGCAGGGCATCAGATTAGGACTTAGAGTGTGGAGCTGCTGCCTCAGGCTAGCTGAGGGCTGTGCTTAAAGGGACCCGACCTCCACCCCAGACAGACAGTTCTCAGGGGTTCCCCGCTTGCAAAGCAGTCCTGGCTTGGAGTGCCCAGAGGGCCCACACTCGGCACATCACAGCACTCGGCCATCAGCCCAGCTGCACTTACCGCAGGCTGCCATCCGGAGGAGGGGTCAATCAAGGGGCTTCAGGAGAGTTTCCACCCCGAGGAGCCCGCAGAGCCAACCTAGTCCTCCCCATTGGGGGCTCGTACCCCATTCCTCCCTCACCTCCTTCCACTTACCCCTCCCTAGCCCCCCTTCCTGATGTTCAAAATAAAGGACACGTGTGTTCAAAAATAGAAACTCTCTTTATTGAACAAAACTCGGGGAGATTGGGAAAAGAAGGTGGGAGAGGGGAAGAGAGAGGCTGGGAGAGGAGAGGGCAACTAAAATTAAAGGGGTTTGGAACAGGTCCCATATGAAGAGAGGCTAAAGAGACTGGGACTTCTCAGCTTAGAAAAGAGGAGACTGAGGGGGGGATATGATAGAGGTCTATAAAAGCACGAGTGGTGTGGAGAGGGTGCATAAAGAAAAGTTCTTCATTAGTTCCCATAATAGAAGGACTAGAGGACACCAGATGAAATGAATGGGTAGCAGGCTTCAAACTAACAACAGAAAGTTCTTCTTCACAAAGCAAATAGTCAACCTGTGGAACTCCTTGCTGCAGGAGGCTGTGAAGGCTAGAACTAGAACAGAGTTTAAAGAGAAGTGAGATAAAGTCATGGAGGTTGGGTCCATGGAGTGCTATTAGCCAGGGGGTAGGAATGGTGTCCCTGGCCTCTGTTTGTGGAAGGCTGGAGATGGATGGCATGAGACAAATGGCTTGGTCATTGTCTTCGGTCCGTCCCCTCCAGGGTATCTAGTGTTGGCCGCTGTCGGCAGACAGGCTACTGGGCTAGATGGACTTTGGTCTGACCCAGTACGGCCATTCTAAGCTCAGGGCTCAGGGTAGGGGTTCTCAGTGGACCACCTTGATTTTCATGCCAACCTGCTCCTGGGTGGCCAAGCTGGCAGCTCTCCTGCCCTAGCCGGCCACTTTCCTGTGCCTAGTGCAGAGGTCGTGGATGAGGTCCACGATGTCTGCACTAGACCAGGCGGGTGCCCACCTCTTGCGGACCTGGGCATGCTCCCAGGAGCCACCAGCCTGGTTCCGGGAAGAGGCGGAGGGCTGGGTGGCAGTGGGTGGCTGGCTCGAGCCATGCCAGTTGCAGGGTCTGCTGGCTGGGTGCTGGCAGGCTTGCACCTGGCACGGGCACAGTAGCCAGCCCATGCCCCTTTAAGGGCTCCAGGGCTGGGAGGGGGGCAGAAGAGTTTCCCTGGTGGTGCCCAGAGTGGCCACCAGGGAAAGCTGGGGAGGGCTAGCCTCCCACTAGTTCTAATTAAGTGGCTACACAGCCCTTAATTCGAACTAGTTAATTCGAACTAGGCCTTAGTCCTCGCAGAATGAGGTTTACCTAGTTCGAATTAAGCGCACCGCTAGTTCGAATTAAGTTCGAACTAGCGGTTTGCCTGTGTAGTGCCTATCAAAGTTAATTCAAACTAACGTCTGTTAGTTCAAATTAACTTTGTAGTGTAGACATACCCTATCAGATGACTAGCGTTTTGGAAAATATCACAAATATGCCCCTCACATCTTTTTTTATTGTAGGTGAAATAGGTAGCATTTCCTAGAATAGTGTATTGGTAAAGAGCCTTAACACTTTCTATTATAAGCCCCTATGTTCAATTTCTTATAACTTTGCCACACTTTAAGCATTCAGGATGTTATTTTCCATGCTTGCTCTATGCCTCAGGCTAAATTTCCTTTTAAAGTTTTATCAAAAATGGTTAACCAGTTTCAAAAAGTGAGGTTAGTGGCAGAGGTAATTTTGTTAGTATTATGAAAAACACATTCCAACTGTTCTTCTCAACAGCTCTAACATTTCTACAGTTTGGGTCTTGAAATTTGGCAGGCAGAAAATACAAAATACTTTTTTTCCATTCACATGGAAATCAGTCAATTTGCCCAAACTATGGGAAATCACAATTTATACAAATGCAGCATAGTTAGTTTTGCTCTTGCTTCTTCATTATCTGAATGTATTATGCATTGGATGAGTTTGGAATCTAGATCCTCCCCCACCTAAAACATTGTGCGATCCTATAATTTAAGATCATATCATAACGCACATGTACAGAGTCAAATTAATTCTGGCTTCTCTTAACTTTGGAGTACTTGAATTTGCAGCTCTAACATTATAGTTTATCAAAAATTATTAAAAAACATGTGATAGAAACCAGACAAGCTAGCTGGCCAGACAGCCTCATTTCCTTACAACTCATCCAGCTGATCTCGGCATCTCCTATGCAGTCAGTCTGTCAGGGAATTTTAGATACAGGGCTTTATGGATTTCCAGGTTCCACAGCTCTTTAGCAGCCCACCTGGCTCCCCAGTTCTTTAGCAGCACATTCTTTGGCAGATTTGGGGGTCCTAATCTGAGTTTATTATAGACAGGAACTTGAATGGTGAATTTCATTTCTGGATCAGTAATCTTCCTAAAGTTTTGTGGGAGCCTGATAAGTGTTTCTGGTTTGCACTCCTATGTAATGTGCATATGCTGTTACATACCAAAAATTACATTAAAAGAAAGTTAAGGTTGTAAAGCCAAGAACTCAGTACACAGGATGGAAGATTCTCAGGGAATGAATGATAGATGTGTCACGAAGGAAACCATCTGTAGAACTTTGTTTGTGGTAGTGTCAGCCGACAGTCAGGGCAGTGTGTGTGTGTGTGTGTGTGTGTGTGTGTGTGTGTGTGTGTGTGTTTCCGAGAGAAGGTTTAACGTCTGTGTCTTTACTGCTAGGACCGGGGTCCCGTCGCAGAGGGTAGCCAGCAGACCAATAGGAAGAGCTTATTACACCTCAGATTTTAGCTGCTAGGATGCAAAATCCCTTCACAGCAGGCAGCCTAGGAAAGACTGAGAGATGCTCCAACGGATCTGTCACCTGGGAGTGACACAAATCCAAATGCCGAAGCTCTTCCTATCCCTTATGACCGGCTGAAGTTCTTTTAAATTGTGCTTGGGTCTGTTACAGCAACTGAAGGAGTCAGGTTAAAACTTAAACAGTTACAGGTTTATTAAAAAAAACTTATAAAAGCATATGGTTAAAATGGCTATTTTTCTCTTTCTTAACTGCTAGCAAAATACAGATTTTAAAAATGGTTACAAAGAAAATAAAGATAGAAAATAGAAATAATGGTACCAAGTGACAGCTTAATCTTTAAAGAGCTCTAAGTCTATGTGTACACTTAAGACAAAGGACCACATCCAGGTACAATTTTTAACCCCTTCTGTGCCTCTCGACTACAGTGTGTCAGGCCAGGGCTGGTCTCTCAATTCCTAGGAAAGACGAATACGAGGTGGGTGTCCCCTTGGAACCTCGGGAGATCAAACACCTAACCCGACCAGCAGATAGATGGTAGATTGACGCTCAGATTAAATGTTCTGCTGGACCCATCTTTATACCCCTGGGGGCCCATATCCTCTTTCTTATCTTAAGATGCCAAATTGTACTGGTCCATTTTGTGGCGCCAGTTCTTACAAGCAAGTTTCAAGTTAATTTACACTTGCAAGAGACATAACTAAATTGTGAGTACTAGACATTTTTTTACTGGGCGAGAGATTCCTCCCCCCCCCCCCCCCCCACGGACGGCTGTGTGTTCGTATCAATATGGGTTAAGTCAAGGACACTCCTTGGCAACCTCTTGGTCAGCAATTGGCGTATCTCTGTTTACAGCCATTCACAGTCACACAGCCTGGGCCTTCTGCTCTGTGTGCCCTGTATGCTTCAGGCAAGCAAAAATGGATGTTACAAGGGGGGATCCTGTCTGGCTACAGGTAGGAGTTGTGTTGTGAGCAAGGCAGGGAACAGCAAAAAGAAAAATGATGGTATTGTCTCTCTCGAAGCTTAGTGAAGTCTCTTTCTCTCTCCGAATCCCCATTTGAAGCTGCTCCAGTCTGGATAAATATTTAAATAGGCATTGGAGCAGAAAAATTGCACCCTGAGTGGTCCATGTGGGTTCCCAAACCACCAGACTACAGTAAGTCTCTCTTTCTTTGCCCTTAATTTGACTGTTTAATTATTTTAAAATGGAACAGATTCAACAGGAGAGATCGAGAGACTCTTACATGAGACTGCCCCATAGCCCAGTGGTTAGGACATGTGTTTGAGAAGTGGCTGACCCTTATTTAAATCCTTCTTCACTCCCTCCCCCATCAGACATAAAAGGAATTGAAACTAGATTTTGCACCATCTCATCTGAGTGCTATAACCATTGAAGAGGAGCAGTAGCACCATTGCCACCTTGTCCCTCTAGTGTTTCTGGCAGGGTTTAGGACACACTCCTTTCATTGGCATCTGCTGTTGTCTAGCTTTGGCATGAAGCTGCCTAGTACGCAGGTGGATCAAGTTGTTAAGTGTCTAGTATTCCTCATTACCTGGACACCTAACTCAGGCTTTGTGAAGTCTAGTCATTTTCTATTGTTATATATCACAACACGTAAGTTCCTTTTTAGATCCAGGACTATATCGTAATGCCTAGCCCTATGAACCAAATAATGTTCCACAGACAAACTTAAAACTGGCATTTCCCAGTTTTATATACAGAAGTGTTGTATATAAATCCAGATGTGTCTCTGAATAGCACAACTGCATTGCTATCCAAAGACTCAATGTTGGCTTTGAGACTTGCCCAGCCCTAGTCAGGCTGAGACTGAGAGCACTATTAAGTGAATGATTTAAACACTCTAACAAGAGAAAGATGATCATATTATTCCAGTGTGACTCCTGCTAGTGGTGAAAAACTGTGGGACCTATCTATCCAGGCCTCTACGTTTGTAGAAATTGAAGTACATGCTATGACTTCAAGGCACCCTTCTAAAGTTGAAGGTGAAATTCTGGAAAAAGAAATGTGTTAATTTTAGTTAGTTTAATTTATAAAAATGTGATCTTTCAAAGGTCTCAGAGCTGCCAAACTTTATTGTGACTGAGGAATCAAAAATGTCTGTTCTCCATAGCTGTGAATGTGATCGCTTTAATTTTGGCAACACCTGCCCTTTCCATATACGCTTATTGCCAGAAGTCATAGTTCTGACCGTCTCTGTATGAGGTAGTGCTAAATGCTACAATCTGAGACTAGCATATTTTGAGGCTACTGTGAGACCAATATGCAGGATAGGACTCAGGCTAATTAGATCACTGCTTCAGCTTATAACTTGTAAGAAAAAGATGTTTTATGCTTATGCCAGCCTTCCAAATAGCTTATCCACATTCCAGGCTATATGCCCAGCATCATCAAACTCCTTTTAATCCCTCACAAAAGGAGCCAATTTGTGTGTGCTCCCTGCATTTACCTTATGGCCTATAGAAGCACACATACTTTTCATTCACATGGAGGTCACTTCATACAGCTCCGGTAGTACAAAAGGACCTTAAAGTGGGCATTTGGTCTCTGATGCCAAAATATGAAATAGGGAGATGGGCTGTGGAGAAATGGAATAAAATTAGGTTTTTATGAAGGATGATTTGTCTCCTATACATATGTATGACACTGTAAGTAGTCTTAATTGGTCATGTGCAGCCTTTTCATTGATGGCTAAAGAAACACATGGTCTCTGTCATCACCCTGTTCTGCATGGTTCAGATAGTCTTTCTAGCATTTACACGGAGTGTCATCAAATGAAAAAAATCCCTCATGCATTACAGCAGGAAAGCTGTCACTCGCAGAATTGCTTGGACTTTCAAAACCTGGCAGCATAACATGAAAGGTTTTACACCCAACTTAAATTTGCAACCATCATGCAGGTGCTGTTACTGCTTCAACAGCCTTACTCCTGCCAAAAATAAGTGACCTAAACTTGGCAACGGGGTACACTCCCTTACTTTTCCTTGTTACACAACTGAACATCCTAAAACAGACACTGGATCACCAAAGCCCATGAGAGAACCCCACTTTTGTGGGTTTCAAAGCCACGTAAGGGATTTGGACACCCTGTCTCTGATCCATCAAGGTACTTTAGTGCCTAAACCCTCTAAACTGGGACTCAGCTGTCAGCCTTGGTTCCCACTGCATTCCACAGAACTCTTGCCAAACTCAGTAAACATCTAAACTTATTGGGCACCTGCGTTTTTAGGGTAAACATTCACAAAACACCTGTTTCTGCCTCCGGGCTTGTGCCCTGATGTCTCCTTTTAGGTGTCTGGATGAACATCTTCTCACCTAAGCTCGTGGAACGAGGTGTACAGATAGTTCGGAATGGCTTGCTAGTCCGAACTATCTAGCCCGTGCCGCGTGTAGCCGCGCGGCACGGGGTTCGAACAAGCCGGCATTTAAAAATGGCGCCGGCCGGCTTATGCAAATAAAGCCCGGGAAATTCAAATCCCGGGCTTCATTTGCACGTTCGGTATGCATACATTACCCTGCTAGTTCGCACTAGCGGGGTAGTGTAGACATACCCAGAGTGATTCCTCCTCAGATAGAGGAAGTCTGCCCATGTCACATACAGAGCTCAATTTGGTAGCTGTGCCCTAATGGATAGGGCCCCATTCAGCATCAGGCAGGAGTGGGTAGAGTACAGGTTGAAAATCTCTCAACCGGGCCTTTCAGGTCTGGCAACATCTGTGGTCTGGAAGGACCAGAGAGTCCCAGTATAGAGCTAACGTCTGGGAGCCCTGCAGGCTGAAAGAAGAACGAGAGCCTAATGCATGGCCGTAGGGCTTCCCAGCAGGGCAGAGCAGTGGCAGCCCAACAGGGCAGGGCACATGGTAGTGGGGCTGCTTAGTAGGGCAGCAGGGCTTCCTGGCATGGCAATAGAAATAGGGGCATGGAGGTGGCAGGGCTGCCAGATGCTGCACTGAGAGCCCGGTGGAGGTGGTGAGACTGCTGGATGCTGCAGTGGGAGCCCAGTTTGAGTGTAGGCAGCCGGGCTGCCCAGCAGGACAGCGGAGGTTAACAGGGCAGCGGGGGCCAGTGAGAGGGGGGGACTGGCCATGAGGCTGGCGGTGGAGGGCCTAGTAGGGAGGTGTTAGGGGCCCCCCCCACGACTGGGGTTGCCGCCCTCATCAGGGGCATCATCCAACCCGCTTGGGCCTTGGCCCGAAGCGTGATGCCCCTTTTTAGAGGTAATATGGCCCACTGGCCTAGTCCCAAAGTTCGCTGCCCCTGCAGTAGGGGAAATATGGCTTCACGGCCTAATCCTCAACACGCAGGCCCAGATGCCTAGTCCCAAAGTTCTTTATCCCCACTCGCCAGGGTCTTGGGCAGCAGGGGTAGGGGGGCCCAGGCCCTCCCTCTCCACCGGGCCCCAACCCAGGGCTCTATGAGCGGCGGGTGGCTCCCACCACTGGCTCGATGGGGGCTCCTCCCTGCAATGTGCTGAGCCCTCAGGGGCTTTTCCAGCTCCCTGCCCTGGGTCGCTTCCTACCCCCAGCCCCCGGCCCACCGCGGTCCCACCTGTCGGCGTTGGTTGGGTGGCTGTAGCGGCACTTCCCCAGTCGGCGTCGGGGTTGGCCGTGTCCGGTCCGGTGCCTGGGTCACGGGGGGGTCGGCCGGCGGCTCCGGCGTTGGGGCCAAGCCCGGCTGGGGCCTGGCAGCGGCGTGTTCAGTGGTCCTGGTGACTCCCTCTCCGACAGTTGGTCGCTAGCTCCAGCCACGGTCTGCCCCTTCTGAGCAGGCCAGCAGCCTTTTATATCTCTGCTCCCCTCGAAGCATGCCCAGTAGGGCTGTGAGGGTGTGGCTCTCTCCGCCCCCAGCACCAGGTGGTTTCCCTGGGCTTGAATGTGGGGCGGGGCCGCCCCATCACAGGAGGCCAGAAATGACATCCTCTGGTCTGGCAAAATCCATCATTCAGGACCAGTCAGGTTCCAAGGGTGCTAGACCGGGGAGGTCCAATCTGTACTTGTTTGGGATGTGGCAAATCTGGGTTCACTTTCTGCATCTCAGGAGAGTGATCTAACCAGTGCACTACTGGATAGTCTGATCTAGGGAATCACTCCATATCCCCTGTGGAAGCTTTTCCTCTAACCACTGGACTACAGAGTCATTCTTTCTCTTGTAATCACATGACTCAAGGGTTAACCATCCGCCTGGGAGGTGGAAGACCCAGGGTCCAGCCTCCTGCTCCTATATCTTTAATTATTTACCTAAGTCCGCAGGAGAACAGCTTCAGCCCAAGAGATTGAGACAGTCTGCTGTAGAGTTCCCTCAAAGCTCAGTGCTTAGATAACTCTCCTTAGGATTTAAACAGGGGTCTCCCCATTCTGTCAGATGAAGGCATAGAGCGTGGAGCTTCCACAGCCCAAGCAAATGCTCTAGCCATGGTGCTAAAAGTTATAAGGTGGATGGTAACAGCTGCACCAACATCACCACCAGTCCTCGTTCCTGCAAGAGGCTCCTGCATTGCCTAAGTCCAAGTGGTTCCTCCTCATTAAGCAAAGTAGGACTTAGTACGCATCCTCTGCTCCCATTGGTTTGCTTAGGTACGTCTATTGTGCGGGGCTTATTTTGGATCTTATTCTAAGGCACCTTTCTTTCCCCATTCATTGTGTAGGGAAGCTAGGGGCCTAACTTGGCTTTGTTGGTTCCTGTGATTTCTCTGGTCACCTAAAAGTTAGGCACTGTGACGCTCTACATCACAACACCGAAATCCCCATGTAGATCCCATTCTCAGCTTCCGTTCATTGTAATGTAAATTGGGTATCCAAAAACTCTAGGGGGTTCTGAAAAGTACAAGCCTCTATACCTCTTCCAATTACATTTAGGAGGTGGTAATAAAAATCACTTGCTTGCTGGGATTGAAATTTTATTGTGCTAACATTTTTTTCTCACAAGGAAATAATGTAATTAGATAACATTTACACCAAACATTTGGTTCAATGACGTACATACATTCATGATTTTAGGAAGAAATATTTAAACAAAAAAAAATCACATCATTTGTAGTTTTTCATAACTCTTCTGATAAAGTAAAAAAGTGCTAAAATAATTATGAGTTGATCAGGGAAGACACGTTGATATACATGCATGCAACTGTGACAGTCATCCACCTGGCATGACTGTGTTTTAGTTTTTGCAAGAAAATTGAGGTGAGGATAGAAAATCTCTCTTTCTTTTTCCATGGAAGACTACCACCTTGCTCTTTCATGGGTGTCTGTTGTGGTGGTGAGCATCTTTACGTTCACTTCTTTATGAAATGGGATACTGGGATAGCCAAACTCTTAAGCAAGAATGTAGGTGAGCAGCTGGCTACCTATGGAGATCAAATTTCTCTGCTGAAGGCAGCTATTTGAACAGCTATTTTTCTGATGTTGTGTTCTTGTTAGAGACATATACCCTTGCTAATCCATCTTTTTGGTTGAAGTAACATCCAAAAATAAAAAACAGCTTGTGTGAGCCATTTTCTGTTAAGAATAGAAAGTGCTGCTGTCAAAGAGTGGAAAATAGTTTCCCACATTAGGATCAGAGAGCAGCCTGCTTATGTAATAGGTCAAAAACAGATCTTACAAATGAGAGTAAAAGTGTCTGAATGCTCAGCTACAGTGCAGATACACGATACAGCAATCTTCACAAGCATTAACAGGCTCAGTTGTTAGAAAAAATATTTATATTTCTGGTGTACATGGAATTAAATGGGAAAATGTAAAGAAGATTGCTGCTACACATCAGAATCTAGCATCTGTGATTCAGAACTGAACTCCATTACTGTTATCTTGCAAATACTTTTTTAAAAGAATCGCTAGGTTTGTGGAGGATGTAACAGTGATGACTATGCCACTATTATGTATTTCTAGTAATTCACAAAGACAAACCTGAAAAACAAGAAAAGATTGAACGGAAAGAACAACCAAAAGGTAGGTGTCCCATGCTTGAAATGCATTCATCCCACCCCTCTTCTGTCCAGAATAGCCTCATCTGTTGACCTTCAGTTTTCATGGAGGGAGGAAGTGTAATGAAAGATGATCACTGGGAGAGGGGAGATTTTAAAGGACTTTGGGGTGTATCCGTTACCTGTATGGTTTTATTTGACTTAAAGGCTAAGTTCTTCTTAGCACATGTGCAACATGGCTCAAGTGGCATGCAATTAGGATTCATCACTGAACCTGTTCCACTCATTGTGTCATGAGCTTTACCCTCCCAGGCCTACTAGGGGTAAGGAGTGTGATATGAACACCGGTGGACTGTTGGATGCTTTATGTTGTATTTTAAACTTATAGATTACTAGAAGATTTATCTGGCATTGCTCAGGTCCTTAACACAAGTATTTTTTTCATTATGTGAACCACTGTTCTGGTTTGGGGCTGGGGATAAGGGCTTAAGTATGCAAGCTGCCAGGGACAGAGGACTACCCCAGCCCTCTTACTGAAGCAGCTTGGGGTAAGAAGTGCCTCTCCATGGCCACTGCTGCTCCAAAGTCAGTACCGGTGGGGAAGGGATGCTGCCCCCAGACTGCAGCAGGTCCTGGTTCATCTGCACCCCGCACTCCCCACCCAGAGTGAGGGATGCAGCAAACTACTGTCCTGGGCCCCATCTCTGGCCATTTGCTGCTCCCTGTGGTCATTATACAGTATAACTATCCCTGCTTTCCATTTCATATCCCCTCTGCCCAATGCATTCATTATATTGCAGAGCCCTCCCTTTCTGTTTTATGAAAAGCAATCCCATCCCAGGCACATCCCATTTTCCTGGCACAACCAAATCCTCATCTTTGCTTTAAGTTATGATAAGAGGAAGCTGTATGCCAAATTTGGTGCTCCGAGCTCTTACCGTTTAGAAGGAGTTCTTAGACAGACAGACAGACAGACACTCTCAAATATATGGTAAATACTAGCACATATATGCTATCTGTCCAGGATGGTGATAGCAACTGTGAAATGGTCAGGGAGATTAGAGAGACTATTAAAATAAAAACTGAGCAATAACAGGGATTTCAATTATCTCAGTATTGATTGGGTACATGTCACTTTAGGACGGAGATGGAGAGAAAAAATTTCTTGATGTTTTAAAAGACTGTTTCTTGGTGCAGCCTATCCTGGAACTCAAAAGAGGAAAGATAATTCTTCATTTAGTTCTAAATGGAGCACAGAATCTGGTCCAACAGGTCAATACAGCTGGACCCCTTGATAATAGTGACCAAAATAGAATTAAATGTAATATCCCTATGGTGGAGAAACCACTACTGCAACCCATCAAAGCATTTATTTCCTGAAAGGGGTGCTAACCAGAAATAAGGAAGTTAGTTAAAAAGAAATTAAAAGATACAGTGCCAAAAGTGAAATCTTTGCAAAATGCATGGACACTTTTTAAAGACACGATGATAGAAGTTCAACTTAATTTAATGTGTATATCCCCAATTAAAAATCATAGAGGACCAAAAAAGTGGCACTATGGCTAAGCAACAAAGTAAAAGAAGCAGCAAAAGTAAAAAAGGCATCCTTAAAAAAAAAGGAAGTTGTATCCTAGTGAGGAAAAAAAGGAGCCTAAACTCTGGCAAATGAAGTGTAAAAATGTAATTAGGACAGCCAAAAGAGAATTTAAAGAACAGCTAGTCAAAGACTCCAAAAGTAGTAGCAAACATTTTTTATAAGTACATCAGCAGTAGGAAGCCTCCTAAACAATCAGTAGGGTCCCTGGATGATCCACATGCTAAAGGATCACTCAAGGACACTAAGGCCATTGCAGAGAAACTAAATAAATTATTTGCATCTGTTTTCATGACTGAAGATATGCTGGAGATTCCCTAATCTGAGCTGTTCCTTTTAAGTGATAAAAAGGAGGAACTATCCTAGACTGAGGTATCAATAGAGAAGGATTTGAAATATTTTGATAAATTAAACAGTAATAAATTATCAGGACCAGATGATATTCACCCAAGAGTTCTGAGGTAACTCAAATATGAAATTGCAGAACTACTAACTGGTATGCAATTTATCATTTAAATCAGCTTCTGTACTAGATGACTGGAGGATAGTTTAAAAAGCATATGGAGGTGATCATGGTAATTACAGGACAGTAATCCTAATTTCAGTACTAGACAAATTGGTTGAGACTGTGGTAACAGAGGGTATGTCTACACTACCTCGCTAGTTCGAACTAGCGGGGTAATGTAGGCATACCGCAATTGCAAATGAAGCCCGAGATTTGAATTTCCCGGGCTTCATTTGCATAAGTGGGGCGCCGCCATTTTTAAATCCCCGCTCGTTCAAACCCCGTGCCGCGCGGCTACACGCGGCACGAACTAGGTAGTTCGAACTAGGCTTCCTAGTTCGAACTACCTAGTTCGTGCCATGTGTAGCCACGCGGCACGGGGTTCGAACGAGCGGGGATTTAAAAATGGCGGCGCCCCGCTTATGCAAATGAAGCCTGGGAAATTCAAAACCCAGGCTTCATTTGCAATTGCGGTATGCCTACATTACCCCGCTAGTTCGAACTAGCGGGGTAGTGTAGACATACCCAGAATTATCAGACATACAGATGAATATGATTTGCTGGGGAAGAGTCAACATGTTTTTTTTGTGTGCAGGAAAATCATGCCTCACCAAACTATTAGAATTCTTAAAGAGAGTTAACAGGCACATGGGCAAGAGGGATCCTTTAGATATAGTATACTTAGATTTCTAGAAAGCCTTTGTCAAGGTCCCTCACCAAAGGCTCTTACACAAAATAAGAACAGTCTTTTAATGGTCAGTAAGTGGTTAAAAGATAGAAAATGAAAGTTAGAAATAAATGGTTAGTTTTCAGAATGATCATAGGTAAATAGTGATCCCGTTCTGGGGTCTATACTGGGAATAGTCATATTCAATATTCATAAATAATCTGGAAAAAAGGGATAAAAATATGATAGCAACATTTGCAAATGAGTTAGTTAAGTCCTACTGAAGGGATTTAAAGTAGCTGTTACCACTCACAAAAGTGATCTTGGAGCCATTGTGGATAGTCCTCTGGGAACATCCACTCAATGAGCAGCAGTAGTCAGAAAAGTGAATAGAATGCTGGGAATAACTAAGAAAGGAAAAAGGTATATTGGAACTGGAAAAGGTTCTGAAAAGTGCAAAAGAGTAGATAGGGATAATGGAACAGTTTCTGTATGAAAAGAGATTAATGATTGACAGGGCAGATATCATAGAGGTCTTTATAATCATGGCTAGTGAGGATAAAATAAATAAATAAGGAAGGGTTGTATTTTCCCCTTCTCATAACATAAGGCTCACCAAATGAAATAAATGATCAGCAGGTGAGTGGATGCTGGGCAGCCAGACACATGGGATCAGTAAC
Source organism: Pelodiscus sinensis (assembly GCF_049634645.1). Taxonomy (NCBI): domain Eukaryota; kingdom Metazoa; phylum Chordata; order Testudines; family Trionychidae; genus Pelodiscus; species Pelodiscus sinensis. Next base: position 88,047,465 of record NC_134713.1, on the reverse strand, counting down.
TCACACAGCAGTACAAGGGGGATTCTTACTCCTTACTTTCCTGCACACGTAGTTCAAATTAAAATTTAGACCCAAACAAATAGGCAAGCTAGCTAGCTATAGTGATAACTATGCCACATATTTACTGTGAAGTCATTCTGTTGTTTTCTAATGAAGAACTTCTCTCTAAATGCAGGTTCACTGTTATTAAAATTGCTGTTTTCACATTTCTATACATTCAAACAATTCTGAACTGCCAGTATACTTCACTCTAAACAGTGTCACTGTGGCATATCTGAGATCCCTGTGAGTTCCACTGTGTTCTAGATTATACATTTAAATACATTTGTTTTGCAAAGTTTGAACCTGCAGTGAATACACAATATTCTGTTCTAATATCTAATCATCTTTCATTATGAAGATTAAGAAATTGTTTAATGAGGGGAAGGGGGAAAGATAGAATAGACGTGGAAAATTATTAGCCACCCACATAAATGTTTTGTCATTTAGTTAGAGCAGGAGTTCACATTCTCCTGTATTCTGCAGCAACCACCCTATTGTTCAAGGAAGTAAGAGGTTCAATACACCCTGATTTCTCATTTTAGTCTGCTGTTAGATGTGGAATTAATATTCTCTAACAGACCTCAAATATTTCCTTTTGTCTGACAAAGGAACTATTTCACAATAGGGTGGTAGCTCCCCTAGAGTTAAATTTGAAATTAGGTTGCTATTTAACATCTGACTTTTTTAAGTGCTCTAAAACCCATATGCTTACTCAAATTGTCTTGAGAAATACTATGCCACATAGAGATCCTAAGTAGCATTAGTGGTCCTAGTTTGAGGTCATGTGAGCAAGGGGTTTGTGAGAAATAGCTAGCTTAAAAAAATCATGTACAGTATTTCCAAAATATTAAGTACTTATTTTTGTGCACATTGTGTGTGTGTATAATTATTGCTGTGAACTTCATGTATGAGTGCATTATTATTACCCTGGTCTTGCTTAGACTGATATCATTGATCTGAACTAGTGTGTGTCTACACTGCACTCTTACTTCAAAATAAGCTACACAATTTGCGCTACACAAATTGCGCAGCTTATTTTGAGATAAATTAGAAATAGCTTATTTCAAATTTTGGCTCTGTCGACACAGTACCAAATTTTGAAATAAAGTGTTATTCCAATAATTCTTTAACCCTCATGGAACAAGGGTTACAGGGACACCAGAGTAGCAAGCCGGTTATTTCGAAATATATTTTGAAATAACAGGTGAGTTTAAAGATGCAGTATAGCTAGTTCAGGATACTTCTAGTATCCCAAAATAGCGCTGCTGTCTATACATAGCCCTAGTGTTCAGAATCTGCTGCCCCTTTAAGGGAGGAATATTTTAAAAGTTACGTCAAGAAAAAAGTTGGCTCTACCCTGTGGCTTGAGCTGAGCTGGTACATCATAGAAAGTCACCTGCACTTTTGCAGGCAGTCTTCCACCAGAATAAGTAGTGGGCTAACGTGACATGCTATGGTCATTGAAGCCACACAGCACCAGTCTAATGTGAGTTTGAGTCCTGTGTTTAGCAGTTTTCTGAGAGAGTATTCATAGAGGTATGGTAAAAATTAGCAGATCAGAGCCCGTGTTTGGTTTTGTATTTTATTGTTGTATCTTGGCAGAATTATTTTAATTTCTGAATTTGTGAGAGCTGTCATTAAAATGTAAATGTTTATTTCTTCACAGTGATGCACAAAGACAAACCTGAAAGACCAGAAAAACCTGAAAAGAAAGAAAAACCCATAGGTAATTATTTCTCTTCAGGAGCTGTCAATACTTTTCAAGGTGCACTGGGCCTGATTATCTACTCCCTTGCACAGGTCCTTTAAACCTGAGAGAAACCACACCAGACCCTGGGAGGCGCTCTCTCTGGGTCCCCCTGGAAGGAGCAGATTCCTTGGGCAGAAGGGGCATGGCGAAGGCTAACCCCCACCTTCCCCCCGCATTAGCCCTTCAATGACTGTCAGAAAAAGAATTTAACTGAGATGATTGGGAAGACATTTGTACATCTGGATTATTTAGTTTTACCTTCCAGTATAATTAGATTTCAGTGATTTCACAGATTTTCAGTTTTAAAGGTTGAAGGGCAACCAGCTATGGATGTGCTAATGACAAAGCAGTTATTGTCTGAAATAATTTGAACACATAAACAAAGCTGGGCAAGGGTTATCATGTTTCACCAGCAGTGAATGTGGCATTTATTAGACTCACATCTTTGGTTTGGGCATGACTTTTGAAAACGAAATACTCTTTTATTTCACCTCTACCTTTTTTTGGGGGGGAGGACAGGTTTCACTCTAAAAAGAAGTCAGCCTGAGATAATCTGTGCACAACTTCGCATGAACTTCAGTGTTCGCATTCTTACTATTATTACTATTTGAGCAGATCTAAGATTGGTACATTTTTAAGACTGGAAGGGACCATTATGACTTCCTGTGTAAAACGGGTTATAGAATTTCACTCAGAATTTCCTGCATCTGGCCCATCACATCTTATTAAGGTAGAACTGCTCATTTATTTTATGCCCCAAATTGTGCTTGATTCTTTAGGGCAGGAGTCTACTGGTTCTGTCCTACAAACATCTGGGGTGTGTCTAGACTACATGGCTCTATCAACGGAGCCATTTAAAGTAGTTTACCCGACATAGTCAATGAAGCGGGGGTTTAAATACTCCCCGCTTCATTATAATAAAAATGGCCACCACGCTGTGCCAACAATCAGGTGATCCAGCACAGTGCAGCAGACTAGACACGAATCGGTCGACAAGGGAAGCCTTTGTCAACTGCTCCGTTATGCCTCGTGAAATGACAAATGCTTCCCTTGTCGACCGATCTGTGTCTAGACTGCCGTGCTGTGCCAGATCAGCTGATAGTTGGCACAGCGCGACGGCCATTTTTATTTTAATGAAGTGGGGAGTATTTGAATTCCTGCTTCATTGACTATGTCGAGTAAACCACTTTACATGGCTCCGTCAACAGAGCCATGTAGTCTAGACACACCCCTGCTGTCCCATGTATCAATGCTATCTATAAATCCTTTTCCTTTTTATAGTTTGTTAAAAGCCATTAGTGTAATCAGAGCTGTTCAATACTGGTCTTACCCCAAAAACCTTATGTAAATGGATAGTAAAGTGACATTTTCTATAAAACTGCGACAAGGGCATTTTTTAGCTGCAGGTAGAGAGTGGACCCACATTGCAATTTGCACCTACACACCTTCTTATGGGCTACAAAATGTGACTCTGACTACTGGAAAAAGAGAGAGAGAGAGAGAGAGAGAGAGAGAGAAGTTCCATGAACTGCTTGACCTATTCAGTTATGTCTACACTGCAATACTCTTTCAGGATACCAGAGGTATCCCGAAATAGCTATTCTGTCTTTTGAGCACACCTGTTATTTCGAAATATAATTGGCTCACTATTCCAATGTCTCTGTAAGCCTCATTCCACGAGGAGTAAGGGATGTTTCAGAATAGCGATTTATTTCAAAATTAGTGCTGTGTAGACAGCACCAAATTTTGAAAAAAGATATTTTGAAATTGACTAAAAATAAGCTACACAATTTGTGTAGCTCAAATTATGTGGCTTACTTCAAGCTCCAGGCACAGTGTAGATGCACTCTTCCTGGGTTAGCTGAAGCAAAATGCAGGACAATGTAGCACTTTAAAGACTAACAAGATGGTTTTTTAGATGATGAGCTTTTGTGGGCCAGACCCACTTCCTCAGATCAAATAGTGGAAGAAAATAGTCACAACCATATATACCAAAGGATACAATTTAAAAAAATGAACACATATGAAAAGGACAAATCACATTTCAGAACAGGAGGGGGATGCAGGGGGGAGGGGAGGAAGGAAGGTAAGTGTCTGTGAATTGACGATATTAGAGGTGGGGAGAGTGGGATGTTTGTGAGTTAATGGTATTAGAGGTGATAATTGGGAAAGCTATCTTGATAATGTGTAAGATAGTTCAAGTGTTTGTTTAATCCGCCCCCCCGGAAAGTGTCGAATTTTAACATGAATGATAGTTCAGAGGATTCCCTTTCAAGTGCAGATGTAAAAGGTCTTTGTAGCAGAATGCAGGTGGTTAAGTCATTGAGAGAGTGTCCTTTCTGGTTAAAATGGCAAGAAACTGTTTTTTCTTTGTGATCTTGTCTGATATCTGTTTTGTGGGCATTAATCCTTTGGCGAAGTGTCTGAGATGTTTGTCCAATGTACATAGCAGATGGACACTTTCGGCACATGATAGCATAGATTATATTTCTGGATGCGCAGGAATATGTGTTCTTGATCTTATAACTCACTTGGTTAGGTCCAATAATGGTATCAGCAGAATAAATATGTGGACAGAGCTGGCAACGGGGTTTGTTGCAAGGGAAGGTACCAGGGTTGGTATTAGTGTGGTATGTCCTGTGGTTGTTGGTAAGAATCATCTTGAGGTTAGGTGGTTGTCTATAGGAGACTATGGGTCTGTCTCCCAGAGCCTCTTGGAGTATGGTATCCTGTTCCAGTATAGGCTGTAGTTTATTGATAATGTGTTGGACAGGTTTAAGTTGGGGGTTGTAGGTGATGACAAATGGTGTTCTATTGTTGGTTTTCTTGGGTCTGTCTTGAAGTAGATGGTTTCTAGGTATTCGTCTGGCTCTTCCTGGGTTAGTTCTTTCTCCATCCCCATATATTAATGAAGGATTATTATTGCTTTTATTACTGTTACTTTGCGCTACTTCCAAATGAAATGAGCATAGCTCTCAGCTGTGAGCTCTCTCTGGCTGCGAAACTCTAGTCTATCTTCAGTGTTTCCTCTTGCAAAGAATCATAGAATGTCAGTGAAACATCACTTTCCTCCCAAGTAGAACTTTAAATAAGAACTCAGATAAACAACATCCATAAATGTCACAAAACTTGAGATCACTAATTTGGGGACAGTCCTGTGAGTTGAAGTTAATGGTAGCTGAATTGCCTAGTTCTTTCTTCACGGTATCAGGCCCCAGAATGCAGGTGTCAATTTAAATATTTTTATTCTCACTTAGCTCTTCTGAACTCTGTATCTTTAAATAAGTGCAGTATCATGTCTGTTTATTTCTAGTTGCTCAGAAAATCAAACCAGAAAAACAGGAGAAAGCTGAAAAAGCACCTCCAAAAGGTAATTGTTGGTAATTCTTAGATTTAGTATTATGGTGTAGTTTTTTTTTTTCTTTTCAGGTGTGGAGGTCTGTTTAGAGTCTGTAGTCAGCATGACTTATCTGATGATGCACTAATCTTTCCTCAGGCTTATTTGGCTAAAGGCCTTGAGCAGTTCCTATCTTAAATTTTGTACAACATATATTTCTTGTACAACACGAGGAGTCCATGAAGCATTCCTATATAGTAATGAGTCTGTGAGTATTGTGTTTGTGTTTCTTGTTGTCCATTTCTCCAAACTTGGATTTAGGGATTTGACAACAACAAAGTCTTTCTCCCTTGTATCAGGTTTCAATTTAGTGGAGACTTTTCTAAGTTGATGTTTTCCATTTCTTGCTCCGAATCGTCTCTTATATCCAAAAATAACTGTTTGTTTTCTTGCTTTTATTAAAATCTTTTTGCTCAAACACATAGTCTGTACAGTTTTCCACTGATAGAAATTGCACTTTTCCTCTCTAGCAAAGCAGATATGCACTGGATAAAAATAATATATCTTTCAATTACCACATATATTCTGGGGAAACAGAGCATGAGGAGGTGGGTTTCTGGTACTCTTTCAATGGATATTCCTATCTTAAAATGTACTTTGGATAGGAGAATTTCTGAATCCATTCAGCCTGCTCCACCACTTTATTTTGTTCATTTATAATTCTTTGATAATTGACTGTAGGTTCCTACATATTTACTTTTGTCTTTGCTTTTTAGGGAAGCAGATTCTGATTTAACTGGGTTGGGCTAGGGTTCACCTTTGCAGCACAGACAAGCTGGGCTATTCACTATTTGTTAGCTGCCACTCTTTCCCATTTCTATTGACACAGAAAAACAGCTGAGTAGAGCTTGGAAGTGAATTAATCCAGTGCTACCTGACTTGTCTGGAAATAGATTGAGCTTGGACTCTGATTTAACTCTGCCTGGCACCCATTCATTTTGCTGTGATGGCTCAGGCAAAATCAGTTAAGTGCTAATGGTCCTCCAATGTCTTTCTCAGTGGCCTCATCAAAATTCCCCCCAAAAGACAGAGAGATCCTCCTGCAGTTGGCACCATTGAGTGGAAATGAGTCCTAAAGTCTATCTAAAGAACTACGGGATATATCCCAGATACACATGCATGAGAGCAGCATGAGTGATGACATGATAAAATGGCAGCGAGGAGTCCTGTGGCGCCGCGTTTGCAGATTCAGACTAACACGGCTACTCCTCGGATGATAAAATGGGTAGGACTTTGTGATGCAGACACTCACTCCCTTGCTAGGTTAATCCAGGTAAACTCTGCAGTGAAGACAAATCCTCGGTCTCTAATCTTTGTCTTCTTTGTTATTTAGTCAGACAGGGTACGTCTACACTACAGCACTAATTCGAACTAACATAGTTCGAATTAGTTAATTCGAACTAAGCTAATTCGAACTAACACATCTAGAACTAAAAACTAGTTCGAATTAGCGTTTTGCTAAATCGAACTAGCGCGTCCACACTGATTGGACACAGGGGCGCATTTAAGGGCGGCTGAAACTGGTTCTGGCAGGGCATCAGGTCAGTAGTTGCGTTGTGTGGCTGCTGTCTGAGGCTATCTGAGGCTCGTGCTTAAAGGGACCCCCCTGGACAGCCGGTTCTCAGCTTTTCTTGCTTGCTTGCCAACCTCGCCAAGGGACAGCAAAGCGTTGGTCTCTGTGCCCGTCTGTGTTGGGGAAACCTGGGACGAGGGAGCTGGAAGGGGAGGGAAGGGACGAAGGGAAAGGAAAGCTCAGGGGTGGGGGTCCGGCTGCCTCTCCTGTCTCGCAACACTGCGGGTCCGGGGGTGTTGGTGGGGAATGGTTGTGGAGGGTGGGGCAGGAGGGACGGGGGGTGTGGAGGAAGCAGGAGCAGGAGCAGGAGGGGGAGCAGGGGGAGCAGGAGGAATTGGGAAGCGGTCGAGCAGGCTCTGGAGGTGGCCTCACAGGGCATGGCCCTGCTCCTCCAGTGCCTCCAAGCTCCTCCGGCACAGCCTCAGGTCCTCCTGGACCCAGTGGTCCTGGAGACGGAGCTGTTGCTCCAGGAACCGGAGATGCCGCCTCTGGTAGTCCTCCTGGTTCCTGGCTGTCCTGCTTGCCCGGGCACAGGCGGCTGCTGCAGGCGGGGTGGTGCGCCCTACAGTCCCAGGTGCTGCGGCTGTGGTGAAACAAGAACAGCGGTCAATTACCCCAGGGGCCCAGGTGTGTGAAACCCAGCTCCCCTCTGCAAGGCCAGGGCCCCTGCAGGATCCCCAGCTGCTGCTCCGTGGTGGGCAAGGCCCAGGCGCACGGTCCCGGGGCTCCCTTTCGCCCCAGCCCCCCGTACACATAAGGGGAGCATGATGGTACTCACAGGTGGACGCCTCCCCTGCCTCGGACGACACAGGCGAGCGGCTCTGTGGGGTGCCTCAGGGGTCCCGAGTCCTGGGCAGGCTGCCGGCAGGCTTCTGGCTCTCGGAGCCCTCCTCCTCCTCCTCCTCCTCCGTCTCTTGGAGTGGTCCCTTTGCCCCAGGGTCTATCACATCCCGGGGGGCAGGGACGGCATGAGCCCCCAGGAGGTGGTCCAGAGCCTGGAAGTGGGGACACGCCTCTGGGTCGGCCCCTGGCAGGCAGGCCCGGGAGTAGGACTGCCGCAGGTCCTTGATCATACAGCGCACCTGCTCCCGGCTGCGCTGGTGGCCCCTGGCGGCCAGGCTGGCAGCCATGCGGCCATAGACTGCCGCGTTCCTGTGGCTAGTGCGGAGATCGTGGACATTGGAGGCTTCCCCCCAAACCTCGATGAGGTCCACGATCTCCGCACTAGACCACGCGGGCGCCCGCCTCCTGCGGCCCCAGGCAGTGTCCTGGGAGCCGCCAGGCTGGTCCTGGGAAGAGGGGGAGAGCTGGGGGGCATCGGGTGGCTGGCTCATGGGTGTCAGCTGCTGGGTGTGCTGGCACGGGTGCTGGTAGCCTTGCAACTGGCACAAGCTGTGTAGCCAGCCCGTGGCCCTTTAAGAGCTCCGGGGCCGGGAGGGGGGCAATAGAGTTTCCCTGGTGTTGGCCAGAGTGGCCACCAGGGCAAGCTGGGAAGGGCTAGCCTCCCACTTGTTCGAATTAAGGGTCTACACAGCCCTTAATTCGAACTAGTAAGTTCAAACTAGGCTTAATCCTCATGGAATGAGGTTTGCCTAGTTCGAACTAAGTGCTCCGTTAGTTCAAGTTAAATTCGAACTAACGGAGCGCTAGTGTAGCGCCTATGAAAGTTAGTTCGAACTAACGTCCGTTAGTTCAAACTAACCTTGTAGTGTAGACATACCCACACTGATTAGATCTGGAATAATTTATATGTTAGTGAAATGAAAGTAGGCTCTCAGCAATTAATTTTGCTTGATTTTGGAGCTGTTCAAACATAGTGACAGTGAGTTACAATGTCTGAATCAGATTGCTTTGCGTTTGTGTCTTCTAACGAAAGGTGTGGGAAAAGCAAGTGAGAGTACAATGAGAGAGCAAATGAAAAAATGAACATGATTTGTAAAAGACAGGCACTATCCCTTACCTTTTTGAGGGATGAAATGTAGTTAGCTTTTCTATCTTCAGTGTGTAGCACATTTTTCTTAAATATCAAAGTAGGTTTTTTATTTTGTTTAAAAAGATACATCCTAAAGTAAACCAGGAGTGGTCTTCATAGAAAATAAAAATTTGCAAACTCAATTTAGGCTTGAGTTTGCATGCTCTCTCCCAAATCCCTCTCCCAAACCTCCATTAGGTTCAGACAACCCTAATGTGTGATCTGTCTGTCTCTCCATTTTTGTTGTATTAAATGTGCCAGTGAGTGACTGGACAACATGTTTCTGTTTAGCTAACTGTTGGTGATTTGACTGCATTAGTAGCTAGGGAGATATTACGATCCATTTCTCTTAAAAAGCTTGTCTACCCTTAAAACATGCAGCAGTGGCACAGCTGCACCACTACAGCTGGAGCCCTTCAGCATAGACACTATTGACAAGGATGGGAGGTATTTTCCATCAGCATTTCCATTAGATCAGCATAGATAACCCACTTCCCCGAGAGGCAGTAAGTAGGTTCATGAAAGAATTTTTCCATCAACCAAGTGCTGTCTACATGGGGATTGTTTTCACTACACCACTCGATTGCAGATTTTTTGCACTCCTGAATTACTTAATTAAATCAACCTAATTTTCTAGTATAGAACAGCTCTAAATCCCAGGGGAGAATTCTGTGCATGAACAGCTCCTGTATATGAGTTGCTTAGTGCACACCTCTTTAATTTGAGCCGTCCTTCCCTCAAGCATGTTTCCTACATCAGTATGTGTCAGGCCACTTCTCAGCGTTAGCTGAGGTTTGCTCTATGTTATGTCATCTGCTACTAATGCTAAGGGCTCATTCCAGCTGGTGGGGATCATCGGAGCATGAGGATGCCCAGGCACTTAATGAAATGCCAGCTGCAGGGAGACATTGTAGTACAGAAGTCATTGTGGTGGTTCTAAACCACTTAAAATTCTCCCTACACACAGGAGATCCTCTGAAGGCTGAGTAAGCAGACTTGAAAGTAGCTTTTCTGCCCAGGTAAAGGGCCCAAGAACTTATATTTGCAAGAACACGATCTCAACAAATCAGCTAACAAGCACATACCCAACAGACCATTACATTGAGTGTCCATTCCAGAGTGGAATGTGTTGAAAGAGAATGCTACTGTTATTTAGCTGTCTCTCGAATTAAGTGAAGATAACTTTCAGGGACATTTTGTTCCAGCAAAATATGGCTTCATGGTAATCAAGGAGAGGAAGGAGAGAAGTATCAGAGTAGAAGTTTGATACATTTCTGTATCAGAGAATGAAACCTCATATAAAGGTGATTAAAATCTTGTGCCAACTCAGAGCTCTGTGTTAGAGCTGCTAAAACATCACCAATTTATATGGGTATATCTGTGTTACTGACTCAAAGAAGTGGGAGCCCTTTTTAAAAAGAGGGACATATGGAGTAAATTGTAAATGAATGAAACAGAAATAGGTTCATGAGATGTGTCATGATCCTGGGGCAATTCTTTTGGCAACTCTTTTTCTTCAGTTTTCACAGTACATTTTGTAAGGAAAAGTATATTTTTATTCATTTTTAGTCATTCAAAAAGTCAAACCTGAAAGAGAAGAAAAAATTGAAAAGAAAGCTCCTCCTAAAGGTAATTATTCCTTTTTCATTGCATTTTGATTTTACAACAATTTATGCTGAAAAGTTAAATCCTTATTTTGAGCCAGCAGAGAGTGAATGTGTATGAAAGCAAGCTATATATAGGCAGTTTTGATTAAATAAAATACACTTGTTGAATCTGCTTTAGCATAGTACAAAAGATAGATCTTTTAAGATAAAGAAAATAAAATCATGTGCTACTGAATCATAAAAAAAGTCAAGAGCAAGCTTGCCTGTAAATGACATTTCCTAAATGTACTGAACAAAATCAGCCAGAAATTTCAGCAGGGATGCTGGAACAATTGTATGATGGGGGTGCTGAGAGCTATTAAAACAAACTGTGAGCCCTTTTATTTATTGGAAACTACTTCAAGCCAGCAGCATCTCCAGCATTCCTGGATCAAGCACCTATGAATTTTAGTAGTGTTGTGACCTTGTGTAGAGTTAGGAATTGGCTCTCATCTAAATATTATTCCGGTGTCATCAGTAATTTCAGTGTCCATATAGTTAATTTCAGTTTAATAGGTCCAGTAGCTTAGTGGAAATTGCTGTACCACAGCAATATGGGAGACAGGAGTTTTGCAGCAACTTCTAACATTGCTTCAGGGTCAAATAAACTTGAAGGTTACAGAAGCAGCACATTTGGAAAGAGCTAAGTTCTCCACTCCAACACATGCCCTCAGCTCCCATCAACTTCATTTACAGGCTTTCATATACACAGACTTTGGAGCTTGGGTCTCTGAAGAACCAAGTTAGTGCCTTGATTAGACATGTTGCCTATTTTGTGTCCCATCCTGTAAGGTGTTAAGTACCTGCCATTCCATCTGCAGACTGTATGTCAGATAGACCCTTAGATATGAAAACTATCATTAGCAGCTTCTACAATCTTTAATGTGTATTTGTCCAGAGGCCAACCTGGTACAGTCTATGGTGGGAATAGCAACTGTTAGTGAGGCTATGATGACATATGATGATGTCACAACATTGCCACATGAAATTATGACATTCATTATTACCACACTTGAGATCATTCTCCAGATTCAAGGTATCATAAGATTGGCAAGGTTACTGTATACACTGGCAGAAGTGTACTGTGGACATTCTTAATTAGAGGGAACCATTTAAAAATAAAAAGGACTCTGAAAATCTATTACCAGATCAGGCTAGATACTGTTAATAATCACAATGATTTTATTAAGAGAAGATGTTGTAAAAAACTGCAGCTTATGCACTGTAGATGAGGCCTAGCCTGACCTATCTAAACAAGACATTGTACCATATCGTAGTTCTTAGAGATGATTTTCCCATTAATGACTGGCTACATATATGGTTGGATTGCAAGGCCAGAATCCAGGGGACCTGATCCACCTTGACATTACTACAGTTTGCCTGGCTGAATCATGGTCAGCGTGTCTAGTGGTTAGTACAATGAACTAAGAGTCAGAACACATTCCTGACTATCACAGACCGAGTCATATAGGCCTGCTATAGCTCCACTGAAATTAATGACTTTAATGAGTGATTTATAGGGTATTTTATATTTTTGTGTGTCCTCTTTTACACATAATTCAAATGAATACAATTATTTTGTAATTCCCAAACATTCACAACTTGTGAAGTGTATTTCATTACTTGATCAGAAAATTTTCCATGGAAATGTAAATCAGAAAATGCTGGTACATTAAAAGTGAAACTCACTCTGGAAAAGGGTTGACGTGGAAAAAAGCTGGAAAATTGACTTTTTGTGTTGAATTGAAAATCAATTGATAGTAGAAAAGATTAAAAAGTTGAAAATGTCATGTATTATATTAGAAAGGCACAGCAAAGTCATTATCTCTAGTATTAAAGATTAGGTAGCAGAAACAGAAAGTGATTGTGAGTTGCCTGTTGTAACAGAAGAAGCTGTTAGCATCATCAGGAAGGAATCACTTCACTTCTTCCCCTTCATATAATGAAAGGCCCCACATACATGATTAATACAGTTTATAAAAGGTATAGAATTGTTGAGTATTTTATCCACTAGTTTGTTTAGAGTGATTTATATGCCTTCATTCCCTTGGGCTTTCCATTCTGTCTTGTTCTCTGTATCCATCATGATTAGATTTGTAAGCTGTTTACAGCAGGGACTATCTATAATTTTTTTATTTTTTTGTACATTGTTAACACTAAAGGAATAATACATTACACCAATTTGAATTAAAAAGGTGCTTGGTGTTATTATTTAGGAAAAATTATTTTTACATTTCTTTTTTACATTCAGAAGAAAAGAAAGTGAAGAGCCCCAAAGTTGACGAAAAAGTTAAAAAGGACACGAAAGATGGAAAAGAAGAATCAAAGACAGTTGAAAAAAGCAAGCTGACAGAAACAAAAGTAGAGGAAGCTGGATTAATAAAGGCAAAACCGAAAGTGAAAGAGGAGAAAGCAGTGAAGGCTGAAACAAAATCGGAAAAGAAAGGTAAACAAAACCAGGAGGAAACAGCCGAAGATGCTAAAAAAGTGGTAGGGAAGAAGCAGAGACAATGATGTGTAAGCTGGCAGAGACCAAGTCAAATCTTCATATAAGGAAAAAGAAAATAATAGTATCTTTCAATCCCCATTGGGTCTCAGGTCACTAGATGGAAACAAAACACACACAAAAACAAAGGTTCTTAAGCTAATCCACCAGCATGACAAATGTTACTGGCATAACTAAAGATTCATTTTGCATGTGAATGTTTCATTCAGACAACAAGGGCCAGTTTTCACAGTTACTGAACATTTTGGAGCAGAAGAGTTGAGTAAGATATTCAGATCTTAGATCTTAATGCTAAAATTGGGTGGTTTTTAAATTGCCCTTTATTAGAAATTAGCCCTTTTAGTGATTTTTAGTGATTTTTTTAGTAAAAAGAGAATGTGACATGTTGAATTAATAGTGACATTAATTTGATTAAGTATGAGTTACCTAGTGACCTACCAGGAAGTATATTTTGATTCTACAATTGTGTATCTTTTCTGCTTAACTATGACAAAAATTACAGTTGATAGAGTGGAATGTATAATTTTTATTACATCAGGCTAAACCACGCTTTGTACAACACAATGACAAGGTAATGCCTCATGTGACTTGATGTAGTCTGGAAACATGACCGGGTTCCAGATTTCAACTGAATTTAAAAGAATTGTTGTTCTCATAGGAGGGAGCAAATGAATTAGTTCCATAATGGGTGGGTATTCACTAAAAGCATATCTCTGCAACAGTCAGGCTGGATTCTACTACTCTCCATTCACACTGAGCTGTGCTTTGCGTACACTGTGACAATTTATGTAATAAAATCCAACTCAGCTTGAATAAGGTTAGCAGAATCTGGCCTGCTATAATTCAGCCACACTACAGGCTGTGGTTTACTATGATATAACCAGAGGCAGAGGTACCTCATGTACCCTAAATCTTGATACCTGTGAGCATACCCATGTGTCTGTGCAGAGCCTCTTTGAAGTCAGTGAGGCAAGAATCTGCACAAGCAGTTTCATCCATAATGTCTGGGTTGTCATCATTGGCCCATGTGAGGGGTTGTTTTATTTTACCTAATGCATATATTTTAGACCTCTGAAAATAATTAAAGGATTTAGAGGCCTAGGAAAAACATAGCTCCTTTCCTGGCATTGATAAGCTGTTGCATTAGCATTTTTTACATTCCAACTAAATTTAGTTTTCACGGGAAACACCAGAGCCTTTTGGGATAGTAGGAGACTGAACTCCTACTGATGGCTTTGACCGCACTCTGATGGCATTGACCTGTTCACTGTGTTAGGACCTCAGCTTATTGTAGGATGCACTCATCACTTTTTTTCAGAATCAGGCTCCAAGCAATTGGTTCAGATTCAAGGTGACTGAACATATGTAAGAACACTGGTAAATGTTAGATGTTTCCAAATCAATTCACCTCCAGTGTGGGAAACTTTCTGTTAAATTGAATCTTTAGCCCTGAAGTTTCAAGAATCAACTGGAAAATTGCATCTTTATTTGAAATCCTGAAGGCATGTTTCTTGCATTGATATCATTGAAAGAAATTTTCCAGTGACATAAATGGGAACATGGTCAACTTACTGTTTCATATGCAACAGTACATGGTGTTAGTCATGCTTCTGTAATTCTATATTGTGATTGAGTTTCCATTACAAATGTTTTCAGGATTTAAGTAATGCCAAAAATTTGCTGAGGGCTGAAATTTATCATAAAATATCTCCACCCAGATGTAATTAAAAAAAAACACTTTTGACTTTTAAAATTACAGAAATATACAGGAGAAATAAAGTAGTCCAGATCTATGTTTGCATTCCAAAGTTTAAAAATGGTCTCCTTTCATATACATGAAAAGTGGTAGAGATTTCTAGTCAATAAGGGACTAATGTCTTTTGACCCTAATCTAAAACCCATTGATGTCAATGGGAGTCCTTCCATTGCCTTCAGTGGGCTTTGGATAGGCCTTTAATTTTGAGAGAGATTCATTGTCCTTTTATTGATTCAGATAATATCTTTATTTTAGTGCACAGACTTCATGCACTTGTTCCAGCCAAATATCTTAAAGTCCCTAAGTATTTGTTGGTCAAGAGACTACCCAATCCAAATGAACTATATATCTTTATAAATAAATATTGAGAATTTTTTTTAAGAAAATAGTTTTTCCGGCTGCTTTTGGAATATCAGAAAAAGGTTTATTTTTTGCAGCCCTTTACAAGTTGATATAATAGACCTTAAAGGCTTCACAAGAACTGTTTATAGTCAAGGATCTTTGTACTCCATGGACAGCTTGATATGTATTTTATAGCAAGGGTCTCGAGATTCTGCAGCACTCTAGGGCAACAAAGGGAAATCCTGCAGCAGCTTCTGATTAATTAAACATTGAGGTTTGGGGGAATTAGATATGAGAGATTACGTCTACACAGCAAAGTTAAATCGAAATAACTGCCCTTATTTTGAAATAACTTTACTAGTGTCTACACAGCCAAATGGCTATTTCAAAATTAATTTGAAATAGCGGAGCACTTGTTTTGAATTTATTAAACCTCATGCCACGAGGAATAACGCCAAATTCGAAATAGCTATTTTGAAATAAGTGCTGTGTAGACACTCATCTCGAAATAGGAGGCCTCCAGCCTTCCCAGGGTGCCCTGGTGGCCACTCCAGCCTCAATCAAGAACACTCCTCTCCCTCCCCCGTCCCTGGAGCACTTAAAGGTGTTGACTCTGGCCACAGTGCCTGTGCCAGCTCCAAGCCTGCTAGCCCAGAGCCAGCAGTCACTGCCCCGACCCAGTGGCCCCAAAACATGAGCCAGCGAGCCACAGGTAGCCAGCCCTCCACCACTCCCCATGACTAGTCTTCCAGCTCCCAGGAGCCTGCCAGGGCCCGGAGAAGGCGGGCGCCTTCCTGGTCCAGGGTGGAGATCATGGACTTTATTCAGGTTTGGGGGGGATGCCCCCAACGTTCATGATCTCCACACTAGATGGAGAAATGCAGCCATCTACGTCAGGATAGCTGCCAGCCTGGCCACCAAAGGCCACATGAGAACCCAGGAGCAGGTTTGCATGAAAATCAAGTTGGTCTGGTGAAACCCTGAGCCCTGAGCTTTCCCTCTTCCTTCTTCTCCTTGCTTCCCCCTTCCAGCTCCCTCCTCCCAGGTTTCCTCCTCCCCTCTCCCACCCTCTCTTCTCCCCTCTCCTGCCTCCTTTCTCTAGTCTCACCAGAGTTTCATCCCTCCCCCCCAATTTTGTTAAATAAAGAGAGTTTGTGTTCATGAAAATACGTGTATTTTATTTGACATCAGGAGGGAGGTTAGGAAGGGGTAAGTGGAAGGACGTGAGATTGGGATAAAGCACAAGCCCCCAGTGGGGCAGACCAGGGAGACTGTTAGTGCTCCTCAGGATGTAAGCTCTCCCGCAGGGCCTCCTGGATACTCACAGCCCCCCGATGGACCTCCCAGATGGCAGCCTGAAGAAAGTGCAGCCAGGCTCACAGCAACATGTCCATGAGAAGCACCAGAGTGCCCAGGAGCAGCTCTGGGTCCATGTTGCAGAGTGCTGTGGTGTCCCGAGTGAGGGCAACCAGAGCATACACAGACAAAAAGCTTTACTGTCCCTCATCAAGGTTAGGCAAGCAAACAGAGAAAGCTGAGAACTGGCTGTTTGCGGTGGGGTGTCCCTTTAAGCACAAGCCTCAGATAGCCTCGGGCAGCAGCCACACAAAGTAACTCCTGACCTGATGCCCTGCCAGACCTGGTTCCAGCCAGCCTTAAATGCGATTCAGCATCCACTCAATGTGGACGCGCTATTTTAAAATAGCAAAACACTATTTCAAAATGCATTTTGTGTGTAGACGCATTATTTCGAAATAAGCTATTTCGAAATATTGCTGTAGTGTAGACATACCCAAAGTGAATAACAGCATCAGCACCATATAATTTCTATAATGTAATTTTATAATTGAATTCATGTTTGTTCTAAAATGTTCACTATTCAATATCTGGCATAATTTTATCTTTTAAAAAACACACATAATTACATCAGAGAATTTGTCAAAGCTGCTCACTTTGGTAAATGAGTAGAGGGTGTTTTTTTTTTTTTTTTTTTTTTTTTTACACCTATGATAGGAAGGGTTGGAAGACCGTCTGGAATTGCTGAAGAAGTCCTCCAACTGGATGTAAATCCTAAAATAATGAATGGCTAAACAATACTGACATTTGAACTGTCATCATTAGCTTTCAAAAATAGCATCCCTTGGAGATGAATGGGGCAGTTTTCCGTTCCATTAGAGCTATAGTTTCTATCTAACTGCAGACTCAGTGAGCCATTCCTGTAATCAGTTTGCACTCAGTCCCTAAATGACCTGTTTTCTTCATCATTGCAAATGTTAGAAACTTGGACCAATGTTTTTAACACTGGGTGCCTAAAGTTAAAATCAATCAGTGCTCAGCATTTCTTGGTCACTGTTTTGACTTAAAGAACATCAATACCACAAATAAAGGGGTGTTAGTTTTAGCAAGGACAGGTGCCAGGACAGTATTAGGGAAGAAACAAGGGCACAGGTCTGCAAACACAGAATCTGCCCAGAGCTCCTGGTGGGTTCCTATTGGGGTGGCTAACCCTCATGACAACTCATGACGCCATGTCCTTACTATCATTACTACCCACCAGCTAGATTAAGGCTAATGTGGGTATGCTAGTCTGAACTGCAATCACACCTTCATTTGTGGTGTAGATATACCTGAAATCCCTAAGGGTACCCTGAACTTCTTAGCTTTCATGACTTAAAAAAAAAGCACTTAGTATCTAAAGCATGATTCTGTGGCAATTTTCATAGCTGCTGAATTGCAGAGTACATATGGTTCTATTTATATTCCTGTTGAGTATCATTCTCTCTTTCTTATTGGATTTTCAAAAGTCCCTAAAATCATATTAATAAAATATTCCATTATAAAATGTTATTAAATGTGAATAGTTAAAAAGGAATTTTATGGGTCTACAGAAGCCATTCGGTCTATTGGCAAAATCAGTTTACAGGTGGGCTGAACTTTTGTACATGCCTCTGAGGACTTTGGGGTCTTCTGTTTAAAGGTAACCAGTAATTAACAATATAAATAACTCACTGAGACATGTTCAGAAACTAAAATTGAAAATGATATAACAGTTCTCTCTTAAGGCCGCTAACGTGAGGAAATTCAGAACTAAGTGGGTGGTCCTGCCATTGCTTTTCTACTGTGAATATCATTGACTTCAAGGAACAGCCCTTGTTCATAAGCACTACACTTGGGAGTGTTTGCAGGATTGGCTCTAAAGTTTAAACTTGATCCTCAGTTTACCTGATTATTTGTTGCCAAAGAGTGGGTGATTTTATGCATTTTGGATGAAGTTCCCTCTTAATGCACAGGACCTATACAAGTTTCTCTTTACTGATCATGTCCTGCACAGGGGTAATATTGGGGGTCAGGAGGCTGAGCAGCAGTGCAGGAGTGCCGGTTCATGTCCTGCACTCTGCAGAATTGCTCTCTGCATATACTCACTGCAAGTCATTTTGTGGGTGGGCTGGTTATGATTTAGTAATAAGCCAAGGAAAGATTCACAATTCTAGGTTAATACAAACCCATTTGGCCTCAGTACCCCATGCAACCAGTACTGAAAGAGAGAGAAAACTGTTTAAAGTCTGGAAAAAATACTGAGAGAAATCACAAAAATAGCCAAAAACATGTTTTGTCACTGCTGAGCTTTGTCTTCAGTGTGCATGGGGGGTAAAAAGGCCTTTAAACTTAATTTCTCATTGCTCTTTTTTCCTTTCTGCTCTGTTAGATCAATATGCATTCTGTCGCTATGTGATTGACATGTTTGCACACAGGGATTTTTATACAGGTACCTTCATATATCATTGAACTCTGTTCTACTAGTCTTTGTTTTTCTGACAGATTCTGCTTCTTTATGCACTAAAGTTTGTTTTGTATTTTTAAAAGGCTGCAAAATTGCAGAAGTGTGCAAGTAGAATTTTTTAATAAAGCATAACAACTAATGGCTGTACTATCAGAGCTTTTAATTTTTCTTTCTGCAACTGCATGAATTAAAATTAAGGGTAACTTAAAAGTGAAGTCAATGGAAAACTGTAGAAAGTGCTAAAATCTACCATCATCCTTTTGTGCCAAGAAAGGTGCAGAAGACTAGAATAACATCTTAATATGTTTTTTTCCACAAACAATAAGTCCAATATACTTAATTTTATAAGAACTGAAACTGCATTGAAAATCATCATTGCTTTTTATGTGTGAAATTTTTTACCTCATCTGTAACTTTTTTCTTTAGCTCCTCTTTGACACACACACATATCTCCTCTGACACACCTTGGGTGTATCTAGACTACATGGCTCCAATGACGGAGCCATGTAAATTGGTGTATTCAACATAGTCAAAGAAGCGGGGATTTAAATAATCCCCACTTCATTAAAATAAACATGGCCACCGTTCTGTGCCGATGATCAGCTGATCCGACACAGCGTGGCAGTCAAGATGCGGATCTTTCAGCTGGGGAAGCCTTTGCTGACCGATCCCTTATGCCTTATGAAACGAGGTTACAGGATCGGTCGGCAAAGCCTTCCCCAGCCAACAAATCCACGTCTAGACTGCTGCACTATGTCGGATCAGCTGATCTTCGGCACAGTGCGGTGGCCATGTTTATTTTAATGAAGCGGGGATTATTTAAATCCCCGCTTCTTTGACTATGCCGAATACACTAATTTACATGGCTCCGTGTAGCTCAGTGAGAACCACTGTTAATGACTGAGAATTGAGTTGGCCCCATGACATTAAGCGTGTGTCTGCACAGCAAAATTATTTTGGAATAATGGCCATTTTTCTGAAATAACTACGTGAGCATCTACACAGCAATTCCGTTATTTCAAAATAATTTTGAAATAACGGACAGCTTATTCTGACTTCTGTAAACCTCATTCTACATAGAATAATGCCTATTCCAAAATAGCTATTTTGAAATAAAACGTGTGTAGACGCTCTACTTCTGATATTTCAAAATAGCCCCTCTTCAGGGCCATTCTAAATTATTCCTCCTGGGGCTCAAAATCGAGATAGCACATCTACATTAGGGAAGCCTGCCTTCGATTAATTTTGAGGCGTCTCTGTGGTGTAGATGGGCTGTTTTGAAATAAACTGTTTCAGAATAACTATAGCTTATTCTGAAATAAATGTTCAGTGTAGACATAGTCTAAGTGAGTTCAACTGTCCTAATCTTATTTAACTGATAGTTTTCCAGGAATTATGGTGCTAAGTGTTTAGCAGAAGTACAACTATGTCATGGATGACATAATCTTAGGAAGAGGTCATATATACTTTAAATGAAACAAAATTTGCTGAAGTTTTTATGGGAACAGCCAAAGTTTCAATACCGAGGGAGGGATATGAAATCAGTCAAGCTTTGCGTAAATACTTATTTGTTCAAGAGGTTACACATCCATTTTAGACTTAGATGTATCAATTAGTACTCCCTGCTTTTTCCTTATTTGTCCTGAGGAATCTTCCTACCATAGATGCTTTCCTTCTGAATTACCCCAGAAAAAGGCAACTGGTAGTGAAGGGGGCAGCAGCAGAATGGGAGAAATATGTACAGGTTGCCCTGTGCCAAACTAGGGAGAGAGAAGGAGCAGGTTTCTCATTTCCCTTCAAAGATCATAGGATTTTTGGAGAAAAAGGTAGAGAGTCCATTTTGTTTTCTCCATCCTTCCTTTCCCTGTCCCCTTCCCTCCTTTCCCTCCCCCCTCTCCACCCGCACCAATGAAGACAGGAGAGAAGGCTAGTTGGAAAGAGAGGAAAATGTTACACTGGCTCAAGTCCTGTCATGGAAATCAGATGCAAGTGGAGGGCACTGGTCTGGAACTGCAGTCAGATTGACAAAATGGTTAATAAACCTTCATCATGCTTTCAGAGACCCTGATTAGTAAAAATATTTAATATAGCTTCATGGGGCTCTTCGGGATCTCACTTGTGCCTCTCCTGGCATTTGCAAGGATGGCTGCAGCTCATTTTGTTTTGCCTGCTCTCCAAGCAGAACATTCTTCACAGAAGCGCTCCCTACATTGCTTGACACACCCCTGAGGCACAGCAGAGTTTCCCTATAAAGGAACCAGACTTGTTGAGATAAATTTGTCTTGACCTTCCCAACAGCTAGGAAATTGGAAGGCGTAGGGGTAAGGGAAGAGAAGAGAGAGATTGCATCAAGTAGAATTTTAGAAAATACCCATGTTAGCCTCGTGGTATTGTCTCTAAATATGATGATACAGTCATATTGAAGCAGCATCACGATGTAAACAAGAAAGTGGGAAAGGTCTGGAAGCCATAACACTTTGAGCTTCTCTGTGACTCTTATTGTTCATGAAGTTACTCTAGTTCATAAAGATTGACTATTGCCATATAAAAGGGTGTCTAAAAGAGGATCCATGCTGTACTCTATCCCTCACAACTGGTTGTATGGCTATTACTTTTAATCCTGTTAAATCTATTTACCACTTCAGGTACAACTCAATGAATTGTAGTTACTAAGTACCTTGATTGATACCCGTGAACGGTAAAATAAAGCATTTCTCATTAAACAAGCCATATTCCGTGCATAGCCAGTGAAGAGTAACACTGAAACATCCATACCATACTTCACTTCTCTCTGATGAGGTGATGTGAGGTAAAGGTCAGATATGCTCAGTTCTGCACTCTTCATAAAACATTCAGAATGGCATTACCAGCTGCAGCTCGAAAGTCCCTTCCTAAGCCACAATATTCATTTCACAATGGCCCCTAGTTAGCTGTACCAGTCTTTTGAATACCTTTTCTTGTATAGAAATATAGAATAACAGCAGCACATTATCAGTAACTTTAATGACCTTATTAACTAATTAGCCTTCCAACCTACTTTAATTAATCTCCCAGGTGAGCTTGTGTATTCTTACCTTGAACAGCAGATGGGTTATCCTAACCAGGAGGTCTCAAAAGTTAGATTAATGAATTTAACTGCACCTCTACCCAGCATAGCAGCGAATAGAAAAATTTAATGTTAACAAATCTCCGGGGCCGGATGGCATTCATCCAAGGGTTCTAAAAGAACTCAAATGGGAAATTGCTGAACTATTATCTGTGGTTTGTAACCTATCCTTTAAATCGGCTTCCATACCTAATGACTGGAAGGTAGCCAACATGACACCAATATTTAAAAAGGGCTCTAGAGGAGATCCTGGCAATTACAGACCGGTAAGCCTAACTTCAGTACCGGGCAAATTAGTTGAAACAATAGTAAAGAATAAAATTGTGAGGCATGTAGAAGAATATAATTTGTTGGACAAAAGTCAACGTTGTTTCTCTAAAGGGAAATCATGTCTTACTAATCTATTAGAGTTATTTGAAGGCGTTAACAAACATGCAGACAAGGGGGATCCAGTAGATATAGCATACTTAGATTTTCAGAAAGCCTTTGACAAGGTCCCTCACCAAAGGCTCTTGTGTAAATTACATTGCCATGGGATAAGAGGGAAGGTCCTTTCTTGGATTGAGAACTAGTTAAAAGACAGGAAACAAAGGGTAGGAATAAATGGTAAATTTTCAGATTGGAGAGAGGTAACTAGTGGTGTCCCCCAAGGGTCAGTCCTGGGACCAATCCTTTTCAACTTATTCATAAATGATCTGAAGAAAGGGGTAAGCAGTGAGGTGGTAAAGTTTGTGGATGATACAAAAGTGTTTAGGATAGTCAAGACAGAAGCAGACTGTGAGGGACTCCAAAAAGATCTCACTAAACTGAGTGATTGGGCAACAAAATGGCAAATGAAATTTAATGTGGATAAGTGTAAAGTAATGAACATCGGGAAAAATAACCCCAACTATAGGTACAGTATGATGGGGGCTAATTTGGCTATGACAAATCAGGAAAGAGATCTTGGAGTTATCATGAATAGTTCTCTGAAAACTTCTACACAGTGTGCATCGCGGTCAAAAAGGCAAATAGGATGCTAGGAATTATTAAGAAAGGGATAGAAAATAAGACACTTACTGTCCCTGTATAAAACAATGTAATCAATCTGTGGAACTCCTTGCCAGAGGAGGCTGTGAAGGCTAGGACTATAACAGAGTTTAAAGAGAAGCTAGATAATTTCATGGAGGTTAGGTCCATAAAAGGCTATTAGCCAGGGGATAGAATTGGTGTCCCTTCCCTCTGTTTGTCAGAGGCTGGAGAAGGATGTCAGGAGACAAATCGCTTGATCATTGTCTTCGATCCACCCTCTCTGGGGCACCTGGTGCTGGCCACAGTCGGCAGACAGGATACTGGGCAAGATGGACCTTTGGTCTAACCCAGTACGGCCGTTCTTATATTCTTATGTTAGACTACATGGATTCATAAGAGTAAACATCATTATTGTTTAATAATATTTGTTGCTGCTTTAGAGGACTTCATTCATGCCTACAATGTTCCCAAATAGTCTATTCTTAATATAATGGAATATTTTTATGTACAGGAAAAAATAAATTGTTTATTATACCTGCTTAGGTGGCAAATATGTTAGGCACTTGCACTATAAAATTATTTCAGTTTTCTTACAATTTTATACCATCATGCATTACAAAAAGTATATCCTTCAACATAATTTGATGTGTTTCAAATAAATAAAAATTAAATAATATAACTCTTATATTTAACCTCCTGGTGGGTATCTAAAGATATTGGACCAAATTATGTCCTTTTTTACATCTGTGAAATTTCCCTGAAGTTAGTAAGGATGCATATTTGTAAATGAGGGAGAAATATGGTCTGTTTACTCCATGTTTTTTCAATTTCCTGTAGACTTCGCGGTTGGAGACTTTATTGTGCAAACTGACACTTCTGTTCTTGGTGATACTAAAACATTTTACCAAGGTACATTCCCCTCTCCCCTGCTACTCCAACTATGCCTTAGCTATCTTCCCCATGTTTCTTCTGTAGTGTGGTTGTACAGTGAGAGTGGTCAGTTGTTGCCCCAGTCAGTCACTAAATAAGAATCCTAATCCTGATTCTACTCAAATAATTGCACTGTTCTCAGTAACTGAGTCTTTCATGTATACCTACTCTAAGTTTCTAGACTGTGCAGAGTAAAACAAGATACTATAGATAGGAGCATACTTCTCAGTTGAAATCTATGAACATGAATAGGAGTTGGATCAGATCTATTAAGTAGCAATGTTGGATGAGCCCAGTGATCCATTTTATAAAGTAATTTCTATCCAAAAATGGTCTAGACTAGCTGTGTCTGAGAACAATTGAGATCTATAACTTTCTTCCATTTGAACCACTGTATCATTGGGGAAATTCCTTCTTGACCTTACTTGATGAGTTTACTCCGTCAACAATGAGGCTGTGTCTAGACTGGTCACTGCTTTTCCGGAAAAACTTGCCAGCTGTCTACACTGGCTGCTTGAATTTCCGCAAAAGCACTGATTTTCTTATGTAAGATTGTCAGTGCTTTTGCGGAAATACTATGCTGCTCCCGTTCGGGCAAAAGTCTTTTTCTGAAAAACTTTTGTGCAAAAGGGCCAGTGTAGACAGCAGAGATTTGTTTTCCGCAAAAAAGCCCCGATCACAAAAATGGCGATCGGGGCTTTTTTGCAGAAAAGCGCGTCTAGATTGGCCACGGACGCTTTTCCACAAAAAGTGCTTTTGCGGAAAAGCGTCTTGCCAATCTAGACATGCTTTTCTGAAAATGCTTTTAACGGAAAACTTTTCCTTTAAAAGCATTTCCGGAAAATCATGCCAGTGAAGACGTAGCCTGAGAGTCCTTGTAATTGTCAATGTTATATGAGTTGTAGGCCTCTGTTTACTAGTGGATTGTATTGAATTTATTCATCCTGAGTAGCCTTTTCCTTGAAATATGTCCCATTTATCCTGAATGGATTATTGTAGGATAAAGTGCTACTCAGCATAAATACAAGTCCATCATCTGACCTTCAGTAAATTGTAGAGTGGGTAAATATTTACTTACAATGAATGCCTAAAAGTGAGTAGCAGGTAACAAATTCAGGTGCATCTGAAATTAGATAGCTTAATATGTGGTTCTGGTTTTAGAGATGCTAACAGCATCAGTTTTCATTGGTTCTCTGTGTAGCAGATTCCAATTAGGCCAGTGCCTATTAGGCATAATGTGTAGTTCTTGGGGCGTAGGGGTCCCAAGGACTCT
The DNA here is from genome assembly GCF_049634645.1 of Pelodiscus sinensis. Lineage (NCBI taxonomy): Eukaryota > Metazoa > Chordata > Testudines > Trionychidae > Pelodiscus > Pelodiscus sinensis. The sequence continues at coordinate 88,022,380 of NC_134713.1, read as the reverse complement.
CAAAGTGTGAGTTGCCTACAGGACGTCTGATGTACTTGACATTATTTTTATGTGAGTGGAGCTTTGTTCTGAATAAAATCTTTGCCATTACTTACTCAGCGTTTTACATCACATTGGCTGGAATTCATGTTCTGGAGTGGTAGCTTCACTGGGGTTTGATTTCTCTTCTATTTTTACATCCTTAGGAAGGGCAAAATCCTCCCTCATGTGGATGGACACTTGCATGCACATGTAGTCTAATGGATTACTGTGTTAAAGGATTGCTCCCCTTGTTGAGCTAGCCCTGCTCTGCCTGGAGTCATTCATCCTCACCTCCTCTTTGGCCAGCTTTTTCTCCATAGGCAATGGACTCTGCAAACTGCTGGGAGAATATGCCTTACTATAGTGAAATGCCTTTATGCAGTCACCCAAGCGGAGGGGCTTACTATGTGTCTCTCTGACTCCCATGCAGTACACCTCATAGGTTTAAGGGCTAGAGGACATCACTGTGATTATCTGCTCTGACCTCCTGCATAACATCAGTCATAGAACTGTCTGAATTAATTCCTGTTTGCAGCTGTCTAAGTTCAGCACTGCTGAGGCGACAGTGATATTTCTCAATTGGCTGTTCAGCCTCATCCAAGAATTCTCACTTACCCCAGTCCTAAAATGATATCATTTACTTGTGTATACTTCCCTAGATGTCTTTACAGAATTTCCAAGGGCTGGTCTTCACATACAGATAATTCCCTACTAATAAATACTGTGGATCTGATTCTAAGCTGCACCTCTGAGGAGAAAGAGCCCAGAAGAGAAAGCAGGGAGAGAGAACAAATGTGCCATTTTGCCTCTTTTTGCAGCTTCAGGCTACGAGGGCTTATTAGGCCTTTGAAATAAGCTGGAAAAATGATCTCCAAGGACAGTAGATTCTAGCCACACCCTCTTCCTCCACTAACGCCCCTCCTTCTGTCTTTTGTATGCCCTGAACCAAACTCCTTCTAAAAGTTCATTTTGTAAAGATCCATTTTTCTAGTCATATACTGCCAGGAAAATGCCTTGCAGTGGGAGAAGTACCAGGCAATTTCCAGCACCAGTACACTGCAAGAATGGCATAAAAGGGCCAGCGTGCACTTCAGAATTAGAGATAAGTCACTGTAAAAATCCTTCCATAGAATCATCTTATAAAGCTACCCTCATCCCTCACTCCAGCCATTCCCCATGAGGAATGCTCATGAGGAAAGATGCCTGAAATAGTTAAAGATCCAGGATTGGTCAGAACAAGGATGAAAGGAAAATTGCAGAACAGGAGGCTCCATAGAGAGCATAGTGACAGCAGTTCCCTCCCAGGAGAGAGTGCCAAGTCAAGTGCCTACTACAGAGGTGGACAATAAGCAGCCAATGACCTGGATGTGGTGTGCCAGAGTTAGCCCCGGGTTCTTTCTTTACCTGAGCGTCCATAGGTATTGTTGCTCACAGTGTTCAATGGCTGTGGTTCATCGTTCTTGGGAAATGGGAGCTACAGGAAGAGATGGCCCGGTGCTTTCTTTAACTCCCATTTGATGGGAACAGTGAACTGCAACCATACCTGTGAACATGCAGATAAACAAAGTGTCTGGTGGTCTGGCAAATCCTGGTGAACTGTGGCAGGCCTGCAAGCTGTTTACTGCCCACACCTGACCTATTAGCAGGTTCTAAAATGGTGGACAAATAGATTGGTTAGAAAATGGGTCAGTAATGTTCAGGTGCACATGTGTTGGCTTATTAGATATTTAAATAACTTTATAGCAGTTTAAGAATTGTGGGCATAAATGCAGCACCCTAACTTCTTCCTGTAGGGACTGCAGAGTTCCAGTTCTTCTCTTGCTGCTTGGCATCCAAATGGCAGCCTCTTCTAACAGCCTTTGAACTTTTTTGATATGTACTGATAGTACTTAATTAAACACCACTGTATATTGTGAGTGCTCAGAGTCAGTAGGACTGATTGACCATTTCATAAAATTGGGTTTATGCTGGGATAACATCTTTGAAACCAGTGCATATGCTCTGGAGCATATTTGATGCAGTGGAGAATCAGCCCCAATAAAGAATAATCCTGCAATTTCCTTATTATTTTGATTCTTGGTCAGTTGAAATTGAGCATGATGAAACTACCTCCAGCTTTACATGGCTTTTGTGTTTCACTGAGAATGCCAGAGGCAATATTTTTCTTCTATTCAAACGAGCACTATACTGCTTCCTATCCACCTCTCCCACCCATCATATCAGAGAGTGATTAAAGCAGATTGGAAGACTGGCAGATGGCTGACTTAGGAGCGGGGAACAACGGGGGAAGCTAACACCTCTACAACATATGGCAAACTTCTCCCCACAATTTTATTTTGAACTTATTAAGAACTTCCAAATCTTCTCTATCTGGGAGCCAAAATGTGTCCCTAATTTGTAAAGATCCGACTAGTCTCATCTCCTTGAATAGGGAGATATCTGTGCATCAATTTTCAAAGAATGCTGGATTGATGGAGCACTTGTTGATGTATTTGCTCCTGCTGATGACATAATTGAGGCTGATTTGATGACACAAAGCTGTCTTTTACTCCTCTAGGAACCTGCTGGGATAATTCTGAACACATTCTAAAATAGTCTGAAAAGGAAGAAATAATATAGAGTAATTTAAATACCTACACGAGAAGCACAGAAAATTAAGGATTAATCATTGAATAATTTCTGGCTAATTAGATGTTATTTATTAGTGAACCATTCTGGCAATAATTTCAGCTGTCAGTTAGAACCAAATATTCTTTCTTTAAATTTCTGTTTTAATTATGCAAAAATGTAAAGAAGCCATTTTAACTGGGTTCTTTTCTCTGACTCCCTGCAAAGGCTGTGTCTGCTTGGGAGGGCTCTCATATGACATAGATCTCTTAATGGGAACATTATCAGTGCATGATCTCCACATCATCCCACAGAGACAAAACAGACACCCATTATTCCCTACTTAAGTTATACCATCTTGAATCCATGCCAGATGCTAGCATGCTAGGCCATATCTATCAGCACTCCCATGGCACTTCTGTGTAATGATGCCAAAATTTCCCAAATTAACATCACTGTTTCAGAAGAACTACCCAGGGAATCTTTGGTATCCTGCTTCAATACAGAAGAACTCATCTCTTACTTTAATAGTTCACTGTGAGAAATTCAGAACTTTCTGTTTATATGTAGCAATTAGAGAGAGACATTCTATTTTTTGTGTAAATTGGTACAGCTCTATTAAAGTCAGTGGACCTAAAACAATTTACATCAATATGGGATATAGGCTCAAAAAAGGATAATTTATGAAATATCTCATATCTATGATAATTCACCCAATAAAAGATATGAAAATCCAGCAACACATTTCAGGTAAGATTTATTAACCAAGTGGCATAGAAAATATAATGAACTGTGAACAAAATATGGAAGGCCTCAAAAATCTTAGTCTTTAAAGCAGATAATTTAGGAGCTTAAGAATGGCCAAACTAGGTGAGACCAATGGTCCATCTAACCCAGTATCCTGTCTTCTCACATTGGCAAGTGTCTGATGCTTCAGAGGGAATGAAAAGAACAGGGCAGTTAGCAAGTGATGATATATCCCATGTCATCTAGTCCCAGCTTCTTTAGAAAGATGTGGGGAGGGAGGGGAGGGCAGCATAAAAGAGAACAAGCCTAAATATAAACAAAAACAGAACCAATAGCAAACAAAAAAATCACAGAAATAAACAATTTCTATATTTACATGAAAGAGGTTAAATAATCCTTAACAATATCTATGTAAAGTCACTGTTCAATTTAAAGTTATTCATTCTTAGTTCTGCTTTCTGGCAAGAAATATTAATCTAATAATAGCATTTCAAACAGATTTAAATAATCAGTCAAATGGAGGCACCAATGAACTAAATTGCTTGTCTTCAATACCTAACTCAGTATTAACTTGATAGGTTAATTGACTAGAGAAAATAGCTGTAGCTTCATCGGATATTTTTTAAAGTTATTTTTCTCCATATTCACTCAGTTTTCAAGGAAGCAAAACTGAGACTTTAAGCTAGAAATTTCACTTAAGATCATATTTCTTTTCACAAACCTGAGTTGTCTCCAGTATATTGGGAAACAGCTGGTCTGAATGCAGACATGGACCAGGAGGAAGGAAGGTCTTCAGCGGATTAGGAATTAAGTGAAATTCAAGGGAGGAGGATAAACTGATGTGAGGGAGACTAAGACTGACTGAACAACCAAGGGGCCAGCTGGGATTGGTTGGATAAGGAAACTGGGATGAAGAACCAGTGAGGGAAATAGGGGACACTGTGAGCCAATTGGCTGAAGGTGGAAAAAGTAGTCAGATGAAGAGCTGGGTGGGGGGCACTGGGACTAGGAACCAATGCAGGGATGGAGTGGGAGAAGGAGAGAGAGATTTGACAAAATATAAGGATATGGAGGGGAAACTGGAACTAGCAGGGAAAGGAGATTTGAACAAGGGGCCAGGGAACAGATGGGGGAAATTGGGACTGGCAGCCTGAGAGGAGGAGTGGGAGAGGCAGATTGGACGAGGAGTTGAAAAGCAGGAATTGGACCTGCCTGGGAAGGAAGAGTTCAGGGATAAGGAGGCCAGTAGGAAGTAGAAGGAATTGGGGCTGACTCAGTAAGGAGATTGGATCTGTATGTAGGTATGGGGAGACTAGGAGCTGGGTAGGAGATTAGTACTTAGACAGCATGGCTGAAGTGTGGAAACTGGTTGGGCAAGAAGATGGAGTCTTGGGTATGTAACCTAAGTAATGGAGACTGGGAATGAATAAACAAAGGAGAATGGGACTGGAACAAGAAACCAGAGGTGGGGAAGAAGCAAATTGGAGGACATGGAGCAAAGAGATGCAGCTAAGGGAAAACTGGTAAAACAATCTGTGTCCCCTAGTACACACTCCCTTCCAGAACTTGGAATGGAATCCAAGATTCCTGAGTCTTACCATGGCTCTTCTGTCAATCAAAACCCCTAGGAAATTGCATACAATAACATTTAGAATTATTAAGTTTACAAAGTTGAAAGTTAGCAAATGCCAGTATTATGGTTGCCTGTACCGCTTTAATTTGACCCCTTGTGCATATGCATGATTATATTATTTAATTACATGTTCACAGACTAATTTTTTCCATGGCTTCATTCAGTGGATTCACCTACTCTGAATCAGGGAGTTGTGTAGTGAGGGAGGCTCTTTTGTCAGTAAACCCTTGCTTCGTTTGTTGGAAGTTAGGAGATGTGTTCTATTAGTAGTACTAGGACAGACTCATCCATAAGTGAAGATTTTGAAGGCGTGTAATGAATGAGGAAGGGAACTGCAGGAAGAGAATGGATTGTTAAGACAAGTGAATTCTACCCTGAAAAACTCAGTTCTATCCATAACTCTGCCACAGAGGTAAGAGGTAGGAAGTGTTTTGGAGAACTCATCCATAACAACCCCACCCATTTGGAAGCATCTATCCTCAGATTGTTAAATCAGTTTTAACCGTTATAAGGTACATGGGTGAGGGTGTATGTATGGTAGGGCACCTTAATTTTTATTTCCTTGTTTCATGGTAGGTATGTCCGCATGTAACTACCTACATAGTTTCATAACTAAGTTTTGTGTATGTTTGTGACAGCTGCCATCTTGACTAGAGCACCAAGAATTGAACTGGGGATTTCCATGATCTGTTAAAGTGTCATAGCTAGTGGCTGTGACAGCTCATGTCCTCTGTGGATCAGTGCAGAATTGCACCAAAGATACACAAAATACACTCACCAGTGGATTACATATGTGTGTTTCTATATAGTAGTCTCTGAAGAATATTGGGTCACTAGGAATTTGAGAAAAACAGACTAGAAAATTATAAGATTTATACCATACTCTTAAAGAATAGTGTAGAGGGAAGAAATATATCCAGAAGCTGAGAAGAAAATGCAGATAAATCTTGCCTATAAAATGTAGGTGAGTCATGACAAAGGCAATTCATTAATTTGACAACTTCATGCTAAAATTGCCTTAAGAAATTAAGGAACTCAAGGAAGTTTGTTTTCCTGATGACATAAGGTCTCCCTCAAGTTGAGATTGCTAGGATGTATGCAAATTTACATTTAAGGCATGTCTTCTAAAGCCAGAATATTTGGGGACAGAATAAAAAATTTACACTGCACAGATATATCCTTATAATTTTCCATTGGCCCTTTTCATAGCCTCAGCTTACACAGGAACATCTAGTATATTCATTACAGCATTAGCAGCCTGATTCATTACACATTTAAGTCAGTGGCAAGGCATTTTCTTTGGTGGAGTAGAATCAACCCCAAAAGAAGCAGCACACAATATGGTATGTGTGTACTGGGCCATAAAGCTGTCAATTAAAAATGCTGAGGTATAGCACATCGAGTTAACCTAAAGGGTTCCCTGAAGGGGGGAAATCCTGAAAAAAAGAATCTGACATATGCTTTTGCCAAAGCATATATCATTTTTTGTGCTTCTTAAAGCATTTTTTCTTTGTACAGAAATTCCTCCCCTTTTATTCTGTAGTGTCATGACATCCAAAGAAAAACTACCCTACCCAAGTAAAGCATTCCGTCACTGCCTTGTCTTCTGTCACCTTCATCTTTGTTGTAAATATCTCTTACTCCTACATTGGCCCTGCAGGTTTTATGATTGTTTAATGTTGCCTACTCCCTTTTCCATTCACTTTCTTAAGTGATGCCCAGCCATGCTCTAGCAGACATACTTACATCAGCCTCTTGAAATGAAAGTCGCTACATCTTGATACATATCCTTAATACAAGTTTAATTTGTTTATCTTCTTCTCCAAATGCTTTCCTCCTCCTCCTCAGTGCTTCAGTGTTCTTCCTCTTCCTGTAACACACTCAATATTACTACATATAGTTAGCATCACGCACAGTTCAAAAGTGTCTTACATCCACACATCCAATTAGACCTAAACAGGGCTTGACTATATGCTTGACTATAGAACCCTTTCCTTCCAAATGCTATTATTCCTGTAGTTGTTGGGATTTTGTACATACTATGAAACTAGGTAGCAATTATTTAGTGCAGAAATATTCCAATTCCCTCAGGGTTTACTCCTGTAATACTTTGACACTGCATATTAGTTTGGGGATGGGACCAAAGAATGAGGCCATATTTCCAGAACTTGGATTCATTTATTTAGATTTAAGTGTAGTATGGTTCACACACAAGAAGTATGTTTAAAATCATATGCAGCCAAAAGAAAATGTTAAAATGGTGAGAGGAGGCAGCAGATGCATGGTAAGATAAGGAACTTGAATCCCTCTGGAGAACTTTTTAATGTGTTACTCTTGCAACAAGGCTGTGAGTTAGGAAAGTGCTACTATTTAAACAATGGGAAATTGAAGCACAGAGAGGCTAACTGACTCTCTTAAAGTCACACTGTCAGTGTTTTTGGGTGAGCAGAGAATTGAATTCCAGTCTCCTATATCCCATGATGGACCCTAAACACTGAACCATCCTCCCTAGTGATGGGACTTTGTAGAAAGCAGAGGTCTGCAATGGGAAGTATAGGAGCACATGGAGAAATTACTATAAACTATGTTGCAATAAAATACTATTTATATTCTTAAACAGCTATTTCTGTGCCTTTCTATTTCTCCTTACAATGTTTGCTTTTTCGTGTGTGTGGGCATATATATTGCAGTTATGCATGCATGGAATTATTCCAGTTTGATAGACTCAGGCTATGTCTACACTACAGAGTTTTTCCGGGATACTGGAGGTATCCCGGAAAAACTCTGTAACGTCCAGGGCTCTTTCAGAAGCCCTGTATTTTTCATTTTACGAGGAATAAGGCCTCTTCTGAAAGAGGAGGTTTTTCCCACATTAGGCTCCATGTAGACGGGCCAAATGTCGGAAAAGCCTCTTCCAAAAAAAAGAATCGGAAAAAGGTACACAAATTGCAGTTTGCAATTTGAGTACCTTTTTCCAAAAATAACCTGAAATGTTGACATAGCCTCAGGGAGAACACATTTTACTTCTGCGACAGCAATAGTTTCTAAAAAGAACTGCATCACAACTAGCACCGCAGCATTTTCCCCCCATAATTTGCTTCCTACACTGAGTTAAACAGAATTTGTAAGATTGTAGACCAGATATGTACATGGGTGGGGTTTGTTCTTCAGGCCATTGGTGTCTGGGTAGGTCTTCTATAGAAATATATGATCTGTCAAGGAAGAAATTGGTTTAGTTCCCTTACTGTATCCCTTGCAACTCCAGCTCTTTCAGAAACAAAAGAATGCTCAGAATCAGATCACTGCTATTTAACTCAATATTGACATTACTGAAATACTAATTTCAGAGAATTATTCAGATTATAGATTTAGTCTCTTGGGTAGTTTTAAAATAGTACAGCACAGGTATATAAGTGCCATTGTCTTTTGATTTTTCTCTTGCTTCTGGCTGCTAAACTTGCTAGAAGATGATGTATACACCTCGTGAACAGTTTTAAAAGTAGAAATTTTTGACTCATAATCAGAATCATATGGATTCAAATAATTTTATTATGATCTGAGCAAATGTTGCTTATTACTACTTAAATATTGCTCCATTGTTTTGTGGTACCAGTCATGATTTGGTGTGCATGGCTTGGCTTTTATAGTGCCAGGCTGTAACTGTCCATCAGGAATTTGTATATAAACTCTTTCTTTGGAATAAAGTCAGGCTTTAGAGTTCCTAGGGTAATACTGGCCTTGGTGAGTCTGTTTGACAGTTAAGCTGTTTTTGACTTGTGACTGGGCTAATGAATTGAGTTATTAACTGATGATGTGCTTTTGTATGACATGAGCTGATGTCTATTATACCTCATCATAGCAAGGCATGGGTCTCCTCTATTCTGCTTATTTTTTACTATTGAGTATTTTAAGTTTGTCTATGACTTCTGCTTTACTCATTTGACTGTAGATAGTGAATGCTAGATGTTATATAATGAAATGGATGGGCATGTGTAAAGTGCTGAATTTCTTGTGTGTTATACTGTGGCTCACTGTATGGTGCCAAACATCCTGAACTGGGCAAAGGTAACTTTTCACTTACCAATCACTGTGGGAGTTTTTGTGTAATGGAGACAGAACTGTGCCCACAGGACACTGGAATGTGTATGTCTCCCAACAATTTGGTCTTATTTTCTTTTTAAGGTCAAAGGAGAATGTGTGACTTCATACTTAGATACTCAGTTATCTTGACAAAGTACCCTCCTCAGAATTCTGCACTCTTTTGAGCAGAGACACCTCCTACAGCTTTCATAAAATTTGATTTCAGCCAAGGAAGCACTTTGGAAGCTCAGTGGTAAAAACCTCAGGGAGAGAAAAAAAAAAGTATCTCTAAGAATATACTGACCTAAGAAGATTTAGCTGCACAATGCTGTACTTATTAGATAGTTTTATGGCCATGACTAATGGCAGAAGCTAAAGGCAGGCCTGATGAAAGGTTCATCTGAAGCTCTGCCAATGCATCTTAAACCTGTCTTGCTTAAATGCCCTGAACCTTGCCTTTGCAGAGTCTGTCAAACGGTCAGATAATGTCCGGTGGAGAGTAGGATGAAACCACCAAACTAATTCCCAATTGTGATTTTAATCAGTATTTGCGTCTCGGTGAAAGGATAGAGCATTGACCATCTAATGTGCCCATAAAGGCAAAGCTCTTGAAGTCAAATCTGAGGGGCAGGGTGTGTGGGTGAAAACATCCTTATGGCCATTAAGAACCTGATTGCACCTTTGTCCAAGAAAATATTTCAGTTTAACAGAATTCAGTATGCTTGCACTAAATACATATTTGAAAACAAAAATTGTGCAATATCAAAACTAGAAGTGGGTCTTGTTGCTACTTCCTTCTCCTCTCAGCACTTTGCAAAAGGACTATAAAGGAGATGAGGTTTTCCTCTCACCAGGGCCAGATTAAGATTTTTAGAGGCTCTAAGCACTGAAAAGATTACCGTGCCCTTCCCCCCCCCCATGTAATTCAAAATAAAACCAATACTATTCCGTAAAATCTCATTGGGGGGGGGGGGGACCTGCTTTGCTGGTGCCCTAAGCACATGCTTAGTCTGCCTGTTGGGTAATCCAGCCCTGCCCCTCACCCTCTCCTAAAAAGCATTCACCATAGCACACTTCCAAAACTGCACACATCTTTCCCATCCCATCACTGTTAACCCTCTGCCCTTTGTTTTTAGCTTAATAGATTGGTGACCTCCTGATGCTCTTGAAGTGGAACATATTGAACATTTAGATTTTATATTGAATATATACTCACTCTTTTAACACATCTGTTTGGTATATAGCCAGTGTCATAGGAAACGTAAAGTATTAATTATATTAACTACTGATAATTGCTGAGCTTATTAGTCCTATGACAGTGTTTATCCCCCAGAAACATTGACCTCATACTTTAGTAGAGGGTCACTGACTGTTGGGCAATTACTTATTTAATTAAGAGCCTGATCCTGAGTGGTACTGAAAAATGGTACTCTTAATGTCAGCAAGAGAGGGATATGTGTGCTCAGCATTTCTGAGGAGCCAGTTATAAATTCAAGACTTCATTCTCTAACCCATCACTGCAGTTTTACTACGCTGTCATTCCATGTAATACTGTGCAGGATCGAGCTCATGTGTAGCATGGTCACTCATTCAAAATGTGATGTAAACTACTTTATTTTCTTCTTTAGTGTAACTTCAGTGCAAGTTTTGCCATGGTAACGGAAGTGTGGCTATTTGGTGAACCTCATATTTTGGTGTCCCCCACTGTCCTCTTCCCTCAAATATATATATAATTTTTGTAGTTTCCTAAGGGTTGATCCAGATTGCCCCAGTCACTTTTCTCAGTGTACACAAGTGCTGAATGAAGAAACTGTTCCTCAGAACAGTGACAACTTTAAAGTTCAAGGGGAAAATACTAATGTTATGAAGAGAGGCTGATTTTACCTTCCAGAAACTTGCATGTCTAAAAGAGAAATCCAGTGAGAACAGGATTACATCAAGATTTCATTGCTTTCAAAGAACAACTACAATAGTATGTCTAATTCCAAGTATCAGCAAACATTTGGTGTGAGATTTGCTCTAACAATACGTGATGGTGCGAGGAGTGTGCTTATGTTAGTTAAACTAAATCACCCGTTTCTATGGGTTAGATGTCCCCAGTGAGCAAAGCACAGATATATTTAGAAACTTTTTACCAGGCTTTTTAAGGGTTTTTTGTGCCAAAGCACTGATTAGGTGACCTGTAGGGCATGCTACAAAGTTCCACCTGGTCACCCAAGCATCTATCTGAATGTGAGAGAGTGATGGCAGGACAGGAGGAGGAGAGGTGTTTTTCAATGCTCTTTTATTTGTGACAATTATTGCTGCCTGCATCAGCTTCTGGGAGTGATGGATTCTCTAGCAATGCTGACTGCTGTTGAATGTTGTTGGGAGTATGGTTTCTTTTGTTAATTTGAATTAAGTAAGTACTGCCAGCTAACACACCTGGAATGGAAAGCAACTGACTTCACACAGGAACAGGATCGGCAAGAAACAAATTTTGCTATTATAATAAGAGTTAAAGTTCAGCATCGTTACTTTGGACATGACACAGCTAAAAAGTCATTCCCTAGATTAAGGAAATTAGCGTAAATAAAGTATGCCTGCTGTTCATTCTATAAAATTAGAAATAGTGAGAAATCCAATCATCAGACATTTATTTATCTTTTTTTTACCTTAAAAGTCTTTATATACTTAGATGGCAGAAGTAGATCCCGGAGCTGCAGAGCTCTGGTCTCAGCTTAATCTGACTGATCTGCCCATGTTAGCATCTGGACATCTCTAACTACCTTTGTAGTAGTCTTTCTTCCTTTCAGTCAGCGGAGAAGGCTGTTCTTGTGTCTTGATGTTATTGCTAAATGACAATGTTTCTGAAAGGAGAGTGTCATGTGAGTTTACTGGAATTCTGCTGCATGCAGGAAGCTACAACCCTTCACCCTACTCTGGTTTCCACCAACTTTAACTGATCCTTGAGTAAATGATTTTTTTCCCAAAGGTTAAGTGCTGAAAAGCAACGTTAATAGCTGTGATTTTACGTATAAATCATATATTCCTGCTATTTGTTCTCGCTGCCCCTTTCTAGCCAGTTGTGGATATGATCATGACCAGCACACTTGCAAATTGGGCATGCAATGTGCACAGATTTTTATGACTGTAATTGCATGTCTGAGAGGAAAAGCAGGCCCTCAAAAAAATAAATTAACCAGTCTTTGTATTTGGTCCTCTCCACTAGGAGAAGAAGAAAGGCTCCTTTGAAATGAATAGTTAACATTGCAAACAAAATAAAATGTTCTTACACTCATAATCAGACTTTAAAATGCACTGCCATAGGAGTTCAAATTCAGGGCTGTGGCCACATTTGAAAAAGGGGTTAGATAATTGGTATCACCAATAATGTTTTTAGCTAAGTTTTTATACATTCTGGTCCTTCATGAGGCAATCTGATCACTTCCAGGGATCAGTAAAACATAAAACAAAACAAAAAACTCCTACCTTCCCCTAATTTACAGCATGAATTGGCCAGTTCTAGCCACTGCTGAAATCTGGATGCTGGATGGTCTAATCATATATGACCAATTCTGCTTTACTGTTTCTGAGTTCTCTGTATAGTAGCAAAATAATTTCTGATTTATGACTTACCACAGAGAGAGAGAAAGGAGAAATTTGACTCAGATTTCCCTTTAACATATTTCATCAAAAGAATGGATGAAATATTTATTTGGCTACTGTCCTTTGCCTTCCCATCAAAGTGAATGGATAGACGTTTAATAACACATGGAAACATTAAAGTAGCTTTTTATCAGGATATATGGAAACCTGCTCAGAACAAACATTCTGGCCTAAGGGAGACTTTTTGATCTGTGGAGTTGAAGCATTTGGTGTTTTAAATACACTCATACATAGGTCATGTGGTCAATTTTAATGAAATAAATGATTGCATAAAACTTGTATAGAACTAGAAAAAGAATCCCGACAAGTCATTAGTGGCAAGTGGTATAACATTGGGATTATACTAACTAAGAGTGGTGCAGTCATTAGAACTTTTGGTGAAACAAGGAACAGTGACGTAATATGATGTTCACCTCTCTGTTTCCTCTAGGTGTTAGAACTCTCTCTCATGTGGTACTTTCCCTTACAGTGCAGAAAGCCCACAGTACAGCCCGAATTATTAACTATCTTTCTTAATTACCGACCTACTCAACATTCTGAGTGGCTGCCCTTTATCACCCCGCACAAAAAGCAGTTAGTTATAATTGTATAATTTATCTTTCTTTTTCCATGTAAAGCTGGGCAAACCAGTTTAAATTAAAAAAAATTGACTTGAACTTTAGGCCAAAGTTCTAAACTTTTCTGATAGAAGAAAAAAAATTGACCTCCCCTCCCCCCCACCACACACATTCACTCTATTCTTTGTTAATTTCCACAGTGCACTATACTTTTAGTATTCACCTTGGACTAGATATTGAAATAATGAAATCCTGTATCAAGAGAAGCTATTCCTATGGTACTTCTGACCTGGCTGGAAACAGAATGTACTAGACATCTTATTAGCTTGCTTCTTGCTGATTTCAAGCCTGATTATTAGACCCAAGAGGTTTGGAAAACTGTTGATGCATTGGAATTCCTAAAATTTGACCTTCCTTAATTTCACTGTCATAAAGCTAAAGTGATTTTATATTTGAGCTTTAGTATTATCCTTTGGCTTTTTTGCTGAAATTATAGGATTCTTTATGAAACTTAGATTTCAGCCTTTTCTTAATGATTCAGGCATTACTGCCAAATTTTGAGCAGCTGTATGTGTGACATTTTATGATATTCGATCAGCAATTAAAGGTTCCCGAATTTTATTGGTTCATATATGACCTTCTTACAAAAGTGATGTAAAGTGAATTGGTGGAACATCAAATTCATGTACAACAGTTTTGGAACCTCTGAGCTTAACTGCATATTTACAGATAATTTGCATATCATTGTAAAACTTCAGCTTTTAAAAGAATGGTGTGGATTTAGTGCTTGTATTGACTTGAAAACTTTGAGATGAAAAGCCCACTGTTTACCTTCTAGTCAGCAGTAGGGCAAGTTTCTCACACACACTACTCTCCCAGTATGTCACAACTTTGATTAGTGGAGGGGACTTCATCTAGAACAGCAGTAGTTCAAGGTTTTATCTAAAGGGTACAACAATGCACACCAGCAAGGGTGTTAATTCTGGAATATATCCTAGTGATTGTTTGTGTGGACCCTGCTAGCACACACTACACGTTCCCTGGTGAGCACTGATCTAGGACTCTTTGGAACGGTGCTACATCTACATGCATTAAGTAATGTTTAGTGTACATCATCAGTGTCACCATGGACAGTTAGTGCATAACACTGTGGTGCACACTAGAATTTACACTCCTGGCAAGCACTAATGCATTGTGCAAATAAGCCCAACGTCTCTATGTCCCATGCAGTTCTTGGCTTTTCTTCTGCGACTATCAATTAGTGCAACAAGTAGCTGTGAGTTTGTCACATGGGAACTGGAATGGAGACCCACCCACCTCATCCTACCTAAGGGGCCACCAAGTATCCAACAGACAGGAACAACTTTTAATGCCTACTGAGCTAGGCTGGATTCATACTTTATAGCTCATTACCAATACACAGAGAGGGTCCAGCTCTGCCGGCAGCAGTGCAGATATAATAGTGGCAATATCATACCGTGCCACCATTATTTCTGCACTGATGCTGGAAGTAGTTCTGTTTTCAGAACTGGGCTTTTCATTAAAGTATTAATCTTGAATTTTTTTAGTGTATTGAAGAAGAATTGAACTGTAAATACTTCAAAATGTAGTATTGTACTAAGCTGTAATGATATCCTCAAAGACTTAGAATGTCTTTTTCAGTAGATATTATAAGAAAGATGTTATATTTCTTAAAATGTACATTTTTCCCAATAATATCTGTTGGATACACAGTTTCTATGCAAAACGCAATATTTTAGATAGGAACAGTTCTGAAGAAGACAGTCTGCTAGTGACTCTGAAAATGTCGAGCATATACCCCAAGTTATGAATAATGCACATTGTAAGGAGAAACACAATGATTTAAAATCCAGATGCTACATAATGAAAGCTAAAGTTTGGATTCATTTTCTACACTGTTTAACTTGTATCCCTTTATGTGCAGGACAAAAGGAAACAGAACCTCCTCATATACTTGTAGAGCAACATCCAAGAAAGAAGCCTGCAGCACCAGCTGTTGAAGGCAAGTTTGATTCTTTTCTTCAGTTCATTCAGTGGTCTTGATTCTACTTTCCCATTGATTTTGCTGGAGCAGGGCCACACCTGTATACCAAAATCACTCAAGGGCATTTGCAGGATCAGGGCCTAAGACTCTGATTGTGTGTGATCAAATCTGCATTGACTGTCCCAGGAACCTGTGTAGAGGATCACTGATTCTAGTGGGCCTATTGGAGGGCACCAGGGTCTTCCTGTCTGAGACTGTAGGATTGGGTCTAAATGTCTAAAATGCTTTTGAGTGTTTCAGGAGATAAGGTACTACATAAATATAAACTACCATCATTATTATTAAATGACTAGGTTGGATTACTATTTCAGTAATTGCATTTACAAATATTACTATGTAATCCATGGGTAGGCAATAATTATTGATAGGGGCCACTCCAAGAATTTGGTAAATGGTCAAGGGCCACACTTTTCTATGACATTGATGGAGCAGTGGTGCATGGTTGGGTGCAGAAAGGAGCTTTGGATAGGGGACTGCAGTGCAAGAGGGGTGCATGGTCTGGGATGGAACATGGGTGAAGGAAAGGGTTGTGACCTGGGGCATGGGATTAGGAGGGCGTGCTGTGTTTGGGAGTGAGTTATGACTGGGGCAGGGGTACAAGAGGAGCTATAGAGGGTTTAGGTTGTGATCTGAGGCAGGAGAAGGTTGTGGCCTAGGGCAGGTATTTGGGTGCAGGAGGGGTGGAGTCCCAGGTGAAGACTCTTGTTGAGAGGTGCTTACCCTAGGTGTTTTCCAGCCAGCAGCCCAGTGGGACCCTTGGGCTGGCTCCCTGCCTACCACATCACCACATGCTGCTCAAAGTGGCCAGCTGCTGGAGTCAGTGTCTGCATCTCTGTGAGCCATGGGGAGGAGGTTCTGTGAGCTGCCTGTGAGGATTGTGCTGATGGGTGGGAACCATGCACAGAGACACCCTTCCTACCCACAATGCTGTGGCATGCAGGGAGCTTGTCCAAGGATCCCACTGGGCTGTGGGACATTGGTGATGCAGAGGATCATGGTGGACAGGATCCGAATGTTTAGTGGGCTATATTTTGCCCACTTCTGATATAATTCATTGTAGCTGTGAATAATATTTCTTGATCTATGTTTATTAAACTTACAAAGGCTTAGAAAATAATCTACCTCTCCAGAATTCTATCCCCACTAAGTACAAGTTACATAGCCCTCACCTAAATAAAGATAATCTTTAATTACTTTGCCATTGCATTATGTAATTTGCTCTCCTAATAATAATGTTAGTAAGATTGATATAACACTATTTCTGTTATTAAAATGGGACTATGTTCAATCACTTTGAAAATATTATGGTGGCCCGTATTTCTATACCATTTCTCTGTCTCCCCTTCTAAGTATTGTCTAAAGCCTCCAAAGCCCATAAACTCCATGTCATTCTCTTCTGCTGCCTGACGTAGCATGTTAGAACTTACAAGGCAGCACGAGTATAACAACATTCATAAAATACTGTCCAGTCATTCAGCCATACCATGGCACTCTTTGATAATCTCTCAGAGGGAATTTATTTTTTTACTCTCCAGAAATGTCACAGTGTAAGAGAAAAATAGATGGGACTGAAGCTTCCTGACATATAACAGCCACCACATCATATTAAGGTTTACTTAAATTTAATAAATAAAAAACAACAGAAGGGTTTCTATGGAAGTTTCAAGTCTTTGCTGTAGCCATACTTGTTTAGACAGATACTTGTAATCTCTGATTAGCCTCAAGCAAAATAATTGGACGAAAATAGTCAAGTGACTTGTTATCTCATTGCCCCTAATGATGATGGAGAAATATTTCTCTATAAATATACTGTTCCCTTGTTTGACAAGAGTACAAATCTGTGGTTATTGTGAGATACATTATAGTATATAAATAGATTGCAGTCCTGCATAGTTGTGGCAAAACATCTGAATCCTACTTACAGCAAAAAGATCCACCAACTAGTGCGTGTGTGGGGAAACTTAATGGAAAAAGAATGCTTCATTTGTTGTGTGATAAGTGAAATCTTTAAATATAACAGTTGTGCAACTGGAACTGGTGTCAAATTAACATTAAGTTGCTGATTTTCAAAGTTATGAGCAATTACTGATATTGTACATGGAAATGATCATTTATGTGTTTCACTGGTCAATTGCGTATGTAATTAAATCATTTTTGCATGCAATTGCAGTAACTATGAGTGCAAATTAGGCATCCAGTTGGCAAACACAAAATGGGGCCATACTTTATGCACATAATTGCTCACCTAATTTTTTTTTTAAAGCTTAGGATCTGGTCACCAGGACTGAATGGTATTCATTCAAGAATTTTGAAGGAAGGAAGAGCTACTAAAAAAAGTCTGACATAAATAGCTAATATTTTTGCCACCAGAATGGTATCTGTGTTTGAGAAAGGATGAGTTGGTGCTCCTGAGGATTGTAATACATGAAGTCTTATTCCAGAACTGGGGGGAAAGTATTTGAGTAATAAACCACTGACCTAGGTGACAGCAAGAATAACTGGCAAAAATATAGTACTTTGCAAAGTGCTTAAATGAGCACTAACTAGTTAATGAGTGTTATGTGATAAGAACAGACCAGAGAGGCCTTTGCAATCAAAAATTAGTTATTTGAAATAAAGTGTTAAGCTGTTGGCATAAAAAGAATTAGTGCATTATTTTATTTAGTGATAAAATCTCACACAGGTTGCAGATTAGGAAATTTGTTAGACAGCAGGAATATGTTGCTTCTATTGATTAAAACTAGTTGAAAAAAACCAAAAATAAATAGAAGTCAAGGAATATTTTTCAGGATGGAAAGAGACTACACTGTAGGGCTGAGCACACTGGTTCAGAAAAACTGAAAATCCATTCATCAAAACTGACTTGAAATGTCAGTATTAGAATAAGGAAATTTTCTGGCAGAGGGGCATGGGGCCATGCAGCATTTTGTTGGGAAGAATATGATTTATTAATTCCCTAAACCAGGATGTCAGTATTTAGCTATGTTTTCCCCCCAATTCGAACATACTTTGTGATCTCAGCTAAGTCTTAGTCTCTTTGTGCTTCCAGATATTGGAAAAAATGTTTATAGCTACCCATCTTTGTGATGCACTTTGATATTTTCAGATGAATAACTCTGTCTCAGCCAAATCCAGTGTCTGATGATCACTTACTTCAGTGGACCTTGGGTAATTACTAAGTATTGTTTATTAATTAAATTCTACCCACCCCACCCATCATTGCCATTCCTCCCCGGCCTCTCGAAAAAATCCATCCTGCTGTTGCATATCCCATTGGCTCTGACCTTAATAGGGTTCTGCCTCTGTGTTCTCTTTTAACTCTGTTGCTTTCCTTTCGTTGTTTGTGTGTCCTTATTTAATTTAAGGTTAGACACTATGCTGTGTGAGTTCAGTTCTCTGGTGTTTTGTGTGTGCTTTTCTTTTATTTCTGCTCACCAGTTTGCTTTGTTTTCTTCATACAAATCACATTTAATTTGAGAAAACTTTCACTTTCTTTTCCTTAAAATGTGTCAGCTTCATGTTGCTTTCTCTGAGATGGTGGGGTCAATCTCAAAGGAATGTGCTGCTGTCACTGGAATTAAAGAATTCAGAAAGGATCACTCAGAAACATAGCTAACGAGGATATGAACAATGAGGCTTTATATTAATTAAGATAAATAGCATGTCTGCATGTCAGCTCAGCAAGATCTGAACTCCTTTGTGAGCAGCTAGCATCTAGGACCTTCTCTTGGTGGAATACACCTCAATTCTGGTGACGTAATTTTAAAGAGACAGTACACTTGATACTATAGTAGTGCTTTGGATTGGCTTGTGGGAAGTTGAAGTGTGATTTTTCTTTCCGGAGTTGCAAACTCTGAAAGCTGTGAAAGCTTAACCTTCATCTCTTGGTGAGAGAGTGTGCTTCACATTACATAGCCTAACAATAACTATACTGCCTTATAAATGGGTG
The DNA here is from genome assembly GCF_049634645.1 of Pelodiscus sinensis. Classification (NCBI taxonomy): domain Eukaryota; kingdom Metazoa; phylum Chordata; order Testudines; family Trionychidae; genus Pelodiscus; species Pelodiscus sinensis. The sequence goes on along the minus strand of NC_134713.1, from coordinate 88,003,073 downwards.
CTGATTAGCTCCGAAAAGAGCCCTCCTTCTCCTTCAGCTTAAGCGTGGTGGCTGCTACTTGTCATCTTCATGGTATTTATGGCATAGAGGAGGAAAAATATAATCATTTTGAATCTTTACTTTGGAGGATTTTTGAGGACTAATATTAAGATGATTCTCTTCGTACCTCTGTTAAAATTCTCTAAAGTACAGATTTTGAATAACTGGAGAAATTGCACTGTGAACTAAATTCACTGTAAACTACATTCTTTATCTTTGTTTAAAACTCATGGTGGAGACTAAACTGGCTTTTGTTACAAATGTGCATCTGTATATGTACATGCTAGATATATATACATATAGTTATATCTATAGATATAGATATAGATATGCTGTATATGACATACGGCATCTGACAAACTCAAGGAGACATTTCAGTTTACAGTCTGAGTTCACAGTGGAGGAAATAATCCAGGGTATCTAAATGACTAAAGCCAATACAAACATTGATAAATCTTCCTCAATATATGGAAGTGTGGTTCTTTTTTATAAATCACTGTGGTAGTATCTGGGCAGTCTCTATGAGTGACCTTCTTTTTTTCTTTAGACATATAGTATTTCATAATACATATTTTTTCCTTTTTGTGCAGTGAAATCATTTAAGTTTAAAACAAGTGAATACCAACACTTTAATATACAACAGAAAGCTTTCCAAATAAATATACTGTGTGCAACTGTGTGCAATGTACGCTCTTATCAGCAAGTATGTGCTGTGTTTCATATTTTCCTCTCTATTATGTGGCTCGGAAGACATTAAATGAGTCTAAGCTCTATCTTAAATGTTCCAGGCCAAGAGATAATGTGAATGGAAATAGACCAATGTCTCTGTTGGAAATACCATACTGCAGTGTGTTGTGCTTTTAAACTACCTTTCACAAGGAATCTGTTGGAAATAATCTAGAAATCTTTAACTAGATATCCTGTAGAAATATCTCTTACTGAATGAATGTGGTTTTTTAAAGTATATTTGCAGTTTTTGTAGTTTGTACAAAAGTTATTTTAGTAACATTGGGCACTGTAATTCACTGAATCCACTGTAAAGATAGCAAAAACTTTGAGATAACATGAACATGGTTTCAAAGCAACATGCACATTGGTTTTGACTACAAGTTTTAGCTGAAAACACTAATGATTTAGCTACGATGAGGAAAGGTCTAAATCATCACTGTTTCAGAAAGCCCTTGACATTTTAGCTAATGAAATGAGGCACTTTTGCACTTCTTTTATTTTAGTAATAAGATGAAAAAATTAACTAGTCATTGGAAAGAACCTACTACATTTGAAAACACTAGATATATATATATGGTTCAGTATCCAAGCTTCAATAATTTAACATTAGTTTCGTTCAAATGATCATGGCATAGAAACGACATTAACATAAGCATGTACCAAAATTTACCTAACAAAACCAAGCCAAGTATTTCAAATAAGTGTTTTTTTTTAAGTTTTCCCAATTACCACATGTAATTATCCACTCCTTTCATGTAAAAACCCCATGTGTGGGAAAAATGTACTTGGATAAAGATGTGTTGCTCTTTGAAATACAATTATGCCACGTTCTCTTAGGGTATGTCTACACTGCATTCCTCTTTCGAGAGAGGAATGCAAATGCAACCAAGTGAAATTGCAAATGAAGCGCGGATTTGAATTTTCCGTGCCTCATTTGCATAATGACGTCCGGACGCTTTTTCGAAATACCCTATTTCGAAAGAAAATATGCAGTCTAGAGAGGGTTATTTCACAAAAAATCCTTCCTTTGAAATAACCCTTAAACCTCATTTTTAAGGAGTAAGAGTTATTTTGAAAGAAGGGTTTTTTTAAAAAATAACCCCATCTAGACTGTGGGGGGGGTTTCAAAATAGGGTATTTTGAAAAAGCGCCTGGGTGCTATTATGCAAATGAAGCCCGGGAAATTCAAATCCGTGCTTCATTTGCAATTTCGGTAAGCTGCATTTGCATTCCTCTCTCAAAAGAGGAAGACAATGTAGACGTACCCGAGAGGTAAGGATGGCATCACTTCAGAAAGAGCAGGAGTCAGACCCTATAATTCTTCTGTTGCATAGGCCTCCCCTTTTCACAAACCCTAGAGATTCCTCATTAAGTGCACATACCTTTCAAGGAATCCTTCTACATTCTTCCCAGCCTGTCTCCTGTGCTACCCAATAGCAGACAGTGCAGCTAATGTTGATGTTGCTTCACTTACTTGGCTATGTACTCCTACCCCAACACAATAGGAGTTCCAGCCACTTAACCGGGTGAATGCTATTACTAGCCTCCACAGTAATTTTCTGTGTACTTTATGGCCCTTTCTCAGGGCCACACACTGTGGTTCCTTTCTGTCTCTTTTCCACAGCAGCCACACACCCTGATTTCCCATTGTCCAAGTGAAGGGGGCTACCCTTGGCTACATAGTTCAGACTAGTATGCCATCTCTCTTTTCCCCCTGTGTGTGCTTTCTGGCTTCATTAAACTGGTATTTGTGTTCTTTTGCTCCCCTCTGTGTTGTTTAGTGAGGGGAGCATATGGCCCCATGTTATTAACAAACAGTTTTTGTGCTTAATTCAACACAGCCATGAAATGGAAAGTCTGTAATCACCCCACAGGGAAATCATGAACTCTTGTGTGGGTCACATGAAAGCACCAGGAATTTCAGATGTGATAGTGCTACTTGCATATTTTCCACAGATCTAACAAATGTCTACATGCATCAATCTTCAAAGCTTCCAAATAATATTTGAGATTGGGGCTTGAACACAGTAAAATAGCTTCAAAGACAAAATCACGCAATACAGATTCACCAGGAGCTCAACTTTTACTGTGTCATCAGTGACCTCTGTGCCTCATTATTTCTTTCCTTGCTTAGTCTAAGAAAACATTATATTGCACTAGTCCACTGAAATGAAAAGGCACAGGGTAAAAAAAAAAAAAAAGATTTGCAGGGGTTACTGTGTACTTAATTTTGGCCCAGACATACCCAGGTATGTCAAACAAAAAAGACTTCCAATTGAAAAGTAGTAGTTCTGCAAACTTCAGATCAATTTGGTATGGATTTTCGTGACCTTTATGGACTTTTCAGTAACTTGATCAACTCCAGGCACTATTACTTCTCTTAGAGAAAATAATTGGATCAAAAAGGACAAACTCATTTAAGAATTGGCTTTTTAAAGGGACATTTTCAAGTCAAATTTGACCCCAAATTTAGATTTCACTTAAAAATACTGTGTCCATAAAACTTATGATCAATTGAAATGTTACCATGCAGTTTATTTTATTTCCTCTTCAGTGTTTCAACCCAACTTTGCAGCATTTTATTAATGCATGTGAAATTGACCAGAACCAAAAATTCAACTGACCAGAGTCTAATTTTATTCTCCATGCCAAGAGAAATGTAAAAAAAATAAAAAGAAAAAAAAGGAGGAAACAGCATAAAAAGCAAAAATATAATTAGTCTTTTAACATTTAGATGAAATCTTGGCCCCCACTAAAGTCAATAGCAAAATTCTGATTGATCTTACAAGGGCCAGGACTTCATTTTGGTTTGAAGAAGATAAGTGTTCTTGACATATCAGGAAATTAGTCTTATTTTTAAAATATAATTTTTTGTTATCAAATTATGTTAGCATAAAATTAAGTAGACTTTTACCCAAAATTTATGCTAAACCAAAGTAATATGTTCTCTGAGTTAATCTAACTTAATTTTTGTTTTAGTCAGTTTGATTTTCTTTTTTTTTTCTGTGCATCTCTATAAACTGTTTTATTTCTGCCAAGATTAGAAACATTAGGTGAGAGAAGGCTCTTGCAATATTTCATAAAACCAGACAACATCAAGTCTCCCATGAAAGCTCTTTTCCTGGGATTTCTAGAGAGCAGGGATTTTGATAAATGAAGATAAGCTTTGTAAAAGAATTTGAACTTTAGCAACACTGTCTGAACCAGACCATTTCCAAACCTTTTGACATTCATCCCCAAAAGTTATTCTTGCTTCTACATATTCCTCTAAACAACACACAATATTGATAGCAGTATTCTGGCACTTCCCTTACCTCTACTTCTTAGATGTGATAGATGAGCAGAAAAATTCTTTCAGAGAGAGCACTAATATGACTGCATGGAGCGTCCTGGAAGATATGTGTGGATGAGAGTCTCTCACAGTGTCTTCCACCTTCAGCCAGACTGCATCCCTTGTATAACCCCATGCCTTCTAACTCAAGTGCATTCCTAAATTTAGATCGCCCCAGCATTGGCACAGCAACAGGCTGTTGTTAACATCCAGACCTAGTCTAAAGTGGTATACTTTCTGTATGTTAACAATACTCTTACCTCCCCACTGGCTGCCCTCAAGAAGTACTTGACATCACAGGTAGAGAACAAGGAAAGCTGTAGAAGCAGGTGAAGGCAATTCAGCCCAATATTTTTGTTTGTTTGTTTTATTTGTATTAAATCCACCTTCTTGCTTTTTCTGAAATTTTTCAGTCCCCGTGTTCTTCAGAAATAATCAATCAATTTTCCAGTAGCCTATTCTGTCTGTTATTTATCCTTCCTGTATTAGTACCAACCCTGGAACTTTCCCTTGCAGCAAACCCAGTTGCCAGCTTTGTCCACGTACTCACTCTGCTGATACCATTATTAGACCTAACCAATTGAGTTATAAGATCAAGAACACATATTCCTGCTCATCCAGAAATATAATTTATGCTATCATGTGCCTAAAGTGTCCGTCTGCTATGTACATTGGACAAACATCTCAGATACTTCACCAAAGAATCAATGCCCACAAAACAGATATTAGACAGGATCACACAGAAAAAACAGTTTCTTGCCATTTCAACCAGAAACGGCATTGTCTCAATGACTTGATTACCTGCATCCTGCTTCAAAGACCTTTTAACACCAGACTTGAAAGAGAATCCTCTGAACTGTCATTCATGCTTAAATTTGACACTTTATGCCTCAGTCTAAACAAAGAGATTAATTATCTTACCCATTACAAAGATAGCTTCCCCAATTATCACCTCTAATATCATTAGCTCACAGACATTTACCTCCCTCCCTCATCCCCCTTCTGTTCTGAAATTTGGTTTGTCTTTTTCATATGTGTTCATATTTTTTTTGATTGTATCCTTTGGTATATTTGGTATATATGGTGCCAATTTTCTTCCACTATTTGATCTGAGGAAGTGGGTCTAGCCCCTGAAAGCTCATCACCTAATAAACCATCTTGTTAGTCTTTAAAGTGCCACATAGTCCTTTTTTTTTGTTTCAGCTACACCAGACTAACACGGCTACATTTCTATCACTATTTCACAATTCCCTATATCTCTATTTTCTGGTTCATGTACCTTCTGACTTCCAACTCCCCATTCTCTACCAGTTGATGCATATACCCTCACATGGCATTTAGTCCTTCATGTTCCATTTTGGTTATGTTTGTGTTTGGAAGAACCTCAACACAGTCCATGCTCCAGATGTGGCAAATTTTCTCTTGGCAATAGACATACTTCTTATGTATGGTAGTGGACATTTTATTATAGTAGAATGATGGTGATGGAAAACAATTGTGTTAGTATGGGAATTGTCCCAGTCCTACAGGCTCTCTTGTGAAGCCCAACTTCCCGAAGGCATTTCCCTCCCTTTTTGATGCAGACATTCTGAGGGCCTGTCCTCTGCATATTTGTGCAGGAGGAAGGGAAAGCTGAGTTGGAGTTCACTACTTTTTTCATTGTGGAGCAAGTACCCTGCACTTTGCCACAGGAGTGCATTTGCCTACAGGTGGGATGTGGTAAGAATTCTAGAACTGGGATCTGCAGATAGGACGAGGTGATAGTTTCCTGCCTGCGGAGACACAGGCAGCTTGATCAGAGCACCACAGGAATCTCTGAACTTGGCAGATCTGATTGGTGCTCCGCTTGCACTTCCTACCCTCAGGCACCCTGAAAAACCAATGGCAAGAGATTTTGTGCTGTCTAATGCATGGATATGATGCATGGTGATCCCAAATTGCAGTCACGATGTGCCATCTCGCAAAGGAAACATTAACACAATGGCTGAACATGATGTTAAAGTCACTCTCCAGTTCTTCCAAGTTGAGCATCAGTGGTTTAAATAATGGTCCAGATCTTGACAAGCAGACTGATTCCTTTTGTATTGTTCTAGTGACTGAAAGGGAACAGAAAGCATCTGAATTTCCCTAGCGGTGGAGTCTCAATTGCTCTGGTTTTAGACCAGAGGGAATGAGAATTGTAGAAAAACAGGCCCAATTTAAGTGGAAGGTCAGCACAGATGAGAATGTGGCCTTATATAAAAAGTCATATGCTCACATGTTTGATGTGACTATGCACATTTGTTTTTCCTCTAGTACTGTCCATATTGCTTACTGCACACATTTTTGAAATTTGCATTGTTTGTTCAGTGTCCTAGTTAAACATATGCTTACAGATAAGCAAATCATTACTCCATTTTAATACAATGGTCAACTTAAATTTAATCATGATTAATTGGGGGCTAAATAGGGGACATGAGGCACAGACAAGCAATTGGGTGAAACGATTTGTAGAAAAAACACAAAGGACTCATCTTTGGTGTTCTGAAGAAAATAAGAAATGCTGAAAATGACCAAATATATCTAAAATTGATTAAATCTTGAGATAGAGCTCAGCATTTAACCATGAATTTATCATGTCTGCTAGAAAGTATGAACCAATTTGGTTCAGTAAGATTCCTTCATGTTGATAAAGAAGTCCCCAATTGTATTCAATGTACTCTTATTTGTGAAACCAGTTCACAAAGACCAGGAGATTTATAACTTCTAAGAAAATGTCTATTTTTGTATCTGTCAAACACATATTTTTCTTGACTTCTTTAATTTCTGAAAGCGTGCTGTGCAGTATTTGTAATTAACTTTTTTTTTGCATTCCCTGTTTAAGAATGTTCTTTTTTATATATGTTTTCATGCAGAAGAAAAGCCTCTTGTGATCGCTAAGGAAGTGAAAAGTAAGTAACTTCTTTTTTTCTTTCTCTTGATGTTAATTTATGCAAGGGCTAATAGCATATTTGTTGCTTGGATCTGCTAAATTCAGAAAAGCTTCTACTCTGGAACTATTTTCAAGGAATGAAAGAGCTCTTGCTTTATGGACTTGTGATGCAATTTGCATGAGCTATTCTGTATAACAATATGGGCTGGCTTCTTGTATACATTTGTAATAGCAAAGCATCACAAAATAAACAAGCTATAGCTCTGCTAACTCAGCTGATACTCATAACTACAGGCAGTCCCCGGGTTACGTACAAGATAGGGACTATAGGTTTGTTCTTAAGTTGAATTCGTATGTAAGTCGGAACTGGCTCCAGATTCAGCCGCTGCTGCTGAATCTGGCCAGGGGCTGACTACAGGAAGCTGGAGGCAGAATTGCTCTGCCCCCAGCTTCCTGGAATCAGCCACTGATCAGTTTCAACAGCAGCTGAATCTCGAGCCTGGGACAGAACAGCTGGGCTGCCAGGTAGGTCCCTGCAGGACCAACCCGGCAGCACCCCAGCTGCTCTACCCCAGGGTCCACAACAAAAGCCTGGTCTGCTGGAGGGGGGGTGCCCCCCCCAGAAGACCAGGGACACGGGGAGCAAAGCCGCATCGGCGGCGGAGTGCCGCGCCTCTAAGGCTTTGCTGTGGCGGGGTGCCGCTGCCGCTTTGTTCCCAGTGCCTCTGGTCTGCTGGAGACGGTCCCCAGTAGACCAGGGACACCCGGAGCAAAAGCCGGGGAGGCGGAGGGGTCCCGCGCCTCTGAGACTTTGCTCTGGCAAAGCCTCAGAGGCGTGGGACCCCTCCGCCTCCCCGGCTTTGCTCCCGGTTTCCCTGGTCTGCTGGGGACCGTCTCCAGCAGACCAGGGACACCCGGAGCAAAGCCGTAGCGGCGGCGGGGTGCCGCGCCTCTGAGGCTTTGCTCCGGGTGTCCCTGGTCTGCTGGAGACGGTCCCCAGTAGACCAGGGACACCCGGAGCAAAGCCGCAGCGGCGGCGGGGTGCCACGCCTCTGAGGCTTTGTCCGGGTGTCCCTGGTCTGCTGGAGACGGTCCCCAGCAGACCAGGGAAACTGGGAGCAAAGCCGGGGAGGCAGAGGGGTCCCGTGCCTCTTTGCTCCCCGTGTCCCTCGTCTGCTGGAGACGGTCCCCAGCAGACCAGGGACACCCGGAGCAAAGCCGCAGCGGCGGCGGGGTGCCGCGCCTCTGAGGGTTTGCTCCGGGTGTCCCTGGTCTGCTGGAGACGGTATATGGGTTTTCTGATTTCTCATACCTAATTCTATTCTACCAATTAATAACACTCATGCAATAAGTAATTAAATTGTTGTGGCCTTCATAAAACAAAAGGTTAATTTCCACTGTTGCCCAGGGAATCCATCAAATAAAGGCAAATACATTTAAAAAATAGTAGTGTTCTTTAGCAGACAAATGGTTTAACTGCAGTTCACCACGAATAGCAGATATCTTGTAATGACAGTTTTAAAGGTCCAATCATAAAAATGTTATGAAGGTATATTATTTATAAAGGCTTTTCATGGGATTCTGTGCTTATTGCTGAGTATCTCTTGAGAGTTTTTCTATTGTCAGTCAGGTTTCATAAGGGAAACACTAAGTTAGAACAAATGCAGAGTTACTATATCCCTGGAAAAATCGTAGTTATAGTATGTTCATCGATATAATGGATTGAAAAAGGGCTTGTTTCTTAAATAATTATCTAGTGCACACACTGGCTCCAGTTCTATCCTCTGCTTTATGTGGACTCACTGAAGTATGTGGTATGTTTATATATTTGCGGGGATGACTGTCATGTTTTTAATGAACTATTAATTGGTCTAAAATTGCATGTCTTCTGCATTGCATGGATTGATCTCCAGATGTACATTTTCTTTGCATTGTGATGGCAAATCCTCCAAAGCATACTTGAGTTGGACAAAGCTGGGCAGGTTTAGTAAAAGTATCACAGAAGGAATGTCCACTTTCTGAAACAGTTTGATCTACCCAAAGGCCCGGTTTGGCCCAGTACAATCTGTCACAAGTATTCATGGTTTAATAGTCTTGGTGTCACAGAGATAAAACACGTCTGGACAGACAACCTACAGCTGTTTTGTCTTTTCACCCTTACTCTCTGTTTATGTATTGGACCCTTTTTTTGGATCTCTTTCCTTATCTACAGGTTGGACCTATCTTGTCTGGCATCCTTGGGACGCGACCGGTCCCAAATGTGGGAATTTGCTGGACAATGGGAGGTCCCCTGACATCAGCCTCTCAGACTGCTGCCCCTCCTCCCTGTCAGCTTCTTCAGCCCTGCTAGGCTGACTGTGGGCCAACCCCAGCCCCAACTCCACTGCCAGCCACCTAGGCAGCTCCAGGCCCACTACCGAACAGCACATTGCCCGATTGGACTGCCGCAGCCCCAACCCCGGTGCGGGACAGCACATGGCCCTGGCACCCTGATTCTGCAGAGCAACCACAGCTGGATTTCCCGTCCAATCATACTGCTCCAATCATACTGCTGCCACTGCCGCCTGGGCTGCTGTGGCCCCGTTGCCTCCCAGGCTGACATGGCCCGGCCAGGCTTCCTCTCTTGGAATGCTGTGGTCCCAGCCCCACTGCTGGATGGCAGACAGCTCTGATCGCACTCTGCCAAGTCTGCTAGCAGACTCGTGGGGCTGCACCAGGCTCTCAGCTGATGGCCTGCCTGCCCCAGGGCATTCTTATCCAAGAACATCAGTGGTTACGCCTGACCATGGATGTTGCCATATGAGAGAATCCCGGATTTGGGAGATGCAAACTGTACTATATATTTGAGAGAGTCTGTGTGTCTGTCTGCCCATCTGTCTGTGAGGCTGTTTGTTCAAGAGCTCCTCCTAAACAGTAAGAACTAGAACCATCACATTTGATATGCACCTTTCTCTTCTCATAACTTACAGCAAGGGAAGGGTTTGTTGTGCTAAGGCAATGGGATGTGCCTGGAATATGATTGTAACTTATAAAACACGAAGGGAGGAGTCTGCTACTATCAGACACAGTTACAGTGCAGAATCACCACAAGGGGACGGGTGCACCAATAAGAGAGTGGTAAACTGGGGGCAGGGATCTGGATATTGCCAGCAACTGTACAGGGGTGAATTTCCTGTGCTGGTGAGCATCCGGCCAGGCAGTATGGCTAACCTTGAGCACCCAGGCAATGAGCTCCTGCCTGTCCTGAGCCCCTCTTTAATGACTTGAGCAATGCCAGGTAACTGTGCTAGTTGCTTTATAAAATGTGAGTCAAAGTTCTTTAGTAAGATATAAAAAGTCAAGTGAACTTTTAAATCTTTGCTTAGGAACAGAGGATGAAAAGAAAGTTACCCAAGAGAAGAGAGCTATTCCTGAAACTAAAAAGAAAGGTATGTAAGTGGAACGTTTGTTGAGAGGTTGATCCAACTCTTATTGAAATCAATGGCTAAATTCCTATTAACGTCAATGGTGGCAGACCAAACCCTAAACTTGCAGTACCACAATGCTCTCCTATGGGATGTTCTTTCCATACCGTCCAATGCTTAATACTTTTTTGGTTTGTATTACTTTTTAAAGGCTTTTCCTGGTTGACAAGCCAGAGAACCAATGGCAAATGTCACGGGTTACTCCCCTCCCCCCCGCTGTGAAGCTGTCCATGGCAATGTTAATGATTATCCCAAGTATAACAGGACATAACTATATGACCACATGTAAAAATGGTGGGGCACATGTCTTTATATTCTGCATGCCAATGTCAATATCATGTAGTTTTGATAAGATTTGCGGCTACATCTGGTAACTTAAATGAAAGGTACCATATTCCTGCACTGATAAGTCTCACCTGGCTTTTCATGAATTATTAAAGGTCCAAATTATCCATATTTGATCTGATTTCTCTGTGACTGGATATGTACGGTGGCTAAATGGGAATAATCTGATCTGAACTAAAAAATAAGTCACATTATTTTTCAGCATGTGCTCACCAGGGATTGGCTAACTGCATATCTGAATTGTGTGATTCATAAATATCAAATGACTTTCTTTAATTAAATGTTAGAAAAAGAAGAGGAAAAAAAGAAATCCCCTGAGAAGACCATCCCTGAAATAAAGAAAGCAGGTAAGAAACTGAAATGTGTTGGGTTTTTCAATAAACGTTTGATTATTTAATATATGCATTTTCAATTTTTAAACATTTAAAATAGGTTACTGTATAAATTCTCACTACTTAAGATTCCAGGATTCGCTCTTATACTGTAGATTTCAGATTTGGACAGAAATAAGTTATCCTGTTCCCACTTCTGACAACAAATTAAGCTGTGGCATAAATAACCTCACTCAGGCTATGTCTACACTGCATTTTTTTTTTTTTTTTTTTTTGTGGAAGAGGATATGCAAATGGAAACCCTGTATAGATGGGGCCATTTGTCGGAAAAAATAAACCTTTTTTGAAAGTTCCTGTAAACCTTGATTTTTGAGGAATAAGGGACCTTTCAAAAAAGGTTTTTTTTCCACTAGCTGCGCCCCCCCCCCCCCCCCAGCAGACCAGGGAGACGCGGAGCAAAGCCACGGAGGACCCAGGCAGCGGGACCTCCTAGACGCGCCGCGGTCCCGCAGGGTCCTCCGCGGCTTTGCTCCGCGTCTCCCTGGTCTGCTGGAGGGGGGGGGGGCGCAGCTAGTGCGCCCCTTCCCCTCCCCCCCCAGCAGACCAGGCTTTACTCGGGATGCCTGTGATAGAGCAGCTGGGGCGCTGCCGGTTGGTCCCGCAGCGCCACTCTCGGCGCTACTGGACCAACCCTGTAGCACCCCAGCTGCTCTGCCCCAGGCATCCTGATTCAGCCGCTGCTGGTCAGTTTCAGCAGCGGCTGAATCAGGACGCCTGGGGCAGAGCAGCTGGGGTGCTCCTGGGTTGGTGCAGTAGCGCCGAGGAACGGTGCTACTGGAGCAATCCAGCAGCACCCCAGCTGCTCTGCCCCAGGAGTCCCCAAGTCAGCCGCTGCTGAAACTGACCAGCGGCTGAATACAGGAAGCCCGAGGCAGAGTTGCTCTGCCCCGGGCTTCCTAGAATCAGCCGCTGATCAGTTTCAGCAGCAGCTGACTTGGGGACGCCTGGGGTAGAGCAGCTGGGGTGCTGCCAGGTTGGTCCCCGCAGTGACAAAGTGCAGCGCTGCAGGGACCTACCCGGCAGCGCCCCAGCTGCTCTGTCCCAGGCGTCCAGATTCAGCTGCTGTTGAAACTGATCAGCGGCTGATTCCAGGAAGCCCAGGGCAGAGCAACTCTGCCTCGGGCTTCCTGTAGTCAGCCGCTGGTCAGTTTCATCAGCGGCTGAATCTGGACGCCAGTTCCGACTTACATACAGATTCAACTTAAGAACAAACCTACAGTCCCTATCTTGTATGTAACCCGGGGACTGCCTGTATGGTTTTCACTATTCTATTGGTTCCATCTCTTGCTCAGGGTTCTGTCAAGGATTGCGAAGTGTCAAACCTCTTCTGTGCCAATCTCAAAGTGTTATTGGGATTTCTTATTGTGTGTTCTCATAGTTTTTATATTTTTCTTTGTTGATTTTCAGCCCTAATATTTGTACATAAGTCCTGAGGTAATTTCTGTTGGCTTGCTTTTCTCTGTGGGTATGGGATAGCAGGCTGATAATCTATTACTGCCTCAACCCCGTTCCTGAATGGAATGACCTTTACTCCTCATTTCTTATGTATCTGTGCCCTTATGCAAGTTGACCAGACTGGCAGTAAACAGCACAGAGTAGAGGACAATATGCCTGCATCATATCATGCAAAAAAAGACAGAAGAGAGGCCCTTTCCCCTCATCCCTGAGAATGTTATCTCAAAATAGTGCCACTGTGTAGACGTACCCTACCTGCCCACTCTCCAGGGAGCCTATGAGCGCAGAGGAACCACAAAGGGCTGTCCGATTAACTACTATGCTTCATTGGCTGAGAAAGTCAGCAAACCTGTTCTTAGTCCCAGCAGCAACAACTGATCGGTGGCTGTTCAATACACAAACCAACAACTGCAATCCCTCTTTCCCTCGCCTGCTCCTAGCCTTTCTCCAGACCTGATCCTGGCTGGACTCCAATTTTGCCACTGTCCTTCCAGTCTTTGCTGTAACTTTACATGGTCCCTGACTCCTGATTACTGACTCTGTCTCTGTTCACGGCTTATAGCGCCATCTGTGACCATTTCTGTGCTAGGCATGAACACTTCTTCTCTGACTATTAGGCCTGACTACCCACATCCTGGTTCATAACATTGGCATTCAGTAGCCCGGATTATAGTAGAATATGTCCAGATGATGGTTATTTGTTTTAACCTTAAATATCTTACTTCACCTCTTTAACCTTAAATATCTTACTACCTTATTTAGTTTATATCTGTCCATTTTCTTGTTACTTGAGCTATTTTACCAGGCTTATATTATGTCTGAATGTTTCACATGCAGATTTTAATTATGGATTTAGAATGGAGCATATTTGTTAGAGGAGTAGCTTCCTTTCAGGTGTGGCCATTATACATTGTCATCTCTCTTCAAAATCTAACTGAGTTGAGTTGAATTAGGCCCAGTTTGTTGAGCTGAGCAGTAGCACAGGCTTCCAGCTTTGTTAGGAAAGTGGATTGTTAGCCCACTCCCAGCCAGCCCTTACTAGGTGGGTTGGTGAACTGGCTTGGTCTGGTTTCTAGTCTGGCATGCATGGCCTTAGTAGTTATAGTTCCATTGGATAGCTCTCAGGATCATGGCGTGTTATCTCCTTTTGAATCCTTAAAAATTGGAAATAATAATGGAGGAAATAAACTTGCATGATTTTTATCACACACCATGCATTATTGGGGTTTTTTCTTAAAGCTGCATCTGCTGGAGTCATGTGATTATGGTAGAATCTCATCTTTCGATTAACAAAATCTAATAATTTAATAATAATCTAATCTATTTTTTTATTTTCAGGAAGGTTTAACCCTTAAAAGCTCAAACACTAGAAGACAAATAAAAAGAACACACAATTTATTGTTTTAACATTATTGGAATTTTTAAACTACACTCATTACTTCTTGGAGCCTGATTTATGATTCTTAAACATTTGGGGCAAGTAACACCAGCAGTATTTTTCTAGGGCACACATAAAACTCTTCAGTGATTTGCATTTTGTGTCTGTAAACTCATGGATGCAACAGATAGGAGATTACTGAGAAGGCTCCTGAAGTTCAAACTGGAAAGGATTAAAATAACTAAGATGGACTGTTGTACTAATGCTTGAAAATAAATACATTCAAAAGACAATACAACTTATAATGACATCTCTATTAGTCATATATACAAATAGGGCTGAGTGTACATGCAAAACCTTATGAAAAGTGGCTCAGAAAAAAGCATTTAAGAATGTCCATCTAGTGATACCCAGGGTTGGGTTGTTGTTGTTCTTTTGTTTTTCTTGGGGGGGGGGAGGGTTGAGAGCGAGAACAAGAGAGAGGCTATGTCTAGACTGCAAATTTGTTTCGGAAGAAGCTCTTCCAGAAGAGATCTTCCAGAATTTTTTTTTTTCGAAAGAGAGCATCTACACTGCAAAAAATGCACTGAAAAAGCGATGTGATTTTTCAAAAGATAGTGTCCACATTGATTGGACGCTATCTTGCATTTCAGTTGTGATTACTGTGGACGGTGTGGCCACCGGGGCATCTGTGCTTTTTCCTGGAGGCCTATTCTTTTGAAAAAACACTCTCTTCTGCATCCACAAATGCCTTTTTCTGAAAAAGCTTTTTTTGGAAAAAGGCTTCTTCTTCATCGAAAGAGGCTTACCATTGTCAGAAAAACCCCTTCATGCTTTTGACTTTCTGCCAACCATTTTTCGGGAAAAAATCTGCAGTATAGACATACCCAGAGGAGAGAGAGAAAAAGAGAGAGAGAGAGAGAGATGCTGAGTACCCACAACTGTAATAACAATTAATGGGCACTTAATGCCATGGTGATTATTACAGAGACTGGAACAGAGCCTAACATCACACTGAAAGCATTAAACCCAGGATCAGAGGAAGCATTATCAGAGCCAGGCTTACAGCTCAGGTATCCTGGCATTATCTGTGCTGTCTAATTATTCAGATTTTGTGTTAAATTACATCATAAACTGAGAGGTAGATATTCCATAGAGTTTACTGAAGTATAAAGTTAAATTGCATCCTTAAATGTATAAATACAGATTTAAAAATAAAATATCATAACTTAAGATAACAATTCAGAATGACCCTCATAACGTTATTCTGTCTCTAAACATACTTTTCATGTGAGAATATAGCATTTTAAAAGATTACAATTCATGGTCAAACTGTAGTATAAAGTTATTAACATGTTCAACTGCAGAAGTCATTAGTACACCTGGTGAGTCATTAAAACCAAGGCTGGAGGGAGACAAATTAAACAGTGCAAGACACACCCACATTTCCATCTTTTTTTCTTTGCTCCCTAGCTTGTTGCATTTTTGAAGTTCATGAGCCTTTGTGTTAAATTATCTTAATCCATAATATATTCTGGTTAAACATGTTGCTGTGATTTGTCATTGGATTTGCTCTTTGAATTCATGGTCTCTTTTTTAGCATTGACTGGCAGCATTTATTGTTATCCCTAAAAGCTTTTAGGCCTGCAATAATTGCCACATTTGATCAACAGGATAGTACTGTATAGCTGAAAATTTTAAAATGAGCAGTCTCAGCATGTGGTTATATTTACATGCTTTGTGCAGATATAGCAGAGATTGCTGACTAGTGAGCTTTGGAAGGCTTGAACTTGCAGTCTGAATAAGTGGCCAAAAAGCAGGATTATGGGGATGGTTTTCTATTTAATTATTTTTTTCCTTTTCCGTGTAGAAGGACAGGCAGTGACAATTGCATTAAATAAAAGCTCCTTGCCCATGACTTCAAAGCCCTCTTTACTGCTGCTTTTCCTCTTTACTGCCTACCTTTCTGATTTTGTCTCTCTGCTTCCATAAACGCTTTCAGTTCCCTTAAACCAACAAGAAAGGACTGACTTGTGTCTTCTATGCTAGTTTCTGCTCTGTCCACTGCATGTCCCCTTCATGCCTGGAACAAACTTCCTGAAACCTTAGCCTTCAAATTGTGCTCCATCCTTTCGTTCAAATCACTCCATAGGACTCTCAGATTCCACAAGGCCTGTCAACACAGTCTATTCCTACAATAAAATGATGGTTACATGGTTGATTAAGACACACAGGCTATGTCTACACTGGCGGGTTCTTGCGCAAGAATGGCCGTTCTTGTGCAAAGCGTCCACACTTGCCATCCGCTCTTGCACAAGAAGATTTACAATAAAGCGTGGGAAGAGAGGGCTACTTGTACAAGAGCTACGCTCTTTTCTTACAAGTGTAATCCCTCTTGCGCAAGAGCTGAGCAAGAGGGCAGTGCAGATGCGCTGCAGGGGTTTCTTGCACAAGAAGCCCTATGGCTAAAATGGCCATCAGAGCTTTCTTGCACAAGAGAGCGTCCACACTGCCATGGATGCTCTTGCACAAAGGCACATGGCAGTGTGGACGTGTTCTTGCACAAGAGTTCTTGCACAAGAACCTGCCAGTGTAGACATAGCCACAATAAGAGCAATAGACAATAAGAGCCTCAAAATAATGCTTTGAGGGCAACTCTTCCTGCTGCCACCCATCTTTTCTCAATCTAATGGGCAACATTTTACAGCTCACGGCATATCATTTTTATTTTCTGATTAATGTTTGAGATTTGTGCCAGTTAGTAAATGAAAGGTGGTTTTGGTCCTTGGTGTAATTTTATCACTTGCATTACATGAATGTAATTTTGCTCAGCTCTGTCCTAACTGCCAGTAGCATTGGAACAATTTTTGTACTGCTGCACCCTGAGTATGAGCTATTTGCCCCCCAATAGTGTATTTGTTTGTTTGCAGACAAATTATCACCCTTTCTTAATCCCCTCTTGTCACCTCTCTCTCTCCCCTATCTCTCTCTCTCTTTGTTTGCTGCAGAGTAGACTAATGCTGAATGTGCTCAGTACAAAATAAACTGGAGGATTTTTAATTAGCTTTTAAAAGTGTATTGTAGATAAAACACATTAATCTTTTGGCCTCCAGTTACTACAAAAACATTGTGCTAATTGTTCTGAGAAACAGATAATTCTGTTGTTATAAACTCAGAGGTCTCACTTAAACAAACATAATTGGCAGAAATAAGAGCCTGGCACAATCCTATTTAAAAACCCCTGCTCCACTTGGCTGGACAAATAAGGAGCCACATCAGTGCACATTTCTGAAGGAGTCTTGCTGAGAAACAGTCTGGTTGGGGGTAACAAGCTCAATGGCCAAGATGTTCAAAAGTAAGCTTTGATTTTTGAATGTCTCAACTTCAGTGTGTCCAACTTAAAATGTGGCTGGAAAAGAGGGCCTGTTCTTTTAAAATCCTTTTTAAGGTATCTGTTCAGTACTTTGTGAAAGTGATTGGGCAACAAAATGGCAAATGACATTTAATGTTGATAAATGTAAAGTAATGCACACTGGAAAAAAATAATCACAACTACACATATAACATGATGGGGATTAGTTTAGCTACAACTACTCAAGAGAGAGATCTTGGTGTCATTGTGGATAGTTCTCTGAAAACATCCACTCAGTGTGCAGCGGCAGTCAAAAAAGCAAACAGAATGTTAGGAATCATTAGAAAACTGATAGAGAAGAAGACAGAATATCTTATTGCCTCTATATAAAACCATGGCACATCCACATCTTGAATACTGAGTACAGACATGGTCACCTCATCTCAAAAAAGATATGTTGGCATAGGGAAAGGTTCAGAAAAGGGCAACAAAAATTATTAGGGATTTGGAACGGGTCCCATATGAAGAGAGATTAAAAAGACTTGGACTTTTCACCTTAAAAAAGAGGAGACTAAGAGGGGATATGATAGAAGTCTATAAAATCATGATTGGTGTAGAAAAAGTGAATAAGGAAAAATTATTTACTTGTTCCCATAATATAAGAATTAGGGGTCACTAAATGAAATTAATAGATATCAGGTTTAAAACAAACAAAAGGAAGTTTTTCTTCACTTAGTGCATAATCAACCTGTAGAACTCCTTGCCAGAGGATGTTGTGAAGACCAGGACTTTAATAGGATTCAAAAAGAGCTAGATAGATTCATGGAGGTTAGGTCCATTAATGGCTATTAGCCAGGATGGGTAAGAATGGTGTCCTTAGCCTCTGTTTGTCTGGAAATAGATGACAGGAGAGGATTACTTGTTGTGTTTCCCCTTTTCCTGAGGCAGCTGATATTGTCCACTGTTTCAAGACAGGATACTGGGCTAGATGGACCTTTGGTCTGACACGATATGATCGTTTTTATATTCTTATGTTCTTATGAAAATCAGTCCTCTTAGAAGAAAACCTCTTATGTAGAACATCCAAATGAAGTTTAGCAAAAACAGTTGCTGCTTGCAAATATAGAAAGTGCTTGGGCCCTCTCAGAATTCAGTCTGTGTAGACAAATTATTTGTGAGGGTCATGCACAGGTGCCCACCAATGCTCTCCATAGCCAGGATGGAACAAAGGAGGTCATCAGTGCAACACAGTGCTTATCAAAAGTCAGCGTGTGTGGTGTGCCTATTTGTACTCAGGCACCTTTGACAAGGTATTGACTCCTCTACACTGCCCGCATGGGATTACTCCTGTGCTTGTCAGGGATAATCTGGTGGGCTTGCTCTGAGAATACCAATGTCTTTTAATTCCTTTGTGTCATTCAAGTGAACCTGCATTGGGGACCTTTAAACAATGAGGTTACATTTGTCCTCAAATGCAAAGTTGCTTTAACATTATCATATATCTGGATTATTTATTCAGCTATGTGGATTCAGTGAGCCACTCTACTGGAGCCTGGAGATGATGTGCTCGACAGTCACTGGGAGGAAAGTCTGTTTTCTCTATATTTGGAAGAGGGATGTTATACTAGTGTTGCAGAGAGCAGAACTGAAGTGCTCAAGAATTCGGGGACAGGGCCTCTCTGCTGCCTTTTTTGCATGGTCTGATGCAGGCATATTGTCTTCTACTCTGTGCTATTTAATGCCAGTCTGGGTAACTTTCAAAAGGGCACAGATACATGAGAAATGAGGAGAAAAGGCCATTCCATTCTCCCACAGCTTGGCCTTTGCTACTCTGCTTCATAGAGGCAAACAAAGAAATCTGTACAACCATTTTTTTAAAAAATTCCTAGTCTTCAGAAAAACCTTCCTATATTTCTCATTTGTGTGGCTTTCCTGCCCACACTTTACCTGGTGCACTTCTCACCTTACGTATATAATTGTTTTCTACTGATAAGAGAAAGAGTGGCGACATCTGGTGGCCAATTATCTATTCTTTTCTTTTCTTTTCTCTGCCAAATTTTTCTGCTACTAAACATTACGATATATAAGTGTTCCTTCTTGAAGGAATGCATTTAGAGATAAGCAGCTATTATTTATAGCTGTTCTCCTCCCTATACCATGGTGCAATTGTCACTTCTGGAATGCAGTACATCCGGGAACAATGCTAAAATGCCTGCCAAACATGATACCTTTTCAGAAATATTCCCTTCCTGGGCAGTGCTTCCAGCAGAGCCAGCAAACACACAGTGAACTAGCCATGGTTTCGATGGCAACATATAGTACCTGAAAGAAACACTCTTGGCGTACACACCAATGTAGACAAGACACAGCACATTACTACAAGAGGTTTGAATTGATGAAGATGGGGATTTTGCTCCCCGATCAACTGAAAACAAAAAAACCCCTTGTGGACAGTTCAAAGGAGGGATGCCACTGAATGCCAGCTTCATTCACACTTCATACCATGCACTTGTCCAAAGATGTTTAACAGGCCTCCACAGTGATAGCACTGAGGGCAGAGTTAGGGTGTTTTTGTTATAGTGCAACTGTGAAGTATATGGTGGTGTAGATATGTTACAGTATATTTTGGAGGTGCGGGGGACCCATACTGATGAAATATGATTTGTGGGGAGTGAAGGTGCTTAATTGGCCATTTCCTCAAATTGATCCTGAAATTTTGTTGAGTGAGTTTTCCTTTGGGGAACTGGTTGTAGCTATGTATGCAGAAAACTAATAATGCTGGAGGAGGAGGGCTGATTGGGGATAGCTAAGGAGAGAGAGAAGTGCAGAAAACAAATATATCAGCAACATTACTAAAAGATGAGTTGCCTAGGGATGCGCTATCCAGGGATGTGTATGTGTAGAGCAAAATTTAAGGGAGCATTGAGGATTATGAATTAAAAGAGAGTTTTTAATGTTATAATTTTAAATTTAAAAAAGTGCAGGTCAGAAACATGGAGTTGGACACATTGGAAAAGTAGGCACATGCAGTTATTTATTGCTTTTACCCAGTTACTCCCCCAACAGCTTTCCCCTGATTGACTGTTTGTTAAACTCACTTGTGTCTTGTCTCTAGACCTTATGTTTATTGGAGCAGGGCCAGGACATCCTGTGTGTTTATACAGCCCTCAGCAAAAAAGGCCTCAGCTTCTGTTTGTGGTCTTATATCATCATCATCCTTATTATTTTATTACCCATGGTGCAAAATCGACAATTATCATTTGGAACATCTGGGTTCCCTGTCTGGTTTACTAGAACTCTAGGCTTCTTCTCTTGTGTTGCAGACTGATTCATTCCTGGCTAATAACTTGCTCCTGGCATTATTAGCATCTTAGACCATCCTCACTTTTTTTTTCTACCCTCCCTTGGGTCCTGTTTATGACTCACCTGCTGTTTCCTGGCAATCTCCACTAATAGCTGCTTTTCTCTTCAGACACAAGCTATGCAGGCTACCTTGAGGACTAGGCTATGTTTATTAACCCGTAAAAAGTCTGAGTTATATATTGTTGCCAGCTGCTGATGTTATTCACTAGTTTTCCTGTCTCTCAACTTTGCCAACAATTTCCTGTTTGTGGGTCTTGGTATAATAAAATCAGAGAAAGTGGAAATGGAGATGACCTGTTAGATCATCTGATTCATTCTTCACACAATGCAAGATGGTTCTGTACAGTTCATCTGCAAGTTCTTTATATAGCTTTGTTTTAAATATATGAAGTCTCTGGGCCACTTTAAAAGAATATTCTGTCTTAATAGATTTCAAACTTAAGAAAAAACATTATAAAAAGCCACTTAAATTTTCCTTTGCTTAATTTTCCCCATTATTCATAGTTATAGCCAACGTGACATCCTCATTTACTCCCTAAAGTTTTTGGGCCCAGTTTCCCAGTTGCTGTGCTCCTTGTATTGCCATTTACACTTGCTTGTGCAAAGTAGATATAAAACTGGTGTAAGTGAATGGAGAATTAGCATTTCACACTCATTTTGCACAAATGTCTATGTGACAGCATGCAGCAAAAGGCAATGGCATTTCATATCTTTGGTGTTAGGTGTCTTGGACTATAATAAATAGTGGATTTATGGAAAATAAGAATATTTCCTTTTAGTTTTACATAGTACATACCTTGTAAACTAAATACCTAGATACTTGCTCCCTGTGATCTAAGTAAATAAAGTGTGATCCTACTTACCTTATTGACACTTCCCAACTCATCAAGAGACAAACATAGTAATGTGGTCTTATACTAAAAATCAGGTTACACGTATCTGAGCCGATACAAATAGCTGTTTGGCACTGGAACTATAGCAGCTGGACTACTGTGTCCAATTCTGGTGCCTACAATGTCAAAAATATGTTGATAAATTGGAGATGCTCAGAGACAAGAATGAATAAAGAGGCAGAAAACATGATAGACTGCAAGAACTTAATGACAAGAAGGTTGAATGTCTTCATTACAATCAGTAAATACTTATGTGGGAAAAATATTTGATAATTGGCCCTTCAATCTATCAGAGAAAGTTAGAACATGATCCAGGTGATGGAAGTTAAAGTTGCACAAATTCAGATCAGAAATTAAATTCAGATAAGAAATTTTAACATGAATAGTAATTAACCAATGGAACAGTTTTCCAAAGGCGATTAAAGATTTCTCCAGCACTGGTAATTTTTATGTAAAGATTCAATGCTTTTCCTACAAGATCTTCTCTAGCAATTATTTTGAGGAAGTCAGACTAGATGATCACAATGGTCCCTTCTGGTGTTGGAATCCATATATCTATGAAAAGCAGGGTCATTGCTTATATGCAATGGGGGGCAGTGCAAACAAACTGCCAAATAGAGACACAAAGCAAATCCCTGCAGTCTTGAACCAGCTGGATGTTAAGGGTGTCTCCTCCTGAGAACTATGTAAAGTTACCATGGTAGATACGATTTATGACCCACTGTAACATTTTTCAAGCACCTAACTTGCTTAGGAACCTGAGAGCCATTTTGAAAAGTATCTTCGATCCAAATATCAAAGGCATTTAGGCATCTAAAGCTGCAGGTTGGGAATTACAAAAGCATCTAAGAAAGTTAGGAGCGTAACTCACATTGTTTTTCCTGCATAACTTTTGACATGAGTGCATAGGCTCCCAAGTCACTGTGGCAACCGGTTCATCATATGGGTGCTTCTTCATTGCAGAAACCTCTTCTAAGAAAGGAAGGTGGTTGCTCACTCTGCCAGTGACTGATAGGCTGGTTTTAGTCAACTCAGAAGAGAAAGAACTTTTAACTTGCCCTCCTAATGGAGCAGTGGCCTAGCTGCTGTTGAATCTTACAAGAACAACTGAATACTGTATCAAGATGACAGTATTGTTCTGTCACTCTTTAAGCATCTCTTAGTTCAGCTACATGCAGATAATTTACATAATCCTTTCTTATGAATTAATCCCTGAACATGCAGAGCAGGGAAGGGTGGGTTGGAGAGTGGGAAGGAGGGATAAGGACAAACAGGACAATGCACACATATTACTTTCATTCCTGCAGCTGCATCTCTGTGGGATGATTTGGCTCCTTGTGAAGTCAAGTTCAAAACAAAACAAAAGCGGTTGGGCTCAATGTTCTTCCTTTTAGGCAAGAACCAGGAATGCCATGCCTTTAAGAATAAATGAAAGATTGAGATTGGCTGGATTTGAAATACCCAGGCACTATTTAACGTTATAACTGTCAATCTGCCTCAAACAAAGCACAGTACAGTTGTTTAGTCTAGACAAAGTGTTTAACAGTTTATCATTCTTTTAAAAAACCCTTTGGGGGGATGGCATAAAAGGACTCAGTACAAATCAAATGTCTGAACTATTCAGGTAACTATATACTCACTTTGCCTCTTGCCCTTCAAAAGTGTTGAGTGAGTTACCTGCACTTTCGTAACAGCTAGTTGGCCTATTTTTAATTAATTACTCTATTTTCATTGCAACTACACTATTTGTGTTGGTCTGTGAATTAATGCAATCTTTATTGGTCTTCTCAGATTCAAAAATAACAGGGTTAGTTGTATGTGTCAGTTACTTAAGCAATGTGAAGAGAATCTTTCTATGAAGGGAAATCATACCATTCCCTCAAAAGAAGATTCCTGTCTGAATCATCAGACCTACTATTTAAAATAATTACTCTATGCTGAACATCAATGTATATCAACCAAGTTAAAATGGCATGTAGACAGTGTTATATATTTTCTGCTGTCTCTGTAGGGACTCCTGTCCCAATGCCAATTTAAAGACAGTGGAAGTATTTCTCTTGACTTCAAGGAGCTTTGGGTCAGTTTTCATATGAAATCTTTTACATTGTTAATGAAAAAAGTACCTTTCTCATTCCTATAATTTATCCTTGAATATGTCATTGTCCTTGGAAGCTCCTATAAGGGTGCATCTACACTGCACCGTTATTTCGGAATAACTAGCATTCGAAATAACAATGCAAGCATCCAATAACAAGCGGCTTATTTCAAGTACTGTAAACCTCCACACTCCAAAAAGCTTCTTACCAGGGCCATTATAAGTAATTTCTCCCCAGTACTTCCTGGGGTACTAAATCGAAATAACACGTCCACATTAGGGGAGCCTGCCTCGGACTAATTTTGAGGCTTCTCTGTAGTGTGGATGCTCTATTTTGAAATAAGCTATTTCATAATAACTATTCTGGAATAGCTCATTTCAAAATAAGTATGAAGTGTAGACATACCCTATGACAATACAAAGAGGGTGTGTCTAGACTATACCTCTGTGTCAACAGAGAGATGTAGATTAGGCACATCGAAATTTGTAATGAAGCAGGGATTTAAATATCCCACACCTCATTAGCATAAACATGGCCACCACTTTTTTTCTAAACTGAGCTTTTTCGCAAAAAAATGGCAGCCTAGACATGGATCTGTTGAAAATAAACCCCTTTTCGACAGATCCCGTAAACCTCATTTTTGGGGGAATAATGGATCTGTCGAAAAAGGGTATATTTTCAACAGATCCGCCTCTAGACTGCCGGGGGGGGTTTCAAAAAAGCTCCATTTCGGAAAAAAGTGGCAGCCATGTTTATGCTAATGAAGCATGAGATATTTAAATCCCTGCTTCATTAGCACTCTCGATGTGCTTGATTAGCATCCCTCTGTCGACAGAGGGATGCAGTCTAGATGTAGCCAGAAGGTCATTCAACAGCTCTTGGCTATTTCAGAATACGATACCATATATGACATACTGAATGACTTCTGGGTCCTAGGTATGTTTTACTGAATTTGAGATTCAATACATGGTGCTACAAATGGCATCAACAATATTCCATTACACAATACAACAGTGAACCATATGTTTGTGTGTGTTCCTATATATGTAGATTGTATGCATAGGTGTGCATCTATGTATAAAAATACTCTTAAGGCAGACTAAAAATGTCCATAGAATTTAGGATTTGCTACAATTCCCAGTCTTAAGTACATTTAAATCAATATTTTAAAAAGTAACTTAAAAGATATATAAAAGAAATGGTCATTATTAAAATTTGTACAGTGTCAGAAGTAGTTACATTGTGTTTATATTAAAGATTTAACATTTTAAAGTGCAATTACTAGCATGAGCACAAACAATGCAATCATTTCATTGTTTTTTTATCTACATTTCAATACATGTAATCATTTTTCAAGCCACTGATAGATATACAATATATGAAACAAACATACTCAATATAGCTCCTTTTACCTTCTTTCAGGCAAGAAGGTTAGGTGAGTTTAGTATTGGTAAAGCCCATAGGCCTGCATTGATACAGATAATAAGATAAGAACTTGGGTTTAAAAGGAACATGCAATGCACAGTCAACCTGTGGAACTCCTTGCCGGAGGATGTTGTAAGGCTTGGACTTTAACAGGATTCTAAAAAGAGCTAGATAAATTCATGGAAGATACGTTCATCAGAGAAACTGAGAATCAGCAACAGGGCTGTGGGATCACTTGATGATTACCTGTTCTGTTAATTCTCTCTAGGGGCACCAAGCATTGAACACTGTTGGAAAACAGGATACTGGGTTAGATGGAACTTTGGTCTGATCCAGTATGGCCGTTCTAATGTTCTTTTTATGTGCTTATTGATACCTGTTACTTCTTGAGACCTTGCATAAAATGCTGATAATAGTCCAGTTACATGAATAGGGTAGGCTCATTTTCTAGGATCTTGACCTTAGAAAACTGCCTTAAATCTAGTATTAGTCTAAAATGAACACCTCCTCAGTTTTGTCCTGTTCACCATGCATCCAGCTACACTGCAGAATTTCCTGTCTGCCTTTCTTCTAGAGAGGTTCATAGAGGTCCTGGTTGCTTTTGGAAAGAAATGGGATATAAGCTACACTTTTTATTTATGAGTGTTTATTTTTTAAAATAAAATATACCTAATGGCCATTCTTTCTTTGTTTTTTAACCAGCAGAGTCAGCTCTGTTGTTTTGTTATACATAACACAAAGAGAAACATGGTTAAATGATTAGAATAATAGAATGGGCAAATGGTCCTGAGGGGAAGAGCCATACATAGTCATGGTTACAAGTGAATTGATTTTTATCTTGATTGCAGTAAGTTCTATATGAAGTTGCTTCCTCGTAGATTTTTGCTGCACTCTTAGGGTATAATTAGAATACTGCATGTCACCTATAAAGATGAGTGGATGTTCATTGCATTATTCAGATTTCCCTTTTCACACAGAATGAGAATGCTGTCTGTTTACATGTTCAGAAATACAATTAAAATGTACCATCCTAGCAAAGGAGAGAGAGATAGATGAACCTATAACAAAGGGAAGTAAAGGAAATGTAGCAAGGAGTATTTGAAGCATAGAGTTAATAAAACCTCGTCTGATTTTTCATGCTCAAAAAATGTCAGTTTCTTGAGGCAGTTTGGAAAATAATTGTAATTCACAGTTCTCCATGATGACTTCAGCCATTTTTAAGTTTGCACCAAATTTTATTAATTCCCCATGCATTTTTACTGAAAAAGTTCCACCACAAAGCTGTAGATCTTCTTACAAATACATAATTTGGAATGTATTTGTCCTCTACCCACTCAAAAGAAACGTTGATTCACCCTGTCCTTACAGAACTCACCAATCCCCCATTGTTTGAAGATATAAAGCCTGTTGTAAATATTTATATTGATTGGAACCATGACAATTTACAGCAGAGATGATTTGGTGCCCTACTATAAGCAGTAATGTTGTTATCTATGCCAGCAGCTCCCTAACTACATTGGTTCATATTTTGCCACTTTAAAAAATTGTTGCAAAATGAATGGATAGACCATATAGCTCACCACCAGAAGAACGTCAGCACAGTTTGGGAATGCCTGATCATCTTCCAAAATACCTGTTCTTCCTTCATTCTCCCAGTAGACTATACCTTGTGTAAATGCATACAGTTCTGATGCCTGCATGATTACAATCTCATAATCAACCTTGGTCTATTGTTAACATCCGTAATGCCCACCAATGGCAGTGGAACATGTTGTTAGTGGGAGACGTTGATTTCCTTTTAATAATTCCTGAGTGAAAAAAGAATGAACAATTAAAGAAAAGGAAAATGAGTCTCTGGTATATTTTAACTGGACATTCCCAAATTTCTCCTACTTATGTAGGTGAATCACTTGCCTATTCAATTCTCGCTCTCTTCCTTGTTTTACGCTTCACTCAGATAGTAGAACTTTTTGAATTCTCATGAGGGAATCTGCTTTCTTTGAAGTGCCATTTACTGTAGATGGGATGAATTCATAAACATTTCGGTCTGCTTCCCTTTGAAGTGTTCTACAGGCTTAAGGCTATTACCCTTCTCCAGCATGGAGCTGATCAGGACAGACAAGCTTCATGCTTCTTCACTAAAAAGCATAGCTCACGTACAAGTGGTAACTGAAAAGAAGTTGCAAGATGAGTTAAGCATTTCTGCCACTCAAATCCTCTGATTGATTGAAGTATTTATTTTATTACATGTGCAACTCCTGTTGAATGCTATTCAGATGATTAATTATGTGTATCAGAAAGCTAAAGACAGAAAAAACTATACAGTTATCTAGTCCATCCCCACTAGGCAACCT
The DNA here is from genome assembly GCF_049634645.1 of Pelodiscus sinensis. Classification (NCBI taxonomy): domain Eukaryota; kingdom Metazoa; phylum Chordata; order Testudines; family Trionychidae; genus Pelodiscus; species Pelodiscus sinensis. The sequence goes on along the minus strand of NC_134713.1, from coordinate 87,975,546 downwards.
AGTCCATTCCCCATTGTTCTCAGTGGATTTATCCCGTGGTTGACAATGATATAGACCTGAAATTCAGATTTGTTGCCATTCTTAAGCAACAAGAAAAGCAAGGACGATTGGAGAGCTACTTACAAAAAATTCTGAGAGTCAGGAAATTATTACTGTTTGTGATGTACAGTATAAAGACATCTCAGACAACACACAGGTACGCTCTACGCCCCCAACAACTTGCAGTCCAAAGGTGTGTCTAGACTACACCCAATCTGTCAACACAGAGATGTAGATTAGGCACATTGAAATTGCTAATGAAGTATGGATTTAAATATCCCATGCTTCATTAGCATAAACATGGCCGCCGCTATTTTTCGAAATGGAATTTTTTTTTGGAAAAAAGGCAGTCTAGACATGGATCTGTCAAAAATAAACCCTTTTTCAACAGATCCTGTAAACCTCATTTTTGGGGAAAAAACTCCGTTTTGAAAAAAAGCGGTGGCCATGTTTATGTTAATAAGGTGCAGGATATTTAAATCCCTGCTTCATTAGCAATTTTGATGTGCTTGAGTTGCATCCCTCTGTCAACAGAGGGATGCAGTCTAGATGTAGCCTAAATGTTTACATCAGGGATGTGGTGTCAAAATGTCATTAAGGCTTCATCAAAAATTTTGACTTGGTTAATACCCCTAAAACTCTATGCCACCCTAAATCACAACTCCTCCCCTATATTATTTCTGTTTTCTCAGAATTCCTTTCAGCTCCTTACATCCCCACACTAGCAAGTCTTTCCCCTGCCAATCAGTTTAATACTTCCTGACTGTAATGGTGTCACGTCACCGAAGTCCCTCTCTAGCCCTTGTCTACCCAGGATCATCACAGTAGTAGCAATGGTCCAAGAAAGTTATGCAGGAGTTATAAGCTATGGAGTGGTTGGTCACTTAGAACTCCTTTGGTTTATGTGGTAATCAGCTCTCCCTGAGAGCTGGAGGTTCCCCATCTTAATTGGATGGAAGGAGGGAACACCGATGGTAACCTTTGAGGTAGACTGGATTTTTCTAGACTAGTAGATGACAGAGAAGAAGTCCAGTCTTCCTCCAAATTGAAGCTCTTTAAACTCTGGGGCTACGTCTATACAGGCAGTCCCCGGGTTACGTACAAGATAGGGACTGTAGGTTTGTTCTTAAATTGAATTTGTATGTAAGTCGGAACTGGTACATATTGTAGGGGAAACTCTAGCCAAACATTTCTCCAGAGCTCAGTTTTATTCTCCCACACCTCACTTCTCTCAGTCCTATATTCTCAAGCTGAGGTGTCTGCTGAGAAAAGCCGCTCCGCGTCTCCCTGGTCTGCTGGGGGGAAGCAGCTAGTGCGGGGTTGCCTCACCCCGTTTGTAAGTAGGGATCCGATGTAAGTCGGATCCATGTAACCCGGGGACTGCCTGTACTGCAGCCTTCTTCTGCAAAAGCTTATTATGCAAATAAAGCGTGGAGTAGAATATCCCTGTGCTTCATTTGCATAATTAATTAGCAGCTGTTTTTGCGCAAGAGGCTTTTGCGCAAAAAGGAGCTGTGTAGACGGCTCCTTTTTGTGCAAAAAACCCCTCTTGCACAAGAGCCATTCTTCCTAATTTTTTCAGTATAAACATAGCCCTAGTAAGGGCTGTATTGGAAGCTATTCACAGGGAGAGAGGCAGGTTCCAGTGTTTTTGGAACTTAATTCAGTGAAGCAGCAGTTTGGTCCTTTGCTTCTTATATGCATTGTTAGAGTGGCTAATGGGATGGTAGGGGATCAGCAGGGCTATGTGGTACATTCCTTAGGCACACATAGAGGCACTTGTAAGGAGACAGTTTCTCCTACTACTAGACTTTGAGGATGTGGCAGTAGTGGACTTTATGAGAAAGAACTATACAGGCATCTCTGGCCTTAGCAAAACAATATTTTGCTCTTGCCTCCTCAAATCTCTGCCCATGATTGGCACATCATTATGCAAAGGATTTTGGGGAGGCTACAAGATGAAACTTATTTGTGAAACTTATTTGTTTTACTTAAAAATTGCATTAGAAGAAGACTAGGGAGAGGAATTAGAACAATACTAGAGAAATGCCAAACCACTGCATGTGTGTATAAAGTGGAAAAATGTTTGTTTAATCACAATTTCAGATTGCTTACCAGTGTAAGGTGTCTTACTCTTCAACCATAGTAATTCACATTAGCAAATCTCCCTGTTCAGCAAATTGTGTTTAAAGTCAGATACATCTGCTAGCAGTACTGCAGTCTATACTGAGATTGGCCTCTCAGTGACTTTAATTATGTATTTTGTTCTTATGATGGAAAAGCCACCTGCTACTTCCTCTGTTTCCGCTCTTTTGAATTGTTGCTAAGAGCAGCAAATCAAACCCCAATGGCTATTGAAGATGCATTGGTTTAAAGGGCCTATTGTGTTCAATGTGCAGCACCTAAGTCGAACAGCAAAATGCTGTTCTCAGTTACATTTTGGTCAATAATACCATGGTCCATAGCTCCTCTTCTGTTCATCTTTCTGTCAATCTTTTCTCGCTTTCTTGCTCTTTTAAAAATGGAAGCTAAGGTAAGAAGCAATTGAAAGAAATGCTAACAGTAATTTCCATCTGACGCATGGTTTGCAATTCTCCTGGATTGAACAGAAGGATGGGTTCTTTTTTGGCTAACCTGTTAGGCTATGTCTACACTGCAGGCTTCTTGGGCAAGGACTGTATTGTGCAAGAATTCTTGGGCAAGAGGTCTTCCACAAGAGCACGTCCACACTGTCATGTGCTTTTGCGCAAGAGATGTGCTTTTGCGCAAGAGCATCCATGGCAGTGGGGACACTCTCTTGCACAAGAAAGCTCTGATGGACATTTTAGCAATAGGGGTTTCTTGCGCAAGAAATTCATGTTGCCTGTCTACACTGCCTTCTTGTGGAAGAGCTCTTACACAAGAGGGCTTATTCCTCATGGGGAGAGGAATAACTCTTCCAGAACAAGCCCTGTTTTCCGACGCTGTACTGTAAATTTACTTGCGCAGGAACGCACGTGCAGTGTAGACACCCGGCAAGTTTTTGCGCAAGAATACCTGTTCTGGGGCTATGTCTACACTGACAACTTCTTGCACAAGAACATCTTGTGCAACAGTTCTTGTGCAAGAAGTCTTTTGCAAGAACATGTCCACACTGCCATGTGTGAGATGTGCTTTTGCGCAAGAGCAACCATGGCAGTGTGGACGCTTTCTTGTAAGAAAACCCTGCCACACATCCACACTGCCCTCTTGCGCAAGAGCTTTTGCACAAGAGAGCTTATACCTGTTAGAAAAGAGTGTAGCTCTTGCACAAGAAGCCCTCTCTTACTACGCCATGCTACAGGCAGTCCCCGAGTTACGCGGATCCGACTTTATGTCAGATCCGCACTTACGAATGGGACTTTTCTTGCCCGGGGCGAGAAAAGCTGCTCCGGGTGTCCCTGGTCTGCTGGTGGGGTCCCCAGGAGACATGGGACACCCCGAGCAAAGCCGCAGAGGCGGCGGGGTCCCGCGCCTCCAAGGCTTTGCTCGGGGTGTCCCTGGTCTGCTGGGGACCCCTCCCAGCAGACCAGGGACACCCGGAGCAGACCTGGGACACCCGGAGCAAAGCCTTGGAAGCGCAGGACCCCACCGCCTCTGCGGCTTTGCTCCGGGTGTCCCTGGTCTGCTGGGGGCCCCCCCCCAGCAGACCAGGGACACCCGGAGCAAAGCCGCAGAGGTGCGGGACCCTGCCGCCTCCGCGGCTTTGCTCCGGGTCTCCCATGTCTGCTGGCGGGGGGGGTGCAGCTAGTGTGCCCCCCCCCCCAGCAGACCAGGCTTTTGTTGTGGACGCCTGGGGTAGAGCAGCTGGGGTGCTGCCGGGTTGGTCCTGGGGGGACCTACCCGGCAGCACCCCAGCTGTTCTGTCCCAGGCTCCAGATTCAGCCGCTGTTGAAACTGATCAGTGGCTGATTCCAGGAAGCTGGGGGCAGAGCAACTCTGCCTCGGGCTTTCTGTAGTCAGCCCCTGATCAGTTTCAGCAGCAGCAGCTGAATCTGGAGCCAGTTCCGAGTTACGTACAAATTCAACTTAAGAACAAACCTATAGTCCCTATCTTGTACGTAACCCGGGGACTGCCTGTATAAATCTTCTTGTGCAAGAGCAGGTGGGCAGTGTGGATGCACTGCAGATTCTTGCGCAAGAACGGCCGTTGTTGAGCAAGAACCCGCCAGTTTAGACATAGCCTTAGAGCTTCTACTCATGTAGTACAAGACCTTTAACTCTGCTCTGTTTATATACAAGCCCCATACACAGCATAGTAAACTCATGGGAACTGGTTAAGCCACACTAGCACCTGTCCACCAGCTAAGTGGGAGATAAAGTGTGTGATTGGTGTTAATTTGGGTTAATAATGGGCAATATCTACTTCGGGATCTTTTTAACATCTGTTTTTGCTCTGTGAATCAAGGGTCCCATTGAGACATCTAAAGCTTATAATGGGTCCTGCTGGTGTAAGTCTAGCCTAGTTAGCAGATCACACTATGGGCACATCTTCACTGCAGGGCAAAAGTCAAATTAAGCTAAGCATCTTCAGCTACGTCAATTGTGTAGCAGAAGTCGGCTCTTGGCACTGTCTACACAGCACAAAGTCAAAGGAAGAACACTCTTTCTTTGACTTCCCTTACTGCTCGTAAAATGAATGTTACAGAAGTCAGAGTAAGAAGTCCGCCATCTCGAAATTATATTGAAATAGTGGATTGCTGTGTAGATGCACTCTTTGTTATTTCAAAATAATGTCAGTTATTCCAAAATAACGCTGCTGTGTAGACATATTCTATATGTCCTATACTCTGGCATCCTAAAATTCTGTCATTGGATTGACATATATCAATATCATATAGAGATAGAATTCTGACAATATGGTTATCCACTGATGCTGAGATTATAGTCTATGTTTGTAACCTCCAGGTTAGATTATAGTTATGTTGTGGTTTATGGCCGTCCCATGAAAAGTTGCATTAGCTCCAGTTTACAGAATAATGCTTCCAGAAATAAAATTGTCTCCTGGTGGACCTAACATGTCAATACAGCATTAGCAGAGCTGCAGTATATTACCTTTCCACTGAGTGGAACTGAAAGCTGCTTGGATTTAGGGACATTTTTACTCCTTGTTATACATGCCTAGCTCCCACTGAAATTAGCAGGACACTCACATATGCAAACTGCATAGAGCATCCTTCTAAGAGAAGGTAATAAACAGTTTGAAACATAGCATTTACCTGAATAGTTGCCTGTGTACAAATTTATAGATTATTCAGAATCTCTGAAGTTGACCTGTAAGATTTTCTAAAATATACATTATGCAAAAAATCTGTGGAGAAGCTGTGTTAAGTTGTCATGAACTTGTAGATTCATTCCAGACCAAGGTTTGAAATATTTAGTCAATTAACTTAAATGCGAACATACCATATTCTGTGAGAGAATACTGAGGCATTTGTGTGTAATGGTTTATTACAAACCTCCTAGGGATACAGTTGCATGAAAGGCACTACATAAGCTTAAGGCTTTTTTATCACCCTCTGTGTAGTTTAGCTGTCATTTACAGCTACTGTTTACTTCTAGTTTACTTCAAAAGAATGTTGATCGAGGCCTGAGGAAAAGAGCAGGCTACCAGTACTAGAAAGGTGTAAAAGAATAAAGCACTGCTTAGCTGTTTCACTGCTATACACATATGCTAGCTCCAGATGTTTATTTCTAGGCTGAATAAAATTGATCTATTTAGCATGTACAGATAAGAATAAAACCAGATCATGTATGTTAAAATATTTGGGGGGGGATTAAATATTTAAAAATGTGTTTAATTGTACTTTAATTATTTTCAAGAGCCAGTAAAAGAAAAGCCTTCACTTCCACTTTTAAAGAAAGAAGGTAAGTTGTCTCCTTATTCTACAATATGCTGATATATTGATAGCCCATAGTGTAATATGTCTGCCTTTAAAATAATCATGATTAACTATTGAAAAATTACAGTGGAAGTGTTTCACGTGTCTCTAAAGCCGACAAGTGATTCCAATAGTACAGGTTAGTGGTTTGTAAAATTGTATGGCTCTTCATAAGAAAGGTCAAGGTTATGTTAAGATTGTTAGAAGTAACTGAGGATTTGGGGTGCCACAGTATTTGGGTGGCTCAACAGAAGGGACCTGATTACTAAAGATGCCATCAGCACTTTCTGATAAAAGACCCTTTTAAGGTACCTGAAGTTGGGCAGTCAAAAAATTAATAAGTACCAATTGCTTTTGGAAATCTTGCTCTATATTTTTACCTGCTGCACAATAGTATACCAAGTTTTTTACCTTATTGCTTAAGGCAAAGTATGTATGAACCATCTTTTGTGAAAATAATAATTGTTAAAAGTAACAAAAACTATTTTCATTATTCCTGGAGAACAGTAAGCCTCTACAGATAACGTCAAAGACACATTGCTTATTATTGAGTCTCACTGCCACTCAAAGAAAGCCCAATATAAATTTAGAATTTCTGTGCCTGCCTTATGGACATGATTCCTGATGATATTGTTAAGCTTTCAGGAAGCATATTCAACCATCTTATGTTATCTGTGTACCTTCTGGTGTAAGGAAAACATATTCATAAGGAATGATTTAAAGGGACCAAATGTGAACATAGTGGGTGCGTCTAGACTGGCAAGATTTTGCGCAAAAGCAGCCGCTTTTGTGCAAAAACTTGCCAGCTGTCTACACTGGCCGCTTGAATTTGCTCAAGAGCACTGACTTTGTAATATACAAAATCAGTGCTTCTTGCGCAAATACTTTGATGCTCCCGCTCAGGGATAAGCCCTCTTGCACAAGAATACTTGCGCAAGAGGGCCAGTGTAAACGGGCACCTTAATTTTTTGCTCAAGAAAGCCTGATGGCTAAAATGGCCTTGGGAGCTTTCTTGTGCAAAAGTGCGTCTATACTGGGCACAGATGCTTTTGCACAAAAGCACTTTTTGCGCAAAAGCATCCGTGCCAATCTAGATGTTCTTTTGCAGAAATACTTTTAACGGAAAAACTTTTCCATTAAAAGTATTTCCACAAAATCATGCCAGTTTAGACGCAGCCAAGTGAGTCTTTGAGTGTCAATAAGCAAAGAGATCTAGTAAGTGAAAGGAATATAGAATAACACTTAGGGTGCATTACACAAATTGCATATCTTATTTCAAATCTATTTTGAAATAGCTTATTTTGAAATTTGGTATGTCTACACAGTGTCAAATTTCGAAATAACATGCTATTTTGATAAATAACTTAACCCTCATGGAACGAGGGTTACCGGGATGCCGAAATATCATGCCTGTTATTTTGAAAAATATTTTAAAATAACGGGTGGCTTGTGTAGATGCAGTGTAGCTATTTCGAGATAGCCGTGCAGCGTAGATGTCTCCTTATACACCACCAAGAACTGATGGGGAGAAAGATAAGCTAATTTTTTTCTATGTACACCCGAAAGGGAGAATCATTCAATCAGAGAGGATCAGTAAAAAAAGCCTATTAGGAAAAATGGCAATTATGTTGTGAGGACAAGAAATAATAAAAGGCTACCATCCCCCTGGAAGAAAACACTGTCATGATCAGGAATGATAATATCTCCATCAGTAGGTTGTGCTGAATCTTTATTAGGGCTATATACTTGCCGTGTTTTGATATTATAGGCTGGCTAGATAGAAAGATAGAAGGGTTAGGAAGAAGTAAAGTCCTACCCCGGATGCTGGAGTTGTTACTTGCAGTGTCCCAGTACAGGATTTGATTTCTGTAAGTGGCTGTTATAATACTCATATCCTGGACACATTAAAGGGAATGACAAAACTCTCATTTACTTCAACTGTACCACGATTTGGCCTTATTTATTGATCATTTGTTTGTTTTCCATTCTCCTTAAGTGACGAGGAGTCCTGTGGCACCTTATAGACTAACTGAAGTGTAGGAGCATAAGCTTTCGTGGGCAAAGACCCACTTCGTCAGATGCATGTAGTGGAAATTTCCAGAGGCAGGTGTAACTATGCAGGCCAGGATCAGGCTGGAGATGACGAGGTGGATCCAATCAAGGAGGATGAGGCCCACTTCTAGCAGCTGATCTGGAGGTGTGAATTTCAAGAGAGCAGAAGCTGCTTTTGTAGTTAGGGAGCCAGTCACAGTCTTTGTTTAATCCAGAGTTGATTGTGTCAAACTTAAAGATGAACTGTAGCTCAGCAGTTTCTCTTTGAAGTCTGGTCCTGAAGTTTTTTTGCTGCAGGATGGCTATTTTTAGATCTGCAATTGTGTGTCCAGATTGAAGTGTTCCCCTACAGGTTTTTGTATGTTGCCATTCCTAATATCAGATTTGTGTCCATTGATTCTTTTACGTAGGGACTGTCCAGTTTGGCCGATGTATATAGCAGTGGGGCATTGTTGGCACATGATGGCATATATTACGTTGGTAGATGTGCAGGAGAATGTACCAGTGACAGTATGGCTGATCTGGTTAGGTCCTGTGATGGTGTTGCTGGTGTATATATGTGGGCAGAGTTGGCACCGAGGTTTGCACCTGAAGCATATTCTCACCAGCAACTACACACCACACCATAATAACTCGAACTCAGGAACCAATCCTTGCTACTAACCTCAGTGCCTTGCTTCTAACAACTAGAAGCAGCTGCCGGAGCACTTTCGGGTTGCAGTTGGTGCCGGACTATCAGGCGTACTGGACCACTGGATGCCGGACCACCGGAGTTTTACTGTATATGGCGCTTGACCCGCCTCCACCCCCAAACTCAGTTTAACCTCCAGCATTTATAATAGTGTTAAATATAAAACATGTTTTTAATTTATAACAGGGGGTACACTTGGAGGCTTTCTGTGTGAAAGGCATCACCAATACAAAACTTTGAGAACTACTAATTAGGCACTTACGATAAAATTTTAAAAAGCAGCTATGTGAGTTAGGAGTGTGGATAAGTCACTTTTGACAATATTGTCTCCAAATTTGTATTAACTTTCAAATCCCATCCTGGGTGCATGAATATGCATTTAGAAGTGTAACTTCAGGCTCCCTGATTTGAAAATCTTGGGTTTAGTGTAAAAATAAATATTTATGTTGTCATATATTACTGAAATCAACCATCATTAATCTTCTGCTCCTAAAATTAAGAACAAATTGTGACAATTTCTGAATTGAAGGACAATTTAGATATTTGCTTAAATTTTACTATTTGTTATGTACTTAGGATGAGGGAAAAAAACACACTGTTGCCTTTAACCGTAACTTGATGCTCTAAAATATATTAAGGAATGTTGACCTAGTAAATTATTACTTATATGGAAAAAATAAAAGAGAGAGCTTGGGGGCTTTATTTAGATCACTTCTGTTGTTGTAAATGGTGCTGCCAGTTTGTTTATTTTTTTATATCCTATAGCAATGGCAGATTATTATGATAAATGATTCAGATCCCTGCAATGGACACCTTTTAAAATTTCCATATCTGGCAACTACTAGGCACTTCTTAAAGGCTTTAGTAGACCCCTTAGCTAGAGAGCATCGCTGTAAGCTGCTTCATGATTAATTTCATCTAAATGTGGTAATTATCAAGCTTTGAAGTAGTGCCTGCAAAACATGCTTTCACAGAAAGTTAGTGGAAGCAGAGGATTAACTCAGAAATGTTTTGGTTCAGAGCAACATATCACCCAAATATAAATGTGTTTTCCCCTGGAATTTTTCAGGGCTTTTCATTGGAATGCTTGGCAGTCATTTATGTTAGCTTATCTCAGATCACCCTGCTGGTGACAATATAGACATCAATTTAAATTCAGGCAACTTGGTGTTGTTGTTGCCAGTAATAGTCTAGTACTGTTTTGCATTTGAAGTCTATTCTATTTTGGCGGCTTTCATGCTGGAATAATATTTCTAGTGTTGGTGTTTCTAGTGTCTAGGAAGTAATGAATATATAATTTATTTATGGTGAGAATCTAAATACTGTATTAGCTCTATTGACCCACTGTCACTCTAGCAGTTTCTTCATGTTTCATGTGTCACAGGTTGCTGCCTGTGCCAATTCAAGTAGCAGAGTCGGTATTTAAGAGTTACTAATATTGAGGTCATTGTGTCATAATTACCACAGCCGTGTGCCCAGATAAAAATCCTTAAAGCAGGGTGTTAAGTTCATTATAACCAACAAGCTTCCATTCACCAAATACCTCTCTGCCCAGCTCTCTCCCACACCATAAAGATCAAGCCACAACATATCCCCTTTATTCTCAACATGAATAAAGTCTTGCCTGTGTACAGAGTTGCACCAGTTTAACGAAAGGCATGGCAAGCTCAAGGTTATTTAAACTAGAGGATAAAGCTGCATGGTCCAGCTTATTTTTTATTTTGTTTAAGTCAATCAGTAACAGGTTTTACCTACTCTTAAAGAGATTACTGATCTTGACTTAAATCAGAAATAATAACTGTGTTCACACCGCCTTTTGCACTGAGTTAGTCTAAATTTACATTTTATATTAAACTGGCACAACTTTCTAAGTAACTGATCCCAATGCACATGCAAACTTTGTGGGTATCTCATCTCCGCAGCAGTCACGTCTATTGTACTTATCTGTCTGTCTGGTTTTGTGTGCGTATTAAAAAAAATCCTTTACAGGTAATAAAGAACCCATCATGTCCAAAGAACCTAAATGCAAGCTGTTTTAAACATGTTTCAGTGTTCCCAAATAATCGTAATTAAAATTGTTGAAGATGGAAAGAAGAAAGTGCCTTCACAATTTATAATTGAAAAATGACATGTTTAAACTTCAGCTGCCTCTTCTTTTCAATACCTACACTATTTCTAATTCCTCCTTTTCCTTGACAGTGGCAGTTTTGCCTCCCCATTTTTTTATCACCTGTCTACAATAGCAGAGGTTCTCACAGTAGAAAAATATTTCGAATGATCTTGCTGGGTGTGAGGTTTGTAGAAAAGCTGAGAAGGCTTATGTACTTGTAGGTTTCTGAAGAAATGCCCAAGTACTCTCAAACTGCCAATCCTTGCCTTCTTTGTGCACCTAAAACAGAGGTGGGGAACCTCAGGCCCAGAGGCCGGATAAGTCTTGCCTGACTCTGGCCCCCAAGGATCAGGGCTCCCCCCTAGCATTGGGGAGCCCATGCTATCACTCTAGCCCCGCCTCTGCCCCTCCACAGGACTGTGGCACACAAAATCTACTAACCTTGGCCCCATAGGCTATGATGTGCAAAAGGAATGTGGGGAGTATCTTTCTGCTTCTCAGCGAGGGGCCATATCAGTGAGGGTTTGGGGGGGGTTGTTTTTGTTTTCTTCTATTTGTGTGCAGCCCCTGACTGATTTTAATGTGGGTCAGTGGTCCCCGACCCAAAAAAGTTTCCCCACCCCTGACCTTAAAGGTTCCCGCAGAAGGAGTTCTGTGTATGTAGTAATTTCAGGTTTGGGCTCTTAATCATAAATCTCAAAACAATGTTTCAAGAAAATATCATAGTAGCCCTGGAATCTTTATTTCTACAGTAGTGCTTCCCCATAGCTAATACGCTCATCATGCATTATTTTTTAGGTCAGACTTCAATTGATCAGACTGTTTGCACTGAACGTGGGGGACATTTTTAAAGCTTATGGAATTTGTTAATCTTTGAAGGACCATCCTTGACTCAAATACTACAAATAAGTAATAAGTAAAATTATTGGTGCCCAGAAATTTGGGGATGCTAACCAGACTCTCAAATCTATTACTGATCTTTCCTTATCTGCGTAGAAGGAGTTTCAACCATCTCTGTAGCACTGTCTCCCCTCTTCTCAGCACCTTATGGAAGTATCTCCCATGGGAGTCAAGATCCATGTTTTGAGAAGGGCCTCAGTGCAAAAACATCCCTCCTAAGTCTGGCCTGAAAATTGATACAAATCAAGAGTCTGGTCCTACGAAAAACAAGGCCTGTGGGTAATGTTATTCATTTGAGTTATCCTATTGAATCAATGTGATGACTCTATAAGAGTAAAACTACTCACACACCTTTTGCTTTACCTTTTGCACTGTAACCAAGTCAGGATAAACCTGTATAAGAGAGTGGTGCAAGGCAGGTATATTAGCTCTAGAATGATAAAGGCCCTTTTCCCTATAACCTGAAAAGAGTTTATCTCAGGCCAGTTAGGGACTCCTGAGTCCAATTAAGGGCTTCCTGACACTTTTTAAAACCCCTCCATCAGTGAGAAAGGAGGAGGAGAGACAAGTTGCTGCTAGGCTACTGGCAGCAGGGAGAAAGGCATCTCCAGGGTGAAGGCTGCTCTCCTTCTGACAGTGGATGCTATGTTACTGATTGCCTATGCAGGGGAAGGACAACTCCAGAGTTAAATAGAGAATAAAGATGTCATCAGAGCTCATGGGGAGAATATGTAATTCCAGTGAATCCTTGAGATCTGTAGGGTTTGTTGATTGTACAGTGGGGGTGCTGAGAGTCATTGAATAAAACTACAAAGCCTGAATGTGATAGAAACCACTGCAAGTTACAGGGGGTTTTGCCACACTTGAGCATCCCTGGTCTCAGCACCCCTACACATGCCCCCACAAAGGGATAGAGTAAAGTTTCTCCCTTTGTTTTGTGTTGTGAATTTGTGGAGTGCTCTTCATCTGGCTTGAGAGCTTCCTGAAAAATATTGGGAAATAAGCCCCAAAGGGGAAAATAAACACCATATGGCAAGGAGCTCCTACACTGCCAGAGGTGGAAACACTGAGCCTGGCGAGATGTAGGAGGTGCCTTCCTCAGTCCCACTGACTTGGGAATCTCTTTAAAGAGTAATTCTAGAGAGAGCTGCCTTTATGGGACATCTTGGCAACCTGACTCCAAAGCAGCTGCATTGCCTGAGAGTTAAAGGGAGGGTAAAGATATGTTCAGAGCCCACGGGGAGAAATATGTAATTCCAGTGAATCCCTGAGCTTTATAAGGTTTGTTGATTGAATCTCCTGCTTTTTTGCAGGGCTGGGGACCTAGATAGAAATGATAAGGAAACTCTTTAACAATGTCTCCTCTTAAAGATCTTATTTAAAGAAGGATGAGCCCTCCAGAGTAATTATAGTGCTGTAGTACTAATTTACTGCATCATTTTAAACGGATACAAACAAACCAATCCCACACTTGTTAAACTTTATATTTTGTTTTCATTATGTTTTACAAGACAGGCTGATGCATTTTTCATGAACTTCTCAATATACTAGAGGGGAAGAACTGGAAATTGCATTTCTGATTTAGCCATCGTCTTTTTTTCCTTTTTAATAACATTGTGACAGATGTGAAGGATTAACTAACATTTTGTTGGCATTCTGTAATTCAGATTGTGATTAAAATGATTATTTCCTTTTGCAGTATGAAAATGTGAATTGTAAGTCAGAGAATACATGTATTGTTTTAGTTGGCACACCAAATTCCATTAGGAAAACCAGTAGACTCGGATTTATGAAAAATTGTTAAATTATCTTGGTTGAAGCACAGTCTATTCTAGCAGTTACTCAGGATGCAAAGTATTAGCTAAACTCTAGTACACAGTGGATGTACCCAGTGGATTCAATCTAGTTCTTTTGTGCAGTGTTTGGACAAGATTATTGGAGGTCTTTTACAAGTACCCTTTCCTTTCACAGCTTTGAACTGTGACCCAGGGAGGTTCCTTTGCCCCAGCCCAGAGTGAGTTTGCATGTATACTATGATTGGACCAAAACCAGTTGACCTACAATGACATGATTTGTCTGGCCTTGAGTCTCCATGTAGAAAGATTTAAGCATCTGCAGGGTCTAATGCAATAGTAACTAAGCAGTGGCTCCAGGATCAGTCTTCACCATGGGGAGAAGGAAACCTCTGGCTCATGACAGCAATTGATAGGAAAAACTTAAAAAAACAACGAATAGACCAGTAGCACCTTCAAGACAAACAAAGCATATAATAGTATGAGCTTTCGTGGGCTCAACCCACTTCTTCAGATAATGACAGGTTACTCTAAAGAGGAAAAACATTTTTTTCTAAGTGTATTCATGCCTATGGATCAGTTGAGTGTATGGGTACTTCTATTGTTCTAATAATCTCTTCATTCTTCATTAAGGACTGTATTTTTCATGTACAGACTTCTTTTAGACTTCTGTATTTTTATGCTATAACACTTGGCAGTAAGTTATTTAATTTGTTCTCTTTAAGGGCCAGCAAAAGCTCCTGCAGCCAAACCAGCCCTTCTAAAAGTACCGGCACCAGGTAAGAATAACTTTCTCTACGTTTTCAGTGTATGTCTCATGTTTGTAAAGCTTGTTTATTGCATCATAGCACCATCTACTGGATTATACAAAAGGCCTCTGGTGTAATCCATTTAATCTAAAAGATGTATTTTGTTGTGAATTCTCTAAAGAGAATAGTGGTTTCTTGCATAGGTTAGATCCATAACATTCTTAGATCAAATGGCCTCTGATACCTACTTCAGCAGTGCTCTCAAACTTTCAGGAATGTTTTGAATTTCTCACGGCAGCTACAACATTAGAGGGGTGGTTTTTTAGCAATATTAGAGGTATGGTGCTTAGAAAGTAGCTCTGAATCAAAATATATGCTATGAAAAGCCAAAGACTAGAGATATTTAATTGCAGGTTGTAGAGCACTTCTTCATAAAATAAATGCTATTTTTTGTTAATGTGAACTGTCTTTCTTTGTTTCTCCTGTATTCTCCCTTATCCTCTCCCCACAAAGAAAATCTACTCTCTGAATTTTAGTTCTCATGATTAAAAGTTGGTTATTTTATGGCTTGAATCCTGTAATTTTAAATAGAAAAAGCAAAGAATGTTCTGAGGGAATTTTGATGCCTGATAGAGCTCCTCAACAGGAAATTGAAGGTATCTATAGCATGACCAAGTTCAGTAAATGTACAGTACTTGATTGTCAAAACTGATATTCCAAATTTTTCTTGGTTTTCCTTGCTAACAGGGCTTGTTTATGACCAGATTTCCAGTTCAGTTCCATAGACTCAGAAAATTCAGATAATTCTAATAAATCTCCAAAGTTATGAACATTTATCAGAACTAAATGTTTATTCTCTTTAAGTATGGAATATGCTACCTTTTTGTGCATTTCCCAAGCTAGAGTGGAAATAAGAAACTTACTTCTAAACCTCGTGTAAGTCTTCTGATAGCACTACATGTGAACAGAATCCACACAGCACTAAGGTAACATCTACACTGCAGTTATTTAGGAATAAGCTATTCCGAAATAGTTATTCTGAAATAGCTAATTTCGAAATAGCACATCTAACTGCAGGGAAGCTTCAAAATTAGTCTGAGACATGCTTCCCTAATGTAGACATGCTATCTCGATTTAGAGCCCCAGGAAGAATAACTTAAAATGGCCCTGGTGAGGGACTATTTCAAAATAGCAGAAGTAGAGTGACTACACATGCCTTATTTCAAAATAGCTATTTCGAAATAGGCATTATTCTTCATGGAATGAGGTTTACAGAAGTTGGAATAAGCCATCCGTTATCCCCACCCCCCCCTTACAAATTCTGATGTAACAACTGAAAAAAAACCATTCATATGGAACGTTATCTTCCCTTAGGAAATACAAAATCAACACTTGCAACATGTTCAAGAACATTTAATTAGTTTTTGCAAGAATTGTTGAGATATACAACAACCAAACATGTCTACATTGAAAAAGTATTGTCTAAATTGCCAAAACTCGATAGTTGACTGATTATATCAAACATAATTATTTTATTTTTAGTTTCCAAGACACCAGCAGCAGCTAAAATAGCAGAAGGTAAGGAAAAAACCTTCATCTTTGCAGTTCATTTTCATCTGTAAAATTTTGCTGACTAAGGGAAGCAATGTAGCAAATTAACATCATTTATGGGACTGTAAAATACGTGTTAGAGGGAAAATGTTCTTTTAAATAGCTGGGCTCTAGCAAATATCTTCTTCTGGAAAGCTTCTGTGGGAAACTATTAAGAGGTACGGGAAATACTTAAAAGCACAGATAACACACATGACTGCCATTAAATGATAAGATCTATTCTTTTTTAAATAACAGTAATAATTTAAGTGTATGTTTGAGAAGTGCAAGTATTTCAATTTATTTTTCATGTTAACCATCAGCAGGTGGCTCTGTAGATCCATGTGTTAAGACAGTATTCTAATCTTATTCTGATCTTACTATTTCTTCTTCCATATCGCTTCCAAGATCTTTTTTTTTTTTCTCAGTCTATATTGCTACATCTCTTGTCCACAACCCTATCTCCTTTCATAGAATCACAGAATCATAGAACACTAAGACTGGAAGGGACTTTGAGAGGTCATCGAGTCCATTCCGCCCGCCCCCCCTCCTGCCTCCCCGCCACGGCAGGACCAAGTACTGTCTAGGTCATCCCTAAAAGGTGTCTGTTTAGCCTGCTCTTAAATATCTCCAGTGATAGAGATTGCACAACCTCCCTGGGCAATTTATTCCAGTGTTTAACCACCCTGACAGTTAGGAAGTTTTTCTAATGTCCAACCTAAACCTCCCTTGCTGCAATTTAAGCCCATTGCTTTCATAACGTCAACTTCCTTGATGTAGTACTTGGAAAAATCTGTATTGACTGAAATATTGGGAGGTAGAGTCAAGGCTCTGGCATGTCTAACTATTGTGGAGAGTAGGAATAGGCTTGGAAGAAGGTATGCAGAGGTTTAGGTTTCACTCCCCTTATGCTTCTGTGTGGACGTGGAGAGTGGGAAATGACCTAACTCTGAATGGGAAAAGAAATATTAGTGTGTGATCTATATCATAATGTATACCCACAAGGAGGCAGAGTTAAGGTTGCAAAGGCTTTCTTTTTTCCACTTCTCCCAACTTTAGAATGCTTCACTTTGGAATCTTAAAATCTTTAAATACAGGATTTTAATGTATTTTAATGGCATGTAAAGTAGTTCATTCTCAGAACAATTTAGTTTTCTAATCTGATATCTGATTCTTATTCTTCAATAGAGTTCTTTAAAAATAGAATCCAAGACATTTCACAACTTTTGCTAGGACTCTGAAACATTCACCCAGTTAGCATATTATGGCTTAATGTGAAGTGAGCTTCCACGATATTCACCAATACTGTAAAAATATATATTCAGCCAAATTTGTTTTTAATGAATTTTCAATAATTCCTTCTGCACTATTGCTGATTATGAAAATGTAAAATAGACTCTTTCTCCCTTGTAAGTATTACTGATCTTGCATGCCTGCAACAGTGTAATGTGTGATTTACTATTTAATATATTGGAAGTAGTGTTTTGTTACTTAGACTGGAGTATGACAGTCCTTCAGGAACAAGGCAGGGGGAGCAAGCTATCTGTTAAATAGAGAAGTTGCTATTCAGGCTTTTGCCTTTCTTATAGTGATAAGAGGAGAATGAGATCTAAGCCATGTAAATGATTTTTTTTAAAATATCTGTTGTTTGTGTGAATGTCTTCCAAGGGGTTTGCTTGATATCTGACAGATTATAAAAGCACTGGAATATTCACAATTAACTGTTGATTTGCATGATTTTGGGGGCAAGGTCAGCAAAATACTTAGGCACATATTTAAGAGTTTCATTCTTCAGCAAAGCATTTAGTCATATGTTAAGTATTTTGCTGAATAAGGGTCATAAGGGCTAAATACTCTGTGACTGACATCTCAGGCTGTGCATCTGCTATAAATGCTATCTTGCTAATCTTGTATTACATTGAATAAGCAGTTTTCAGGGAATAAATGGGCTCAATTTTTAGTTTTAAAGTTGAGCCCAATAACCTATATACCAAACATAGTCTTTGAATACACTGTGCAAAATCTATCATTTTCTCTTTCAAAGTGCCCAAAAATAGTGCACAGCATTTTCCTCTTACATAACGGTTCCTGCATAATCTTTGAATGCCCAAGTTTGGAGCTTTAAATATTCAAAAATAGCTGATGCTGACATGCCTTATTTTGTTGCATACACTAAAATGCTTCTAGCATTTTTTTTTGACTGTCAGAGCTGCACACTACTCCTGATGCTTTTTGTTGGTTTGATAATGTCCTTCAAGACATCTCCCTTGCTGAGAAGTTCTGTGGGTGTTCTATGCTCTGCTATGCATCTGCAGAACCCTTCGCGAGTATCTAACCATTAGGTGATCATGTACATTAATCTAATGTTCTAGGGCCATAGAACTGTACAGAATTAGAAATTACAAAATTTGAACTGATCAGGTATTTTCCAACAAACTATTTTTTATCAGAAAATGCAGATTCCTTGAAGCCAAACCTTTTTATGATAGAGGATGAGTTTTGATGACAATTAAGCCCTGGAATGGGTTATCTAAGGAGGCTCTAGAACAGCAGTGGGTAAGCCCTGGTCCAAGGACCACATGCGGCCCAGCAAGGTTCTATGTTTCATGCACAAGACATTTTGTTTACCCGTTCCCATGCGCAGGGTTGTCAAGTTTCTCTGGCTGCTGTCCAAGTCAGTTTATTCCACAGTCATTACTAAAGTGACACACACTTAAAGCAAGTGCACATGAAGTGAGATGCATGCTGATTGTACACATCATTGACTATGAGAGCCATGAGCTCCCATTGCATCCAATCAAAGGTCTGTTATGGTTCTACCAACACACTCCGCAAATCCACAAATTCTAGGTGTACAAGCGCAGTTAGCAAAATTACCCTATCCCAGAAACTATCTTGGTTATGACAATCTTGCAGTCCACTGAGATGGAGGGCCACTTGTGTGGCCCACTTACTACCCTAGGTTACCCATTGCTGCAGTAAAATCACCACCATAATTTTTAAGAACAGATTAGAGAAACAGGTATTGGGAATAGCCCTGCCTCTATGCAGAGGGATAGATTATTTGACCTCTTTAGGTCTCTTCCAGCCTGACTTTTTTGTGATTCAATAATTAAATGTTGTCACAGAAACCTAATGTTTGGAAATACACCACAGATCCGTCTGCTACTCCCCCTAAAAAGAAGATGAAGGAGGAATACAAATGCCAGGAAAGATCTACTGCCAGTCAGTGATCCTCTGACTCTACAAAGAAATTAAAATAGACTTTTTTTTTACTGGTTGTGCCTCAGAATCAGTTTGTTTAAGTTGTACGTTTTTTAGAGTGATGGAATGTATTTGTGTCTGAGATGGCTGATTCTGCTTTGTTGTGCATTAAAAATGGACATCTTTGTCCACACTAAGTTTATGATTCTGAATGGCTTTAGGGAAGGCTCTGTCAATGGTTAATTCCTTACCTCTGATGTCATGTTAACTCCATTTCAGACTCGGAGGATTAACAGTTTTCTCTAGAGCCAAATTTCCTTGTTTTTCAAACCTCTACATAGGCTTCAGTACTTTGTAAATTGGTGGGAAATTAGGAAACAAAAATTTCCTTCCGGGAATTAATCTAGTGTTGCTGTTTCTGATCTGGAGGCTTTTAGGGATATGCCTATGCAGCTTCAGTAAAAGAGTATCATTCTTCTAAGAGTAAAGGGGCAAGCACCCATTGGTGTCTACCCATCTGTGCCCTAATGGGCATTCTGACCTGAGTGTTTTCATCTACCTGTGATTCATTTCCCAAATTGCAGTTCTAAGCAATGATATTTCTGAGATTGCCTCAGAGGAAGGGTTGAAGGAACAGGCACAACAGACGTAGCATCTATATTCTTTTTGTCATTTGCCTCTGATTCTGTCCTGACTTACCCTGCTTCTCCAGAATACAACAGAGCATATCAGAATCTAGTGGGGTGACTGG
Organism: Pelodiscus sinensis; assembly: GCF_049634645.1. Classification (NCBI taxonomy): domain Eukaryota; kingdom Metazoa; phylum Chordata; order Testudines; family Trionychidae; genus Pelodiscus; species Pelodiscus sinensis. The sequence continues at coordinate 87,955,767 of NC_134713.1, read as the reverse complement.
CTGTGTCTGTGGATATTCCTTTGGCTTCCATAGAGTCTAAGTTGCTGGAATTATCAGGCATATTGGAGTGACACGAAAAGGAGAAGGTTTCTCTTCCTCTGAAAAAAATATATCCTGAAGATGTAAGAAAGACATGGTGCCATCCAGCATGTCTGGGAAGCCAGATTCTACTGCCCAGGTTCCCATGGTTGGAGTAGAACTATTGTTCTATCATGCTTCCCCAAGATCTTTGTTTCTGTCAGTGACTTTCAATTCTTTTCACTCGGGAAACATTTTTTTCTATTTGATCCTACTGATGGATTCATAAAAGCTAACCTGGCTTGGGTGGGAAAGTTGTTAGCTATGTTTAATTAAGAGTGGTCAGGTATCAGATGGTTGTATTTATGTTTCTCTGAAGAAATGGTGCCACTATTATTTCAGGCATGGCAGGAGATCTCTTCAGATTAATGATTTCTGGAGATTGCATGTTTTTCCTGGGTGAGGATATACCAAAACCTATTCTTCCTTCTCCATCATTCTGAAGAGAAACTATGTCATGTCATTTACTAAAGGGAAGCCATAAAGCTGGTGTGAAAACCATAATAAGGGAGGAGGTCATTCCCCTCCTGATATTCTTACATCAGAAAACAAGGGAATCACCTTCCTGTATTAGTGCTCTTCAGAAATTGAAGAAAAATGGGTAACAAATGCTTGAAGAAGTCAATAGGAAAATTGCAAGCAAGCAAACAAAAAGATACAACACTGTTAGCTTCCCAATCTAAAGATTTGTGGTGTATGCCATACTGAACAGGATTTGGCAGTTCTGTGTTTTTGTGAATATAAAATAGGATTTATTACAATCTTTGTGTCAGAAATTGAGTATTCCAGTGCAGAAATTGGTTTCCCTGAAATATAATCCAAATAGCCTAATGATATTCATTATAGTATAGTTTATATTTTAGGACAAAAAATAGGCAATTTAATAGATATTCAACTTTGTCACTGGTTTCACATGAATTTCACTTATTCACATGACTGCTTTAAGATTAAAATAATTTATCTGAATTAATTGAAAGGCATATATATAATGAGAGAGAGAGTAAAAATGGGAACATAGTGACTGTTTCTCTGCCAATGGGTAAGAGAAGATCACAGTTGAGAATTGGCTGCTGGTGAAGATATGTGGTACACTGCAGGAATACACCAACCCGAACACACCATTTGCAGATTAAGGAATGGAGTGGCATAAATAATAGCCTCAGAGATCTTCTTCTGTCTCTCCTCTCTCTAAAGATATATAAAAGATGCATCACCAGCAGCAAAACAAAATTGCATTTAGGTAGTTTCATGAACAATTAACAAACATTTTATTGCCTTTAAAAAAGGCAAACAATGGTTAGATAAAAACTTCAAAATTTGTAGAATCTGGTAAAACTTCAGACTAGTGTCAATCTTGAAAAAAAAATCAGTTACACATATGGTAAAATATGTATTTGTTCTGAGCCACAAGCTGTGATCTGGATAAAGATAGTTTTGTATTGGCTAATAAATTAATAAATTTTTATAAATTCATGACCAAATCTTACTGTTACAAATGCCATGGCAAATGTCAAATTTGTATATTGTACAACAGAAAACAATCTTGTTCTGTGTCACACTGACCATTAATTAATAGAAGAAAATACTTCTAAATTAGTAACAATGGCTTGAGCCCCAAAGGCAAGATCCAGATTTAAATTTTCCCAAAGCTTGTGGCTTTTGGGACAGGTTTTGGTGTAGTCCATTATAGTAGCAGTGTGGAAGTAAGTCACCCATAAATTCAGATTGTGATCCAACATTCATAAGTAATTCTGTTAGTTATTGCCTATATACTTCCCCGTTGAAAGATGTAGATATTTGTACAAAGGGATTCCATATGTTTCTGGAAGAACCTTGTTGAATTTGCTAAATAAAAATGAAATTTCAGGTTGTACAAAAATGTTTAAAGTGAAAGTCATACATATGGGCTGTGTCTAGACTGGCAAGTTTTTCTGCAAAATCATCTGCTTTTGCGGAAAAACTTGCCAGCTGTCTACACTGGCCGCTTGAATTTCCGCAAAAGCACTGACGATCTCATGTAAGATTGTCAGTGCTTTTGCGGAAATACTATGCTGCTCCCGTTCGGGCAAAAGTCTTTTTCCGAAAAACTTTTGCGCAAAAGAGCCAGTGTAGACAACAGAGATTTGTTTTCCGCAAAAAAGCCCTGATTGCGAAAATGACGATCAGGGCTTTTTTGCGGAAAAGCGTGTAAAGATTGGCCACGGATGCTTTTCCGCAAAAAGTGCTTTTGCGGAAAAGCATCCTGCCGATCTAGACGCACTTTTCCGGAAATGCTTTTAACAGAAAAGTTTTCCGTTAAAAGCATTTCCAGAAAATCATGCCAGTGTAGACGTAGCCATTCTGCCATACATGTTCTGTCCTGATTTTCCTGACCTGAGTTTAGAGAGACTGTGGGAAAATAGGGAGAAGTCAGTAGCCCTGAAGTCAAAGAAACTATCATTACATATTCTTCAATTTCAGAGAGGTAAACATAAGTGGGGGAAGAATATTTATTAAAATATGTTTATATACTATACATACAAATGAATTCTGAAGGAGTGTGCAGCAATGTTGAAGATGTTACTGAGATCACTGGTTAAATCAACCAAAGTACCTTCCAGACTCCATTCTTTCTTTTCCCCCCTCCTTCCCTTACATCCAAACATGCAAAAATAGTTTAGTTGCTTATACCTTATGAAATATTTACTTAATTTCCAAGCAGCATTAATTCATCTCTTTTCTTATTTAATATGAATTTTAGTCCATGATAATAGGAAATTTAACATTTCAGATAAACATCTCCAGCCCTTCCCCTCTCTCCCTGGTTGGCTATGCCCTACAGCCTTGAATCTGTGTTGTGGGGGACCAGTTGTATAGGTGGTGTGACTGATGTTCTGTGGAAATCTCATTGTGGAAGAGATTGGGAAACAGACCTTATATAATGTCAAATGTGTTTTCTCTTTAATTGCTTTTAAAGTCACCTATGAAATTAACTTTTAACAATCTGATATTGGCATTTCATCTGATTTCATTAGCTCAGCAGTGTCTGATCACTTCACAAAAAGTATTTTTAAGGGAGTAAATGTAACAGCATTACCAAAGTAGTGCTAAAACATTTTCCTTTTTTACATTTTCAGAATCATCCAAGAAGGAAAAGCTGGTGGAAACTGGTAAATAGCTCAATTTTTAGTCTTATTTTTCATCAGTGCTACTCAGTGTTTTAGTGGCAACTCCCACACAGTAATAACCAACCTTTTCTTATTTATTCCAGCCAAACCACCGAAGAAGGAAATACCTGTAGTAGCTCTAAAAGCACCTGGTAAAACATACACAAATCTACTTGAGTCTCATTTTCTTAATTTAATCTTAAACCTAAATTAACCCAAGAGCTGAGAAATGAACTGTTCTAGAAAAGAACAGATTAGCCAATTTACTCAAATTTATTAGAATTGTGATGGAGCATGATAACCTAGCCATTCTGTTGTACTTGAGAGCCAATGACATGCAGCTAAGCAGGACACCCTTATTCTTTTGAATGGCTAGATTTTTATTTCGGTTTCCTTCCTTTTTATTTGTGCAAGGGAGGAAGTAAGTCTGGCTCTGGAATGAAGAAGAAACTGTGTCAGGGTTTTTTCCCCATCCTCTTTTTTCAAACAACCAAACTGCATTCTTTTTTACAACAATATTTCATTTCAGTAGAAAGAGAAAAAGATTTCTTGCAGCCAGACTGTCCTTTGATTTCTGGCTGGATCCATTTCTCACACCCCTCCAAACACAGTCTTCACTCTTCTTATAGACTTCTTTGATGCCCCATTTTATAGATGAATCCAGTGTCTGCAGATGAGTTTCATGGCAATTTTTTCCAATTAGCACAGATATTTAGGGAAATATTATTTTCTTCCTACCATTGGGTGAGGGATGTAAATCCATCCCAGGCATCAATAAATATGAAGAATCTAATAACAAGGCAATGAGGAGTATGACATTTTGATCAGTTATGCTTTAGAAAGAAAGAACATCCAATAATTAAATATCAAACACTGGTAGGTAAATTAGACTGAATTATGTGATATGGTCTTTTGTATCTACATGTCATTGTCTGAATGATTATTAGAATGCTATTTTTCATCTTCTGCACATAAATATTTCAGCTGACTTGAGACAAATACTACTAACCGCCAGACTTATTGAGATGTTTGTGAAATATCTGGATTGTTTCTTTTCCCATGTGTCTGCTATATGCATACTATGAGGCCATTCTTCCATGTATGCAGTATAGGCTTGCTGAAAAAAGTGGAACTTTTCAAGCGCCATATATACTTCAATGGCTAGCCTTGCTTTCTGTAGATTTTAACCAGCTCCAAAGAGAGTATCTTAGCAAAGGACAAATGTTTTTGTATGCATTATAAAGTTTATTTCTTAGAATATATTCATTTATTTTACAGTATCTGTGGGAAGTCATAAGGGAAAAGGTGAGTAACTGAATGTGTTTTAAAAATGAAAATGGAAGAATGTGTATGTATATTTTCATTAATACAAAAAGGCCATATCACGGTCAGTAGAGGTATGTAAAGATTTGATTAGAGCCATATGGATTTTTATAGGAAACTATAGCAATGCCTCGACCTTCTCCACCGAGCATGCTGCTCCGACAGCCAGTTGTCTTTGTCCTGAAGTCTCCATAGCATGCCAGGTGGCAGTTTCCCTCAGTCTTTGTGATTCAGAAGCTATTGCCTACCCAGTCTAAATCCATAAAGGGCTAGATCCACAAAGGGACATAAGTGCCTAAACCCCAATGCCTTTGTGGATTTAAAGAGGGCAAGATGTGGCTTCGGCCAACTCTTTACATAGACGTGGAATATTGTGAAAAGGGAATCATTTATCTAATTTCCCTGCACACTTTTTGCATGAGCTATTGACTGTGTGGTTTTCTTTACAGAGTGGGACAAAGTTTTGTACAGACTGAAAAAGGGGCATCTTCTTTAGCAGCTTTGTCTTAAAAATATTATTGTTATTAATTCTGCATAAATACTGTAGGAAGATGGGTAAAAAAGCTTAGATCTAGTGGCACTTTCTCTATGGCTTTGCTGTTTGATGGGGAAGTAGGAGGAGTCACAGAAACTTTAAGCACCATGCAAGGATGCTACATTATTTCTACAAACCTGAAAAAAAAATCATGTCTTTACATGTTAAAAATAAATCACGGATTTGAAGGTGCACTTTGAATGACCTGAATCCAAAATTAAATGGTGTTCTCTCTAGATTCTATTTATACAAATGGCACTTTGCATGTATTTATCACCTTTATGCACTTTGCAACTGGCAATTAAAGAGCACAGCATTGCTGTGAACTAAGTAGGCATCAATAATCCTGTTTTAAAGGAAGGAAGACTAATGCCCTCTGCATCAGATTCTGCTATACTTATCCATTTTGAATAGTGCCATGCTTTACAGATATAGTTCCACTGAAATTAAAGGGACTATTTGTGAGAATAACTACTCATCTATAAAAGTGCAGAGTGGGGAGGGTCACTGCCTGGTGGTGTGAGCAAAAATGACTTTCCAAGGGACTAGCACCCAGAACATCTGATTCTGTATCCCTTGCTCTATCCACTACAGCCCACTCCCTCAGATACCACCCAAACTGAAATCCTTTGTACAGTAAGTGGTAAATACTTGCACAGCTAGTCTCACTGAACTTCATGGACATAATCACCTGAGTGCTTTCCAGTGTGAGGATATGTTGCAGAATCAGACTCCCTATGACAGGAGTGGGGAACTTTTTTTGGGTCGGGGGCTGCTGACCCACAGGAAAATCCCTCCTGAGGAAAGGGCTTTGGGAAGGAAGCAGGAGGGGGAGGGGGGCTGGAGTGCCAGCATGGACTCCCCAATGCTGGGCAAGACCCAAGCCCTGGAGGCCAGATCCAGGCAGATCCTTAGGTTTCCTACCCCTCCTCTACAAGTAACATAAACAAAATCAAAACTGAAAGAATTTTCTCTATCTGGTGTATTTAGGGTTTCTGATTCAAAGGGTAAATTCATAATGCTACTATCATTTTGCAGCTAACCAAAATAAAAACTAGATTAATTTAAACATTTTTCTCTTTATGCCTCCAACAGCCAAAATAGAGAAACTAATGAAAACAAGTATGTTGCAAACTCTAGAAAAGCTGAAGTGAGAAATAAATATCATTTTGTAGCTATGGGCATATGCGAAAAGCTATTTTTCTCCTTTCTTGGAGCTATTGAGCAAATCCTTTTTGGAACACAATTATGGCTCCCATGCTGTACTGTATGTCATCTTTGTCAGGCCTTATTTGCGTTATATATGCCAACATCATTGGGCTTAGACCTGCCAGGTTCTGAACACCTTCAGGGCCAATCAGCATCAATGGCAGTTTGAAAGAGTGCAGCACCTGAACCTTGAAGGATTGGGCATGAAGTTTTCTTCTGGCTACTTTCTGAACATGTTCTGTTGGACTCTATTAAGTGTTGTAATCATAGTTCATAGACCAGAGGTGGCTAAAATCTGGCCTGTGAGCTGGATCCGATCCACAGGGTTAGTCTCTGCCAGGCCCATGACTCCATGTTTACCTCCGCCTCTGCAAGTATCAGAGGATCACAGTTCTGGTTGGCCATGAATTGTTGTTTGCAACCGATGTGAGTGGCAGGAAACGGCATCCCAGTCGCAATGCTTCCTGCTGCTCACATTAGCTGTGAAAGGTGATTCATAGCCAACCAGAACTGCAATTGCCTGACTCCTGCAGAGGCGTAGGTAAACATAGGAGTGGCGGCCCACCAGGGACTAACACTGCAGGCTGCTGGTGTTTTATTTCCCACCCTCGTCATAGACTCTCATAATCTAGAATCCTAGGACTGGAATAGACTTTGAAAGGTCATTGAGAGCAGTCTCGTGCAATTATGTCATTCTTTTCTAACTGGTCTCTTGACTTGTATTACAGTATATAGAAAACTGATAAGTTGGCATCCAGAAAGAGCACAGCTTTTGAAATAGAGCTCTCAGTGCAGTACTTTCCTCTTCTAAAGAGTGTTCCAAGTTTGGGTACAAAATCCCCCCGTGAACTCTGTGCTGCAAAATTAGATAAAAATTGGTCTGTTCACAAAAACTGTTTTTAACATTAGATTTGAAGAATAGCTCTAATATATGAGTTTCACTGAAATTAGATAATCATAATCTATGCATCTATGAGTTGTAGTGGAAGACACTTTCTGCAGCAGATTCATGCTTCAGTGTAAAAAATGATAGCACTTTAGAGTAGGTCTGAAAAATGAACATCCAGCTTGAGGTTTGCATCTATATGGTTGAATGAAAAAGCACAGTCCGTACGAAAAACAAAGCTTAATTTAAAGCTTTAATAAGAACATGTTAAGGCAATGTACCACCACCTTGATCAAGCATAAATCTTAAATCAGATTTGAGGCTAGCATAATCATCAGTTAGTCAGTCCTGGATGTGGGTAAGCCATTTTTGTCATCAGCAGATCCAGGCTGGTCCAATCCTATCTTGCTCCACTACCTTTACTAAACACATTCTTTATACTTTGTTTCATAACATTACACAGGTGCATATTATTAAAACAACCTTATGCATAAACCTTCCGTTCTAAGCATCTTTTAATATATACTAATCCAAAATCCTTTTTACTTATAGGCTACGTCTACATTGGCACCCTTTTCCAGAAATGCTTAAAACGGAACAGTTTTTTGTTATAAGTATTTCCGGAAAAAGCGTGTCTACATTGGCAGGATGCTTTTCCGGAAAAGCACTTTTTCCGAAAAAGCGTCCATGCCAATGTAGACGCGCTTTTCCGCAAAAAAGCCCCGATCATCATTTTCGCGATCAGGGCTTTTTTGCGGAAAAGATTACTGGGCTGTCTACACTGGCCCTTTTCTGGAACAGTTTTTCCGGAAAAGGACTTTTGCCCAAACAGGAGCAGCATAGTTTTTCAGGAAAAACAATGACGATTTTACATTCGATCGTCATTGCTTTTCCGGAAAAGCAAGCGGCCAGTGTAGACAGCTGGCAAGTTATTCCAGAAAAGCTGCTGCTTTTCCGGAATAAGTGGACAGTGTAGACACAGCCATACATTTTACATATCCTGCTAAAACTCCAATTCATACATCAGGTTTTTTTAGCCATAACTAGTCTCCTTCTTCTTCAATCCAGCTGTATTTTCATTGCTTTCATGTATTCTATTATGTCTTGCAACAGTTGTCTCATTTTTACTTATTTGCTTTTTATGGCAATGGAATTGCTAGCTGACTAATTCTGATAGTAAATTCCCATCCTCCTATTTGGTTTTCCTAGGGAGGGCTTCATTGAGTAGTAAATCACACATTAGTCTACTTTGTTTTGCCCTGTTATCTATACAGAACAAGAATCTGCATTTGATAAAACACAAACCTTCTGATTTCTTATAAGAGCATATAAGGAAGGTAGAAATGTTCCCTTTTACATTTTCTTTGTGTTTTAGTCAGTCAGCAATCTATATTTGGTTAAAGTAACCAAAATCCATCCTAGGATAACTCTATAAAATTCAATAAAGTTTCACATATTAACACAAAGTATTAATTTAATCCTAAACTTTAAAGGATTGCCAACATCCTTTGTTTGATAATGAAAAGTCTGTAATAATTAAAATATTGTTACTGTTTCCTTCACTACTCAGAAAGACTTAAAGTTGGAATTTTTTTGTACTGTATGGACCAAATCATTGTACTGTAGGCTCAATTTCTGTAGGCTGAAGTAGTTACACCTTAAACAAGGCTAATATATGTCCCTTGTCTTTTATATCTATTTATTTGCCCATTGTTGCTCTTTATCTTCTTAGCATCTTCCCAGTTCAGGCTTAGCATCTGTCAGAATGTATCTTAGCTACCAAACTCAATGACTGCTGCTATAACAGGGACATGAGGAAAGTTTTGTTTTAACTCTCTTCTTCAGACATTGGAAAGAGTTCCCCTGAACTCTCTCCAGTTCAGGAGATTAAAAACAGACATACTGTGTCAAACCAATAGTAAGTCTAGCCCAGTGATTTTTCTGGCATGTGGCTGGAGCCAAATGCTTCAGAGTCGAATGAATAAAACAGGGAAATTGTCAATTTACTTGTTGTCCAGTCCCAAATTTTGGAAATCACATTCTTTGTGACCTCTTGAATTGGGATTGTGTCCCTGGCTATTTTGGCTAGAACCCATTGATGGATCCTTCCTCACTGAGCTTATGTGATTCTTTGTTGAACCAGTTACATTTTGGCCTTCACAACATCACCCGAGCAACGAGATCCACAAGTTGACTGCGCATTATGTAAAGAGCTACTTCTTTATGGTTGTCATAAACCTGATGCCTATTGACTTCATTGGATAACTCATTGTTCTTATGTTACGTGAAGGGATAAATAACACTTGCTTATTTTTTCATGCCTTTCATGATTTTGTAGACTTCAATCATAATTCCCCTTAGTTGTCTCTTTTCTAACAATGGAGCAACAGAAATGTTAAAAAGATTAGAAAACTTGACCTCTGAGGAAAGGTTAAAAAACCTGGGCATATCTAGTCTTTACTTTTTTAGTATTTCTCTGATGAGTTATCAGAGGGAGACCAGTTTTCCTAACTTTTATACCAGGAAGGATACTGGAACAAATTATTAAATACTTGGTTTGTAAGCACTTGGAGGATAAAAGGATATGAGGAATAGCCAGCATGGATTTTGTCATGAACAAATTATGCCAAACCAACCTGATTTCCTTCTTTGACAGGATTACTGTCTTAGAGGATAACACAGAGGCAGTAGAGATGATATATCTTGATTTTAGTAAAGTTTTTGACACAGGCCTGCATGATAGTCTCATAAACAAAATAGAGAAATGAGGTATAGATGAAATTACTGTGAGTTAGGTGAACAACTCAGAGAGTAGTTATTGATGGTTTGGTCTCAGACTGAGAAAGTGTTTCTACAGGGGGCCACACTTAGGTGAGGCCTGGGACCAGTACTATAGTTAATATTTCCATTAATGACTTTGATGGTCAGTAAATGTGCAGATAATATCAACTTGTGAGAAGAGGACAGATTTAGGATTCAAAATCCCTTGCCAAATAAAAGAAATGATCTGAAATCAACAGTCAACAATGGGAAGCAAAAAAGACAAGTGGAAAGTACTGCACTTAGAAGGAAGAAAAATCAAATGTACAACTATAAAATACAGAATAGTTATAAAGAGGATTGTTATAAAAAGATGGTAATCAGTTGTTTTCCATGTACAGTGTAGGTAGCAAAAAATGAACTTAATCTTCAGAAAGGGTGATTTAGGTTAGATTTAGGTTAGATGTTAAGAAAAGTTTTCTATCTATTAAGGTAATTCATTTATCAATCATAAAGGTTTATTCAGCAGCCCATCACTGTAGTATCTGGATATATTCCAAATAAAATCTATAGGAATGGCAACATCTCTAGGGGATTGCAAGGAGTCTCTGTCACCCTTGCTTTTTGTGGTCAAAATTCTGCTTGGGCTAGAGGAGTGTTTCGACTTTTTATGTTTTTCATTTAGTTTAAAAACAATCTTATTTTTATGGAGGAGGAGTGATATGGAGGGTGGTTTAGGAAGCAGGACGTTACTAAGAATACTTTGTTCCCAGATGTCACATGCTTTGACTTGGGCTTTTCAATCTGCACTGCCCTTGAGCAGTGCAGCCATTTTGATCACTAGTGGAATGTTTACATGGTTTCTTATCTTGATTGACATACAATGGGGCATTTTTAATTTCATCATGAATTTTGTCTATATTCTGGACTTTAAAAATGAGCTTTGTATATCCATTTAATATAAAAATGACAATGCAGTAGTTTTGAAAATTCATTAGTTCTGAGTGGCACTTGGTAATCTTGAAGAGATTTCCCTGTGGGCAATGAGTCTTAAAGTGATAATTATGAAAAACTAGAGAAGTTTACTGCTGTTTTTGCTGTTAAGCTTTGTTATTCAGTGATGGAGAAAAGTTAAGTTTCCTAATGCAAGAAAGCTTCAAACTTAACCCCTTAAATCCAGAATCCTCCAAATCTTTTTTGCAGGGTGAGGGCAGAATATGGGGAAGTAAGGTCTGGCATCTAGCTCAAATTTCCTGATTGGCTTCTATTGTTTTAATGGACTTAACCAAAACTTTAAATCCAAATGCCCTCAAATGGGGAGAGCTTAGAAATCTGGATCAGATTTTTGCAGGACAGGCTTATCTCTATCTTAAAACTTGGAACTGTTCTGGCATTTGATATTCAACTCCTTTAGGTTTTATCTGACAAGGTATCAAAAGGGGAAAAGTTTTTTTTTTTTTCACAGATTTATAATGTTTTAAGAAAAATTAATCCTAGGTTTAGCCTGTTATATGCCTGCTCACTGAATAGATTTATTTTACCATCAACATCAGGGTTCTCAGGCCTTCAATGTGAAGATTTTATAGATTAAAATGACCTAACCTGATTTTTTTCCCACTTTTATGCTTTCTCATCATTTTTTCTCTTTGCACTGTGTTTCCCCTGATTCCATAAATGTGAGATCATCAGTAAGATTGTTTTTATTAACAAACAAGCACCTTTATATTACAGTATGTGCTATGGCTCACTTTGCTGTCCTTTGCTATTTTGATGCCACTCATTGCAAATGCTATTTTGGGTTGCTATCTGGTATCCTTGAGGGACTTCTGAAGTCTGTTTTTCATTCCATCAATGTCCTGAATTTTCAGAAACTCAACAAGCCAAAGAGGAAGTTGTTGCAGTTGCAGCTAAGAAAGGTAAATGTCATTCAGAGAAAACAAACATACTTAAAAATTCATTTGGTCTTTATCATAGCAGTTTTGTAGTTACATGTACATTTCAAAATGCATGTAGTTCAGCTTCCACTGCCCTTGTTCACAGTGAGTGGTAATTTACAATGGGCTCAATCCTGCTAAATCAAGATAAGCACATAAATGTGCTGTTGCTAATTGCTTAAGTACTATAGTAGTAAATGAGATTATTCACATTCTGAGGCATTGCCTACACTTAAAGTTTAAATCAACATAGCTCATGGGGTGAAAATTCTACAACCTGCACTATAGCCTGATATAATCTGATCTACTCTCCAGTGTCGATGCAGTTAGGTTGATGCCCTAACTACCATTGCTCAAGGAAAGTGGTTTTCCTACAACAAAGGCTGAATCTACACTACACCTGTGCTAGCATAGGTACAGTGCTGTTGTTATGACCTTATAGACTCTGTAGTATAGCCAAGCCCTTGAAGTTGAGCACTTGCTGGCATGTTTTTGGTGAAGTGGGGCCAGAGTCCTCAGCATGTTGCTGGCTCAAGACCCTTGTGAATAGCCTCATTGATTTCGACAGGAACTAATCAATTTAAGTAAACATGGCAGACTGACTGTAACCATTAGTATTACTTTTAAAAGCAAAATCATTGATTTTTTTCCTTGTAGCATAAAATTTTATACTTAATGTTTTCTTGTGCCAGAATGGAAAAAAATGAGGGGGCTAATTGAAAATTCTTATAATACAAATAAAGAAACATACTTCCCTTTGTTACCAAAAAATGCCTTAGATTGTTGAAAGTAAAATAATTTTCTGAACACAGTTTACCTCTTGCAATTTATCCTTGGATTACTTTTTGCGTTTCTCTCAACTTGTTTGATGAAAATCAGATATGACATTTTCCCTTTCAATTCCTTAGTGCCACAGATTTTTTTGTTCGTTTCATATACTACAGGGGATTTCATTTTGCCTAAGGATTTGTAAGAGCTTCATTTTACAGATGTTAAATGTTGGACCAGAGTTAAGATGCCACTACACTTTATCACTAAAAGCAGATGTTTACAATTTTTTTTTTTTTTGGTCCCTGAATAACAAAAACTTTTATAGTCTATTAAATGCACTTACTGATCTCTTGAAGATCTTGCATATTCCCTAATGTGTCAAGTTAAATGTCAGAAAATATGAAGGCCTCTATTTAAGTACCTGCCAGGAGGGATTGTAGCCTTTTTGTGTGGATGTCACCACACTTCCTAGCTATCTACCTTTTAGCTGATTTATGTCCTAGAATCGAGCAGAGAGCAGGTAATCTCTATCATCCCCTTCTTTCAAAGGAGTTAAATAAGTATTTCAGTGATAGAGTCTTACTGATGTCAGTGGGACTATTCACATACTTAAAGGGAAGCATGTGCTTAGGCCCTGATTCAACAAGCTACTTTTACCATAGGGTTTTGTACTGGCACTAATCATTAGTATGGAGTATAGGGACTGCTATTATGGGAGGCTTTTGCATGACTGTGCAAAGCAGAGAGTGTCTTGTGTGTTCCTCTGTGCAGTCATGCCAGGCTCATCACAACGTGGGCCTTACGTTTCTTTCAAGATAAAGGAAATTATTTTGTTATTCATTTTTTGAATGAAATGAAGTATCCCTTTTCACTTTAGTCCTTTTTCTTTATAAGATGGGTCAAAAATGTGTTACCAATTTATTGTGAGGATGAGAGGTTATCTTGTGGTCACAAGACTTTGAAATTATTTCCTTCAGAGATATCTGTAGACATTTAATTATTTGAGAGAGGATTTGTCTATGGGGCAGCATTTACTAGAAGTCTTACTTAAACCTTATCTTTGTTTTGCAGCAATACCTGGAAAGAAGGAAGAAAAAACAGTGAAGGCAGTGGAGCAAGGTAAAGAGAAACTTGAAATATTTTGACAGTATCTGCTTCATAAAGACAATGGCAGCGGGTGGGGGACAACAGACAGCTCCATGGCAATAACCTTTAAATTCCTTGCTGTAGCAGTTGCTGCCATTGATCTACTCAGTTTGTCAGAGAAGAAATAGGATTCCGGTTTGGCATCTCACTTACGTAATGCAAAACACACACAGTGTCTTCAAGTGAATGAGCCATTCTGTATTCTTAACATTTCATCTGTCCCACAGGGGATTTCCTGACTACAGAGTGACTTTTCCTTAGCAATGTGGAGTCCCCATTTTAAAAAGAGAGTTAATCAATGGGAAGGCAAGTGAGGCTTCAAGCATCTGTGGAACAGATTCTCAATTGGGAGAAATGAACGTAGCTCCATTGATATCAAAGAGCTTTGCCCATTTATGCTCCTGGGGATCTAGCTCTGTCTCTACAAAGATCTGGAGACTGCCTTGCATCCTAAGAAAAACTGGAAGGCTGATGAAGAGAAGAGGCATGTCTTCAGATATATCTACAGGTGGAGCTGGGGGTACGATTCCCAGCTCATATAGAAAAACTCACACTAGTTCTCATTGAGCTAGATCACTAAATTAGTAGTATAGATCTGGTAGCATGTGTAAGCAGTAGCACAGCCTAGCCACCCAGAGTTCTGAACAGTTTGTAATTGATGTGTTAGCTTGATGAGAGCTAGTGCAAGTACATTTGCACAAGCTGGGACTCGTACCTTCCACTCCAGCAGTAGCCTGACACGCATGTAAAAACTCGTTGAATAAAAATCTAGTCTTTGAAAAACTTCAGTAAAAGGGCTTTGCATTGGGTTCTAGGCAATATCCTTTTACCTCTTAACCTAGAGATGGACCAATAACACTTGAGTAGTATGGCCATGGTCTGCTGTAGGCATTCTATGCAGGTTTGTGGTACAGTAGTTCTAGCAGTTCACTCACTGAACTGTCGCACATATATACCTACCTCTAAAACTGACCATTTCTGATATTTGTTGTCAGATTCCAGAGTTAAGTAAGGAAAGGAAAGGAAGACTGTCTGTCTGACTGTAATGCCAGTTCTATGCTACCAATCCCAACCATTCAGGAATTAGAACTGAAAAATAATTACATGGGTTAAAACCAAAAGATGTTTCTAAAAATCCTCATTTGGGGTTTTAGGTATTAGCCTTCTGGTTTTTTGAGACTTAGGGTTTTATTAGATCAGAGATTCAATCTTTTTCTCACAAACAGGAAGGCCAAACTTACAATTTTAATTTTGAATGAAAGCTAAAATTCTTACCTACTTGTCTGATTTTAGGAGCTCGGGCTTTAAGAGCCACAAAAATACTGTGAGTCATAATAAAATCACAGGTTAGCAGCGTTGTTAATTTAACAACCCAAGCAAGAATTCTAGTGTTTCAAAATAAAATGTCCAGGTATCAAGACTCTTTTGCCTTGGATTCTAAATCATTATTATATAAAACTGGGGAAAATATTATTGATAATATTTACCTGTTTTCATGGTAGTGGAAATGTGGAGATTAGTGCAACCTTTGCAAAATGTTTACAGGAAAGCATGAAGATCAGGGGTTGGAGAGCTTCAGGGGACAGACAGAATTTTCTCTCTGTCACCTTATTCAGTGGCCAAAAGTAGATGAGCAAATGTGGAGCAGGGAAGAGGGGCAGGATATTATGTTATTGGTACAGACTAGGAGTGAGTTACTTCTTTACTCTTTAGCTGGATAGGTAATTTGAAGTTTAAATACATATGTGCATTCTAGTTTGGATTGAGCTATCATGCTAAAAATAGAACTGTAGCTAGCATGGCAGGACAGGCTAGTCATCCCAAATACAACCTTGCTTGGGACCCTAGATATGTACATGGGCAGTCAGCCTGTCTGGTTTCTCTCACTGCCAGCTAAGGCTATGTTTCTATTTTTAGCATGCTAGCTGGATTAGAGCTACAGGTTGAACATCTCTGGTCTGGCACTCTCTGGTCTGGCAACATCTGTGGTCCAGCATGATTTTAGTTAGCCATCTGTCCATTTAGCATGAATGGGGCCAAGTTTCCTTCAGTCCTGTAAAATTGTTTAGTTACCATTCATCCTGGCTGTTTATTAGCTCTAATTTAGCACTAAATGTCTTCTAAGAGCCCAGTAAGCATAGAAGTGTCGATAATGCTGATAGACAATATTGACCTCCCGTGATTCAGCAAAATTTCTGGTTTGGCACCAGTTAGGTCCCAACGGTGCCAGACAAGACAGGTTCAACCTGTAGTGAGTTTTACCAGGCTGTAAATTACCTTACAGCTAGAGTTGTAAATATACTCAAGTCAGAATATTCCCGGGTTTACTGCACACTGCTACAAAAGTTTCTAATTAGTAGCAAAGTGTACCTGTTGTTTTTGGGGAGGGTGTGTGTGTGTGTGTATGTGTATGTGTGTGGTGTGGTGTGGTGTGGTGTGGTGTGGTTGTATGTCCACTAAAAATTGGACTGCATCTATGAATTCTTTTCACATCTGCTGTCAAACAGCCATAAAATGGCAATGACTTTCAATCTAATTCTTAATCGTTAAGGTTAATTTCTCTTGTTTGTTGACTAAAAACATTTCCATGGGTTTCTTCTGTTACAAACCATTTTTTGTTACCAATACATTTTCAATCCCACAAGAAACAATGGTAATTCTAAAGAGTTTTTGTTTTTATTTTTTTTTTCTTCAGATAAACCAAAGCTGAAAGAAACAAGTAAGCTTTAAGATACATTTTCCCTATGACTGACTTAGCATCATGTTAAGCTCTAGAAACCAAAAGCAGCATATGAGAGCCATGTATTAGTAGTAGTAGTAGTAGTGGGTGGATGGAGAAATGGCTGATGAGATAGAATAGTATCAAGTAAACAGAAGTATTAATATGGAAATGCTAAGTAATTCTGTTCTATTTTAAAGCGGAGAATTTAGGTCTCTTTACTGTTTACTCTGTTTGTCTCTTGCCATGAAGGGATTTCTCTCCTTTTTGTAACATAGCTGTGAAAAACCTAGACTATAAAAATATTATTTTATGGATCAAATTATTATCTTTAATTATCACTGAGACTCAGCTGCATATTGTGATGTCAGTGGAAGTTTAGTACTAAGAACAAGTACAGATTAAATAACAGAGGACTTCGGTGTGAATTAGTGGCACTAGCCTGCATATTAGAATATAATTTTGCCATGATTATAATATAGTATTTCAGTGTTAACTATATGATATATCTCAGACTTCTTATCTAGTCACAATGTATCCTACATCTATTTATAATTTAAACTACTATTTCCTAGCCTTCTTTTAATTCTTGAGTGACATCTATATCAGAGACAGCACCATTACAAAAGCTAAGCTGTTCCTGGAGATGGCATTAATCTTGGCAGCATTTTCAGAATGGTTTTCTGGTTTGTCAGATCATTTGGAGCATAAGACCTAGTCAGTAATAATTCAGGATTTTGAGTTCACAAGTGTTTGATCTCTTGAAATTAAATCATTGGTGTGACATCTTTTGAAATAATGCAATAATGGTGCTCTTAGTTATGGAGATGCACATTGACTAGGCGTTCTTATAAGCAGGCTTCTGAACTTAATGGGTTTAGCTGTGCGTGATGCTGGCTGGCTTATTTTGCTAATATAATTAAATTTATTTTCATTGCTGGAATTGACCACAAAAGCTGTGTTCAAATCACATAAGGGCTCTTGACATAAGTGTTCAACATTAAGGACACTGATTGTGGAGACAGAAACTCCATCTTTTGCCCACCCATTTGTTGCTTTGGTGTTCCAGGATATGGCATGATATATAGGACTGCTGTTGGGTTTCTCCTACAATGTAGAGATACCAACGCTGGCAACAGACTTCACTGGGCCCTGGGCAATGTTTGGGGATGGGAGGGTGTTCGGCTCCAGAAGGGGCAGGGCATAAGAACATAATGACAGCCACACCGTGCCAGAACAATGGCCCATCCGTCCCAGTATCCTGTCTGAAGACAATGGCCAATACCAGATGCCCCAGAGGGAAGGGACACAGCAGGTAATCCTCCACTGTCACCCATCTCTGGAGAAACAGAGGCTAGGGACACCATTCCTACCCATCCTGGATAATAGCCATTGGTGGGCCTAACCTCCATGAATCTATCTAGCTCTTTTTTGAACCCTGTTAAAATCCTAGCCTTCACCACATCCTCTGGCAAGGAGTTCCATAGATTGACTGTGCACTGAGTGAAGAAAAACTTCCTTCTGTTTGTTTTAAACCTACTGCCTATTAATTTCATTGGTGACCCCTAGTTCTTATATTGTGGGAGTATGTAAATAACTTTTCCTTATTCACTTTTTCCACACCAGTCATGTTTTTCTAGACCTTTATCATATCCCCCCTTAGTGTCCTCTTTTCTAAGCTGAGAAGTTCAAGTCTTTTTAATCTTTCTTCATATGGGTCCCATTCCAAACCCCTAATCATTTTGTTCCCTTTTCTGAACCTTTTCCAATGCCAATATATCTTTTTTGAGATGAGGCAACCACATCTGTACACAGTATTCAAGATATGGGCGTACCATGGTTTTATATAGAGGCATTAAGATATTTTCTGTTTTATTCTCTATCCCTTTAAATTATTCCTAACATTCTAGTTTCTTTTTTGACTGCCGCTGCACATTGAGGGGATGTTTTCAGAGAACTATCCACAATGACTCCAAGATCTTTCTCTTGAGTAGTTGTAGCTAAATTAGTCCCCATTATATTGTACATATAGTTGGGATTATTTTTTGTGCATTACTTTACATTTAGCAACATTACATTTCATTTGCCATTTTGTTTCCCAATCACTTAGTTTTGTGAGACCATTTTGAAGCTCTTCACAGTCTACTTTGGTCTTAACTATCTTGAGCAGTTTGGTATCATCTGCAAATTTTGCCCCCTCACTGTTTGTTCCTTTCTCTAGATCTTTTATAAATAAGTTGAATAGAATTGCTCCCAGGACAGACCCTTTGGGGATCCTACTAGTTACCTCTCTCCATTCACCTTATTATTTACTATTTAGCAGCAAAATGTATTATTATAGCAACATGGAGCCACAGTCGGGGACTTGGATCCTATTAATCTAACTCTAGGTGCTGTACAAAAAATGGAACAAAAAAATCAATGTATCTTAGAAGTGTATGGTTTGCAGGGACCTCAGGAAATCACCAATTCCAGCTCCCAACACCAGGGTAGTGCTAAATAAATATGCCAGATGTTTCATAGAATCATAGAATACTAGAACTGGAAGAGAGTTTGAAAGGTCACCAAGTCCAATCCCATGCATTCATTGCAGAACCAAACATCACCTTGATCATCCCTGACAGATGTTTATCTAACCTGCTCCTAAATATCTCCAGTGATGGATTCCACAGCCTCCCTAGGCAATTTATTCTAGTGTTTAACCACCCTGACAGTTAGAAAATTGTTCTTACTGTCCAACCTAAACATCTCTTGTTGCAAAGTAAGCCCGTTGCTCTTGTCCTATCATCAGAGATTAGGGAGAATAATTTTTCTTCCTCCTCCTTGTAATGCCATTGCAAGTACTTGAAAGCTATTATTATGTTCCCTCTTAGTCTTTTTTCCAAACTAAACAAACGCAATTATTTTCAGTCTTCTCTCAGAGATCAAGTTTTCTAGAGATTTAATAATTTTTGTTGCTCTTCTCTGGCTCCTCTCCAAATCTTTCTTCAAATGTGGTGTTCAGAAGTGGACACCATATTCCAGCTGAGGCCTAATCAATGCAGAGTAGAGCAGAACAACTATCTTCAGCTGTTTTTCCTCTTAGTCTTGCTTCCCAAGGGACTTTACTTACGAGCTCCCTGAGTTGGTTTACATCAGCCTTCCTGAAATCAATTGTCTTTATTTTTCTTGTCTGCCTCTACCATTCTTAGCATCATGAACTCTATCAATTCATGATCACTTTCACTCAAAGCTGCCTTCCACTTTCAAATTTTCAGCTAGTTCCTTCCTCTTTGTTAAAATCAAATCAAGAACAGCTTTTCCCCCATTAACTTTCTCAACCTTCTGCACCAGGCTGACTGAATGGTTAAGGTGTTGGATTTAGGATCCAATGGATGCATGACCACGCAGGTTCCAATGACCTCCTGAAATCTCTTCCTACCATTCTTTGAGTACCAACTTGCAACAAATTGTGCACCTAACTTACTGTAATTGCATCTAGAACATCTTAGCTTAACTCATGAGAGTGTCATGAGGGCCTGTGTCAAAATCCTAACTGAAATCAGGATATATTTCCTTCTTCTCTACCCACTAAGCTAATAAATCAGACACAAAAGGAAATTAGGCTGGCTTTGCATGATTTGTTCTTGACAAATCCATGATGGCCAATACTTATAACCCTATTATCCTCCAGATGCTTACAAGTTGATTAATAATTTGTTGCAGTATCTTTCCAGATATCAAACTTAAGGTGACTAGTCTTTAATTCCTTGAGTCCCTTTTGTTCCCCCTTTTGGAGACAGGTATTATGTTTGCCCTTCTTCAGTCTTCTAGAACTTCATGCAGACTCCAGATGTTCTTAAAGATAATTTCTAATGGTTCTGAGTGTGCTTCAGCAAGTTCGTTAAGTACCTGAGGATTAATTTCATCATCCCCTGCCACTTGAATACCACTAACTTTATCTAAATATTCCCTAACCTGTTCTTTCCCTATTTTGGCTGGCATTCCTTCCCCACTATTGTTAGTATTACTGTGTTGACTATCTGGACACCATTTACCTATTCAGTGAAGACTAAAGCAAAATGGGCATTAAACATCTCTACTTTCCTGCTGTCATTAGTTATTAACTCTCTATTCCCACTAAACAGAGGGCCTCCATTTCCTTTGCCTTTCTCTAGCTTACAATGTTTTTAAATAACTTGTTTTTATTGACTTTTATGCTCATTACTAGAGTAACACATTTTGGCCATTAATCTTTAAAAAACAATTCTACATTCTTGTACTACTTGTTCTCCTCCTAGCAGTTCATCCTGTTTCCACTTTCTGTAGAATTCTCTTTTGATTTTTAGTCTTTATCTTGTTATGTTGGCAATGTAAGCACTTTCAATAAGGTGTTAAGGCACCTCAAAGCAATGAGTGAATACTCAGTGCACAGGCATTTTTCCTAGCCTGTTAAAAAAATTGAGGAGGGTGAACAGACTATCCGCCCCTGAGAAGATATTGGGAGGATTCAAAGTGTTCAGATTATTTTGCAAATCCCTGAAAAAGTGAAGATCGTGAAAGTGGGTCACCCAAACATCATCTGAAGAGATGAGAGTTAGAAATGGGTCAGTTTGCTCCCTTCAGATGGCAGGTAGGATTAGAAGAATATCCTACCCCTGTAGTGGGCTGCTTGTTTAAACTTTAGGAAATCTTACAAGTTTCAGCGTGAAATCAACAAAACATACTCTCTGAACTGAAAAAAGGCAAGTTTCAGATAACTCCTCTAATCAGTTCATCACTTGCCATTGGTACCATTGTATAGCTAGAGTCTCTCATACTGTCTAACTGGTTCATTATCTGACAAGATTCAGACTCTGTATTTCATAAACCAGGCTTTTGTGTCTGGCTGACACTGTATCTGTGCTAAATATTTCTTGACAGAACCTGTAAAAGAAAAAGAAGTGAAACCTCCAGTTACAACAAAGGATAAAGGTAATATAGAAGAATACAATACTATAAATGACAGAGGGTTAGATTGTTTTAAAATCCCCATTAAATATGTATGTTTTTATTTGTAAGATACCACATAGTTTTGGATTGGGGAGGAATTTTTTTTTTTTTTGTAATTTAAGACATATTAAGGCTAATTAATACTGCCAGAATTGTAGGTGCAATTCAGAATTACAGCCTTTGAAATTTGAAGCATTGGCTAAGGTTTGCAAAGGATTTCAGAAAACATCAGAAAAGTTTTGAGTGATCTTTGTTCTCACATTGTAATTACATAAAATGTGCAGCTTTATTATGAAAAAATCAGAGTTTTTGACTGAATTTCGAAATGGTTTTGGGGACCCTTTGAAACAATCAGTTGTCTAATCAAGCATTGTCATTGAGTCATTTTAGTCTTTAACTCTTTAGTCTGATAATTTTTAAACTACTACATATTTTTACAGAGTATATCAAAGAAAAGGAAATGAAGCATCCTGCAACTTTAAGAGATAAAGGTAATGAAACATAATACAATAAAATGTTGGTTTATAATTATCATAATTAGTTTTACTATAATTATAACTCAATCTGGGAGGGGCTTTCTTCTATCTTTAAAAATAATCTGAAGATTACAATTGACCCAGGGAGCTGACAGACACACTGGGTCCCTAAGCAAGATGATGGGGGCAGAGCCTCAGAAGGAAGGGTCAGCGCCACCCAGACTGCAGCATCCCACCCAACACTGCCTTCTCCAAGCAGACCTAATAGCTGCTCAGAGTACTCCAGAGGCAATTTAAAGGGCTAAGGTCCTTGAAGAAGTTACAGATTAACCTGGCTACCCCCTGAGACTATATAGATAAAGAATTATTATTGTAGTCTAGAGGCAGTTGGCAGGTTTTGAACTGAATTGCTTCTATAAACTTTTGTGGATGTAACATGAATAATATATAACAGAAGCATATGAAATGGTATGAAAGTGTGACAGATAGCGACATGCCTGCAGGGCTTTGTGAAGGCTGAGGTTAAAAGCTCACTGCTTCAACCATTCAGCCACCTGAGTCTTTAAAAATGTAAGTCTGACTATTTTCTTCTCTCCCTGTCTTTCTCATGGACATTTGAAATTTCTTAATGGCATTTTTTTGCAAATATAGCTGGTTAACTCGGCCGAAATTTCCATTGAGTCACTGTTTTACAGCATGCTGTGCCCCTTTCATCCACCTTATTGCTATCCTCCACTCCAGATTTACTTGCATTTCAAGGGTGAAGCAATAATGTCTCTGAACATAGTTTAAAATTGCTTTAAGTTCTTCAGAATAAGAAGCACCACCATTTATGCAAATATAATAATATTTTGATTTTAGTAATTATTTTATATTATTTCAAACAGGCGTATTAGAAGAATTTAATTTTCTCTGTGTAAAGCGACAGATAGTAGTGACAGGTCTCAAGCCCTGACAATCATGTTGATTTACCACTTCTCCATGTGCACTTCTTTATCCCACAAATAGTTTTCCACAGTGTCTACTGTGGCCACCCCTGCTCCCTGCATCTCTCATGTCTTCCTAGTCAAGGGCATAAGGGTCACAGCAGGTCCAGTTGTCTTTTAGTTTTTTCTCTTTGTCCCTGTCATTGAGACAGAAATCTGCTTCTCTGCACACTGCATTTTTCTCTTAGGGCATGTCTACACAGCAGGGCTAAAGCTCAAATAAGCTACACAACTTCAGCTTTGTCAATTGCGTAGATTAGTCAAAATAGCTTATTTTGGCTTTTGGAGCTGTCTGCACAGCAGGAAGTCCAAGGTAGAGCGCTCTTCTTCTGACTTCCCTTACTCCTTGTAAAATGAGGGTTATAGGAGTCAGAGTAAGAAGTCCTCCAGCTCGCCATTATTTCGATATTATGTCAAAATAACTGCTTGTAGTGTACATGCAGACTGTGTTATTTTGGAAGAACATTAGTTCTTCCAAAATGACACTGCTGTGTAGCTGTACCCTTAAATACTAACAGTATATATTTAGTGTAGAGCTGTTACTTTCCATAGCCATTGATATTAGGGGTAGGGACAGGTGTGCATGTGTACATGAATGTGTCAGGTACTGGGATTTAGCTGCTGTGCCTGAAACAAGCTGCACAGCCTTTAAAACTTACTCTTCTTGTGATGCAGCTACTTTGTCTAATGATGGGAACTTGAGGTGCTTTGTGTGCCTTGGAGATAGTTATGTACCTGACAGAACATCTATCTGTAGCTCTTTCCCAGAAAGACAATGTTACACCCCCAGAGTAAGCATAGTTTAAAGTTAATATCCAAAAATACAAAGTCATGGGGGTGCATGAGTCCCGTATTACTCAGTCTCACTGGAGCACAACAACCCTTCAGGGACAACATTTTGCTTCCCCACTGTATTCTCTTTTGCCTATTCAGTGCTGTCAGTGGTTAGTTGCATGTGTGCTCTCTCTGTGGGTTGCACCAGTTCTGAATCAGAGCTCTTAGTTGAAAAAAAGAAGCCACTTCAGCAATTGCAAGTTGGTTTAAATTTGATTTGACATCATCATGTGGGGTTAATCTGAGGCCAAAGAAGCTTGGGAGGCAGTTTCCTGTGCATATTTTTCATTATTACCCAGTTATGCGCGCTATTTATTTTTATGTTTCTACACAAATAAAAAAGTCAGTAGTTTTTATCCCTTTCACTGGACTTATGCTACCTGTTATTTAAAGAAACAAGTGTGTATTGTTTTCTGCTCTTTGGTCCTTTATCACATTTGCTATGTATTATATGTAGTTCACTTGAAGATTAATGTAAAAAAATCCTGTGTCTAGTGTTCAGTGGAGTATTTTCTCTTGTATTTTACTTTAAAAATGGAAACTTACTCTGCTATGTGTAAATTTAAATATCCTCTGATGCCTAACAAAAAGAATCAGAAAGTGATTACTTTTTCAGACTGTTCTATTTCTATTCTTTTCCTGCTTTATTGCTAGAGTGAATATTTGTGTAACAACAAGACCCTTTGTACTGAAGAATTGATCTACACTAGCTGCTTTTTCTGATCCTGAAATTATAGGGAATAAATAAAGGATCAGTGTGGGGCAGAGAGAGGGAAAGTGGATTTAAACTATTTTTATATTCCTCTAATCCTGGGTCCAGCATGGACCAGGTCAGTCCCTGACTCAAATTAGAGCAGCCTGAAGGCTGACATCATTTAGACCATTTGATGTGCTCCCTGGGGCCAGTGGAAAAGGAGGAAGTCTTGGGTCCATATGTCTCTAAAGTCCTGGCTCACAGAGGGTAGGGAAAGGTTCCCCTGTGTGCTGCTGCTAGTTATTGCTTCTGCTGCTTAGACCCTCATTGCTAGAGGATGTTGGGACCTTCTTCAATGGCTACTCCTACTACAAAATTGAGGGAGGGCCCCTGCAGCAGGGAGGAATGGACAGTTGGACTGTGTGTCCCCATGCCATATTGGGAGAAGCCAGATTAACTAGTACCCTTCCTTTGAGCTCTGGTGCTCTTGATAGTGGCTTCAAAGTCTTGCAGATCAGATGCATTCAGGTGACCTAAGGCTCTTTTCCCTCTGGAAATGAACTTGTATTAACAAAGCCCCTAGGCTGAGTTTGTGTGCTGGATTAAGACAGACCTTTGGGATCCAGTCTTGATAGTCTGGAGGCCTGGGGCTCTTAAGCATTGGAAACCTAGTTTAGGGGGAATCTTCTGTTGTCTTAAAACTGTGATTATAGTGGATTTTGCTGAGATTGGTTTATCCAGAATCTACGGTAATCCTTTCAAGGACATTTAGTCCTGCTAGGCATTTAATTGCCATATCAGGTCAGTGGGATTGATTGATTCTAATTAGCATTCCTACAAACATTCTTTCACTCCAACTAAGTGACATTCAGAAAGGTCCAAAATTATTTCCTCTCTTTGAAGACATCATTTGCTATCTAATCCCTGCAAATGTTCATTGATCTGTACACTTAAGAGGCCAACAGATTAGCGCCACTAGGAAATGGCGAGTAATAAGATGTATTCTATATAATATTTATACAAAGTAATAAGCATGCTCAGTACTCTTACTGAGATGAAATACATATTCCTCACCTACGGTATTGAATTGAAGGGCCTGACTCTTCACTAAAGTTAATGGAAAGATTCCTGTTAACCTCCAACAGGCTTTAGCTGAGGCCCTAAGAATCTGATTCTACATTCAGATCCCCTTACATGGAGCTCTGCATGCAACAAAGTCCCATTTACTTCAGTGGGGCCCTGCCTAGACAAAAAGGTCTGTGCTAATGAAGCGTATTAAAGAATCAAGGACTTAATTTAACACAATGTGAAAGGTGATTGCTGACACAATGCTAGAAAGTATAAAGAGAACAAGGTTATATTGGTTTTGTGTTTACCAGACAGTATTGTTAGTTTTCAATTTTTTAAAATGCATCATGTGTACATATATTATTTTTAGTTACTACAACTGAAATCCACTCTACTTTCCTATAGAACATGTAAAAGAAAAAACTGTGAAGACTCCAGAAGTCCCAAAGGACAAAGGTAATAGTACAAGTTACCTATAAATTCATAGATTTAATAACTAAATAGCTGAATGGTTATTCAATATTGGAAAATTTTCAAATGGAGGTATTTGGGCAGTATTTGTAATCCTTCATGTCATCTAAATTCACTATTTGCTAACATTCAGGTTATTTATATAGCTACTATATATTTGTGAGAGGTTATCTGTCTGTCTGTCTGTCCATCTATCCATTTGTTCAAGAACTTCCCCTAAACAGTAGAGCTAGGACTTCCAAATGCAGCTTCTTCTTATCAGAATGTAAAGCAAGGTAAGGGTTTGGTTGTGCCAGGAAAATGGGATGTGCCTGGAATGGCATTGCTTCTTATATAACCATACTGAAAAGAGACTCTCACCCGTAGGTGTGCTCCCGCCATTAATATTGGAATATTGCTGGCTGTTTCCCTTTTTCAGAGAGCAAAGGGAAAGTGCACAGTTTACTGCACTCCTCACTCTGGCTGGGGAGCACAGGGGGCAGACGAACCTGGACCTGCCCCAGCTGGGGGACATACATCCCTCCCCAACCTGTGCCCACTCGAGCTGCAGTGGACAGGTACTTCTCACCTGGCCCTAAGCTGCTGTGGTGAGAGAGGGTTGGGATAGTCATCTCTTCTCAGAGTAGTCTGCAAACTGAACCCCTGATTCCCAGCCCCACCCCAGAGCAATGATTTAAATGAAGCATGTACATTTTTGTTTTATTTTCCAAAAAAATCCAAAAAATTAATTGAGTTAAGGACCCAAGCAATGCTGGTTAAATCTTCTAGGGTATGTCTACACTACCCTCCTAGTTCGAACTAGGAGGGTAATGTAGGCATACCGCACTTGCAAATGAAGCCCGGGATTTGAATTTCCTGGGCTTCATTTGCATAAGCGGGGAGCCGCCATTTTTAAAACCCCGCTGGTTCGAACCCCGTGCAGTGCGAGGTGTACCGGTAGTTCAGAATAGGAAGCCTAGTTCGAACTACCTAGTTCGAGCCCTGTGTAGCCGCGCTGCACGGGGTTCGAACCAACGGGGTTTTAAAAATGGCGGCTCCCCGCTTATGCAAATGAAGCCCGGGAAATTCAAATCCCAGGCTTCATTTGCAAGTGCGGTATGCCTACATTACCCCGCTAGTTCGAACTAGCGGGGTAGTGTAGACATACCCCTAGTGTGCATATGCATATATAAAGGTTTCTTGGTTTAGCTTTTAACTTAGATTACTTGCTAAGTCTTAATTTTTTAAAATACATCTTGTGTCCATCTATTATTTTCATCACTAAAACTGAAATCCACTGTACTTTCCAATAGAGCATGTAAAGGAAAAAATTGTGAAGTCTCCAGAAGTCCCAAAAGACAAAGGTAATGGCACAAGTTAAATATAAATTCATAGATTTAATAACGAAATATCTAAATAGTTATCCAATATTGGAAATGTCAGATGGAGATATGTGGGTATCATTTGTAATTGCTTATGTTAGCTACATGCTACTGCTTGCTAACACTGAAGTTATCTCTCTCTACATGTTTTGTTAGTCTATAAAGTGCTACCAGACCATTTGTTGGTTTTTTTACATAACAAGGATTATTTAAGTTTTTCTCTGAAATCCATTGCACTTTCCTATAGAACATGGACAAGGAAAAGCAGTGAAGACTCCAGAAATCCCAAAGAACAAAGGTAATGGCACATATTGAATATAAATTCATTGATTTAATAATTAAATATCTGAATATTTATGCAATATTAGGAAAGAGTATCAAATGGAGATATGTGGGTATTATTCGTAATTGTTCATGTCATCTAAATTCACTACTTGCTGACACTCAGGTTATAAAGGTTACATCAGTTTAGCTCTTTTAATGTAGGTTACTTGCCAATTTTTAATTTTCTAAATGCATCATGTGTCCATCTATTATTTTTCATCACTAAACGTGAAACTCACTGTATTTTCCTATAGAGCATGGACAAGAAAAAGCCGAGAAGACTCCAGAAATCCCAAAGAACAAAGGTAGTAGCACATATTGAATATAAATTCATTGATTTAATAATTAAATATCTGAATAATTATGCAATATTAGGAAAGAGTATCAAATGGAGATATGTGGGTATTATTCGTAATTGTTCATGTCATCTAAATTCACTACTTGCTAATACTCAGGTTATAAGCATTACATCAGTTTAGCTCTTTTAATGTAGGTTACTTGCCAATTTTTAATTTTCTAAATGCATCATGTGTCCATCTGTTATTTTTCATCACTAAACGTGAAACTCACTGTATTTTCCTATAGAGCATGGACAAGTAAAATCTGTGAAGACTCCAGAAATCCCAAAGAACAAAGGTAGTGGCACATATTGAATATAAATTCATTGATTTAATAATTAAATATCTGAATAATTATGCAATATTAGGAAAGAGTATCAAATGGAGATATGTGGGTATTATTCGTAATTGTTCATGTCATCTAAATTCACTACTTGCTAATACTCAGGTTATAAGGGTTATATCAGTTTAGCTCTTTTAAATGTAGGTTACTTGCCAATTTTTTATTTTCTAAATGCATCATGTGTCCATCTATTATTTTTCATCACTAAACGTGAAACTCATCGCACTTTTCTATAGAGCATGGACAAGAAAAAGCTGTGAAGACTCCAGAAATCCCAAAGGACAAAGGTAATGGCACATATTTAATATAAATTCATTGATTCAATAATTAAATATCTGAATAATGCATCATGTGTCCATCTATAATTTTTCATCACTAAACGTGAAACTCACTGTACTTTCCTATAGACCATGCAAAGGAAAAAAATGTGAAGTCTCCAGAAATCCCAAAGGACAAAGGTAATGGCATGAGTTAAATATAAATTCATAGATTTAATAATTAAATTCATAAATAGCTATGCAATACTGTGTAAGAGTCTCAAATGGAGATAAGTGGATATTATTTGTAATCTCTTCTGAAATCTAAATGTCATGTTTGATAACGCTCAGGGCACATATACAAAATATACTGAAGGTTCAGTGTTCAAATAACAAAGTTAAAAACTCAAACTACTTGCTCCTGCCATCAATGTTGAAATTAGAAGGCAGAGCTAGTCAAAAATTGGAATGTTCATGCTATGTGAAATTCTGAGATTTTAAAATTTGTTTGGTCACAAATTGTGATGGAAAGATTGAATAATCAAAATTTCCCACAGCATGTAAAGTTCCAAAAAATTTGATCCATAAAGGATGAAATATTTCATTTTGACATTTTGAATCAAAATGTTTTGACATTTTTCCTCATTTCACTTTTGAATTGCATTCACCTGAGCTGCTGACTCAGGGTAGTAGTAAGTAATTCATCCCACTTTTTTCCCCCTCCTCTGGACCAGTCTCCTTGGCCAAACCATCATTCCCATCACAGTGCCCTCTGGCTGAACTTGAAAAACTACAAACTGCCATTGTGAATGATAATGAATAGCCAATGGGCCAGAGAAAGAGAAAAATATTTGCCCAGTTCTAGTTCCATCTGTTGTCACTCTCAGGAAAAAGTACATCTCCTAAGCCTTTTTTGGCATGATCTGGCTTTTAATTCTAACCCTCTAAGGCTGTCTCTACCCTGCTGACTTTTTTTCAGAAAAAGGTACTCAAATTGCAAACTGCAATTTGCATACCTTTTTCCAATACTTTTTTCAGAAGAAGCTTTTCCGACATTTGTCCTGTCTACATGGGACCAAATGTTGGAAAAACCTCCTCTTTTGGAAGAGCCCTTATTCCTCAGGGCTTCCAAAAGAGCATATCTGCTCTTTAGAAAAAATTTTCGGAAAAGCAGACACGTTCCCTGGATGCAGCAGAGTTTTAGTGGATGGACCATTCACCTGGGGAGCGCAGGGTGCTCAGTTTGAGTCCCGTACCCTTCCCCCTTCCTCCCCATCCACCCAGGCAGCCACTGGGGAGCCAACACCAGCATCCCCAGGGATGAAGTAGGCTCTGCCATTAGGAAGGTATGATAAGGGATGCCCTGAAGGTAGGGAGGGGGCGTGGGTTCTGGAGTATCCCAGAAAAAATCCATAGTATAGACATAGCCTTACTGTGTCAATGTGTGCGCATTTTGTAGTTTGGTTCAGTCATGGAAAAATCCATTGTTCATGCCAACTGATGTATAAAATTACTTTATTCTTCATAAATCATTATTATTCATTTTCTGTGTTTGAGGCAACCCAGCAATTTTTCTTAATACAAAAGAATTAATGGCACATTACAGGTTTGTTATTTTGCATATCAAACTAAGTCTAAAAGGCTCAGTTAATTATGTCTTTGTATTGTCCTGCTTATTTCCCTGCTATTAAAGCCATTTGCTTATCACATCTCTCTTCTTTTCTCTTTCCATATAGAAATATCTGACTCGCTTCCTTCTCATGTGTCATCTTTTTCTCTAACCTGACTTTTGATAAATGTTAAATGTTTCCTTACAGAGCCGGTTAAAAGGAAAGAAGTGAAGACTTCAGCAACTTTAAAGGAAAAGGGTAATGGACTTGTAAAAATGACCTATTTCATTATTAAATATCCAGTTGTCCATAATAATGGGTGCATTGGTGTCTCAGGGTGTGTCTAGACTACAGGATTTTGTCGACAAAAGTCCACTTTTGTCGACAAAACTATACCTGCATCTACACTACCGCTGAGTTCTGTCGACATAACGTCGACAGAACTCAGCAGTTTTGTCGACGCTGGTAAACCTCATTTTACGAGGCATAACGCCTTCTGTCGACAGAGTTCTGTCGACAGAAGGTGTTATTGCATGTAAACTGTCCTTTGCGTCTACACTACCATGTCAACAAAGCAGCTTGCTTTGTCGACAGAACTGAATGTAGTGTAGACGCTCTTTGTCGACAGAAGCTTTGTCAACAGTATCTGTTGACAAAACTTCTGTAGACAAAAGCCTGTAGTCTAGACATACCCTCAGTGTACACAATTCTTGTTAACCTCAACTTGCAGATCTTCTGTGGAAAGTTACAAAAACTGGCACCTTTTTAGTCATTAGATCTGAGCCCTTTGTGTTTCTGAAGTCATATCTAATTAAGAAATAAAAATTAAGATTTGCCATTTTGTCTCTTTTCTGATTGGCACAGCCAGCGCACCTGTTGGAAAGAGAGCTAGAATAGAATTAACTACATTGAAGTCACCTGCTAAATTCACTGACACCTGTGCAAACCCATGGAAGACAATGGGGGAGTTCAGGTGTACTAAGAGCATAATTTTACCTATATAACCTTTCCAGGGTAAAAATGGTCTGGTACAACAGGGCATAGTTTGCCGAGACTGAACCCTTTGCTAAACTAACCTGAGTTTTGGATTTTTAACAAAACTCCATGCTAATCAACCCTAGTCTAGTTTGACTGATTTTTTTTTCTATGTGTGAAACTGTTGCATGGCTCAAAATACTGTATAAATGCATGATAATATAATTGCCTCCCTGCTTCAATTTTTGCTAATAACTTTTGCAGAGCTGACAAAAGAAAAAGAAGTGAAGCCTCCAGTTCCTGTCAAAGAAACAGGTAAAAATAGAATCAGAGGTAGTAGAAAAAAGAGAAGTTCTAAATTGCTAAGAATCCATATTTAAAAATAAGATTTTCAAAAGCACCTTGAGAGTTTGATGCCCAATTCCTTCAACAGCTTTTCAAAATTTCACCCTACATCATTATTAACTAATTGCATGCTACCGGAAATGGTACTTTGTTGGTCATAAAGTGACTATCATATAACCTGTGATCTACTTTAAAGAGCAGAAATAATGATCATGGTGTTCTGAAATGGTAGAGATGGCAAAGATCCACTAAGACATATTAGATCAAGTTTTGATCACTTTAAATGTATCATGTAATGGGGCCTCCACTTAAATCCCATAGTAATACATTTGTTTCCTTTAAAAATCTCACTGTTGTTATCACATATGCTGCTCTGTTCATGTTAGAAACAGTAGAAATGTTAGTGTTTACTGGCCACCTGGCATCTTAACCTTGTTTTTTAACCATGTACAGAACTGGTCTAGACAAACATGGTAATTAAACTGAAAAAGTACCAATGTCCTATCTATACTTATGAGTTCCCACCATTTCTGTCACCGATAAGACTGCACCAATGGCACGAGTGTGGCAAATTTCTGGGGGTGGGAAATGGTAAACAATACCTAATAGACATCTCTTGGTTTTTTTTCTTCTCCCCTCCTATTCCCGTTACATCATGGGTTGTCTGTTAGATGTTCCTTTTATTTCATTTCCCTACTTTTTTCTGTGCCTTCTTACCTGTGATTGGAGATCCTACACTGCTCTGCGCCTTGATCCCATGTCTCCACCCATACAGTTTCTCCTACAGATCTCTCTTAAAAATCCTCCTTCCACAAACCCTATAAACCCCAATGTTTCTCTATCAGGAACAGTGTCACACAGAATAAAAGATTTTGGGGGAAAAACCCCCACAAAAGCCTATCAACTTTTGATACATAGAACATCAACTAAAGCTATTGCCTACAATTACTGCTGTACCTGGTTCTCCTTTCCTTTGCCTCCCATGAATGTATATAAAAATTTAACTTTTTCAGGGGTCACAAGGAAAAAAGCAGTGAAGCCTCCAGTACTCATCAGAGAAAGAGGTAACAATTATTTGTGAAGTTATGCCATAACTTAGGCCCTGGTCCTGAAATCAGATTCATGTGTGCTCATACTTACTCATATATGAAGCCCCATTTGAGGCTCTGTACAGACACAAAAGCCTAAACCTTCCAAGATATTTAGGAAAAACTTAAAAAGCAACAAATAGACTAGTAGCACCTACATGTAGATGGTATCATGAGCTTTCGTGGGCAAACTCACTTTTTCAGATGACAGGAGTATTAGAAGTCCAGATCCAAGAATAAATAAGGGGGAGGGGGAAAGGAGAAAAAAATAGAGAGAGACAGTGAGTAGATGGTTCAAATAGTTACAACAGGCTGATAAGAACAATTAGCACCTCGTTAGGCTCCTCAGTATCTTCAGGGATCTTGGTTATAGATCCTTAAATTCTGAGCTCTGTGGTGCAAGAATGTTGTTTCTCATTTATCTGTTAAGGGACATGCACTTTAATGGACTACCTAATGATGATAAATAGATCTCACAGACAGAAAATTATTTTTGCTCATTGTTTTTCCTTCCTTAATTTTTCCCATGTCTCTGAGTTGTACTTGTCATTTCATATTACACATCACTTACCCAATATAAGCACCGTGCCATTCTAATATACTGTGTTTTACCTTTAATAATTGGGATTTCCCTTCAAAAAGAATACTGATGGTACACATTCCCTCTATATAAAAAAGGGATTTTGTAGGCTAATTGAATGCTTTCAAATGTACTTATTCATATATATTCATAGGTTAGACTTCAATTAGATTTACACTTAAGATACTAGGTACAAGTTGATTACACACACATCACTTTTTAAAAAAGTAGTCTCAGATAAAATGGATAAATACTTTCAGAACTGGTAATAAGTAATAAATTAGCAATGCAATAACAGTCAATTGAAATGAAGATACAGAGCCCACTCTTTGAAACTGCTAGTTGTCTTAAAGCTGCTTCAGATAATTAAATATCATTGCTAACCACTGGATATTTGCTACCGGTACTGCAACTTATGAGGTAATGTTTTCTCTGGCAAAATTTATGAAACAGAAGATATGCAAATTTTTAAGGACATCCATTCGACATAATATATGTAAGTAATATTTAGAATAATAGGAGAGCACGCTATTACTCCATGCACAAATTCTAATGATGATGTCTTTCAACAATAACATGAAAGTCAAATGATGTGCAATAACAAAAGGCATCAGGGCTCAAATAGTCTCAAACTAATTTTACACAGAGTTAAAACCTGGCAAAGAGAGAGAGTCTTGAATGGTTATCCCCAAGATACAGGACAAGAAAAAAACAAAGAAGTTCTTTTTTGTACCCTTCCATTGGCCCGCTCTCGGCAGAAATGGGTTAGAATTAAAAAATGTTTTTAAAAAAAATCAAGTCTGATTTGACATAGTGCCTAAGATGTTTGAACTGTTGCTTTCTGCTCAGCTTTCATAAGGCTACAAATGCTACACATCCACTATGTGGATCTAACAGTGTTTGACATGCCTAGAATATTTGCCTTCAAATAATCAGTTCTTCTTAAATACTTTGGGTCTGATCTTTTTGTTTTGTTTTGTTTTTAATTCAAGTAATAGTAAAAGAAATGCCTATGCAAGAGCCGTAGTTGTCCTGACAATTAATCTAACTTTGTAATATGCCCATCCAACATAATTAAAAACATACCAAATGTTCAAGTAGGAATAGACTAATGCAATTTTATCATCTGCAGTTAATCACTTACAGAACAAAGCTCTTTCAGTGCCCTCTCCCCAGCCCCTGTCCATGATCTAATTTGGGCTATTTTAGTCTAAGGGGCATTTGAATACTCCACATCCCACTGACTTTCCTTGTGTTTTTATGTTCATCACCTTTGAAAATCTACACTGCAATATGCTACACAATTCACAATAGCCAGAGATATTTGTTTACGGATTACACGCGTAGGACTTGGCCCCTTTGAAGTTAATGGAAGTTTTTCTAGTATTTCATCCATAACATATATCATTGAAAAGTATCAGTTATGTCTTCAATGAACCCTCACAGTATGTAGATTTAAATATTACCTGGGTTGGTCTTATATAGGAGGTCAGACTAGATGATCACAGTCATGCATTTTGGCCTTGTAATCTATGATATTCCCCCCACCTCCACACCAAAACCAAATATACTGCAGTCAATAGCTCAAAAAAGGAAATGTTGTTAAATCATAGCCAATTTTTTCAATCAGTCAAGAGTCATGAATGTGAAACTTACAGTATGGTGAATACAAAGTCTTAAAATGAGGGAAAGCTTATTCAAAACACCTGTTCAATGTGCAATGGCAGTCACCATTGAAAACAAACAGTACCGAAATAGGACAGAAAATATTGCTGTATTAAAATATCACAATATAAGGATTCTCTCATTTAATATATTCAGTTCTGACCACCATATGTCATAGAAAAAAAAAGCAGATATAAGAAGGCCACAGAGATAGTTAATTGATAATCAGAGAGGGTATGTCTACACTTGCAGCCTAATTTGAAATAGGGCTACAAATGTAGGCATTTGAAATAGCAAGTCAAGCCCGGGATCTAAATATCCCACGCTTGATTTGCATGTTCCCAGCTGGACGCCATTTTTGAAATTGACAAGCCCGGAATAACTGCCCATGTCTACACGTGGCAGTGAAACGGGAGTTTGAAATAAAGCCCTAGTTCGAAATACCTGTTAAACCTCATTTCAGGAGGAATAACAGGTATGTTGAACTAGGGCTTTATTTCAAATGCCCATTTCACTGCAGCGTGTAGACGCAGGCAGTTATTCCAAGCTTGTCGATTTCAAAAAGTGGGGCCCAGCCAGGAACATGCAAATCAAGTGTGGGATATTTAGATTCCGGGCTTGATTTGCAATTTCGAATGCCTACGTTTGCAGCCCTATTTTGAATTGGGCTGCAAGTGTAGACATACTCAGACATAAAACTTTCATGTGAAAATGTAAGGTTGTTTAAAAAGAAGACAAGTAATGGGAGAAATGGGAAACAAAATCAGTGGTAAAGCGGAAATAAATTGAGTGCTGTTTCTAACCTCTTTCTATAAACTGAATGCAATATTCTAGTTCTTGCCTCTCTGGTACCAATAGAAGGAAATAACCACTTCCTTCGATCTGCTGGCAATGCTCCTAGTAATGCAGGACAATAAGGGTACGTCTACACAGCAGGCTTATTTTGAAATAAACTATTTTGGAATTTTTTCCCCACAATAGCTTATTTCAAAATAGCATGTCTACACTACAGGGAAGCCTCAAAATTAATCCAAGGCAGGCTTCCCTAATGTGAATGTGCTACCTCAAATTAGAGCCCCAGGAAACACTGGAAGTAATTACTTTGAATGGCCCTAGGGAGGAGATATTTTAAAATAGCAGCAGTGGAGCATCCACACTACTGCTATTCCTAAATAGATATTTCAGAGAGTTATTCCTCATGGAATGAGGTTTGCAGATTTCAAAATAAGCCATCCATTATTTCTAAACAACTGTGCTGTATAGATATACCCTAAGGCTACATCTACACCGCAGACTTGTTGTGCGAGAACTTTTTGTGCAAGAGCGCACCCACACTGCCATCTGCTTTTGTGCAAGAGACATGCTTTTGCTCAAGAGACTGACCACACTTGCCATTTCTTGTGCAAGAAAGCTCTGATTGCCTTTAGAGCATCTGTGCGAGAAACCCGTTGTCTGTCCACACACGCCTTTTTGCACAAGAGCTCTTGCACAAAAAGGCTGAAAAGAGGAATAACTCTTGCACAAAAAGCCCTGTCTTCTGACAATCTACTGTACTTTTTCTTCTGCAAAAATGCACTTGTAGTGTGGATGCTCTGTGAGTTTTTGCACAAACATGGCTGGTTTTGCACAAAAAATCTGCAGTGTAGACATAGCCTGCCTGGCTACGACTACCATCCCCTTTTTTTTCTAAAGGAAAAGCAGTAATTAAGCAATGGCATGGAGTGACATATTGTTACTTTCTTATTTCACAAAGGCTACGTCTAGACTGGCATTATTTTCCGCACATGCTTTTAACGGAAAAGTTTTTCCGTTAAAATCATTTGTGGAAAAGAGCATCTAGATTGGCACGGACGCTTTTACGCAAAGCACTTTTTGCGGAAAAGCGTCCGTGCCAATCTAGACGCAGTTTTGCTCAAGAAAGCTCCGATCACCATTTTCGCTATTGGGGCTTTTTTGCACAAAACAATACCGCATTGTCTACACTGGCCATCTTGTGCAAAAGCATTTGCGCAAGAGGGATTTTGCCCAAACGGGAGCAGCATAGCATTTCTGCAAGAACACTGACAATCTTACATGAGATCATCAGTGTTCTTGTGGAAATTCAAGTGGCCAGTGTAGACAGCTGGCAAGTTTTTCCGCAAAAGTGGCTGCTATTAGATTCAAAGAGTAATACTTTCAGTCTTGTTTTTGTCCTGTTTAGTATAGGGCAATGATTTGCTAGGAGTTACTTATTGTTTTAACAGAAATGTTACTTAACTTACCCCAACGTAAGTCTTATTAGTGAATGTGTCAGATCTGATACACTAACACAGTGTTCCAAAAAAGAATGGCCACATTTCAAGTCTGCCACACTTGCAATCCAAACTTCATCATCTTTATCAAAAACAAATAAAATACAATCATATTCTATACAATTGGGCCATAAAGATTCCCACTTACCATTGCAGAAGTTTGGGCGTTTTGGAACCTTTCTATAGCTCACTATATTAAACAAAAATAAAAGCAACTTTAAAAAAATAAGATCAGGTTGCATATGTATAAACCCTCTCTTTGAGGCTAGTCCTTCTACTGTTGAAGGCAATTGCAAACTTCCCATTTGACCTCATTGGGAACAGACTCAGGTTGTATATGTGTATGCAAAGAAGTTACCCGAACAGATGAGATGAAAATCAATTCCAAGCACCCAAGTTCATGACAAGGCAAATCTTATTTTTGCTGCCTTTACAGATTGGGATTCAGCTCCAGTGTTTCAGCTTCCTAAAAGTTGCTTCTGTTTCCTGTTCTATGTGATAGATCTTCATAAATCATTTTATCCTTTGGAATTTATATAAGCAGTGCTTTCAAAAGCAAATGGAACTAACCTAGTGATACTGAAAGTGTATGGCAGCACATTGACATTTTGTCAGAAAAGTGTAACCTCAGTGTGTAAAGTGGCTTTAAGCATCCGTGTGCTGTGCTGTGCATCATTAGATATTTCTTTCTTAACAATGAAAAGTGACATGCCACATAGAACATACAAACAGAGTTTGAGAAAAGATTTGTAAGAGAAAATCATTCCACTGAGTTTATGGGCCCAGTGCCTTGTGGGAAACTAGGAAGAGGAGTTTACATTTACTCCTATTGATGGGGAAAGGGGTGGGTTCAGTCAAAGTGAGAGTATGCAATAATTAGGGAGCTCCTTTAACAGATAATGTGATTACAACCAAAGGTTTGTGTAGCATTATGTCACTTTACATAGAAGAGATAGATAGTTCAGTGTTAATCATGTTAGATGTAAGCAACTCCAATATGCATATCTTTGCAAAATTAACCTAACATTACAATAGGGCAGTTGAAACCATATGTCATATTAGACTGCATTATGTAATCCATAATAAAAAAACATTATCAGATATTTCAGTTAGACATATGGGTTTGGTGCATAGAAATTGCCATATCAGATCAAGCCATTTGTCTATCAAATCCAGCATGCTGTCTGACACTGTCCATACCAGATGCTTTGTGGATACAAAAAGCTGTTGCAGTGATCAGATCCTACTAAAGTAAGGGAGTCCATAAAAGTACCTACATAGAACTCATATATTAGAAGGTGTAAAATTCCCATTATCTAAGTCAACATCCAATTGTGAGAAAATTTGAATATACCTTTAAACAGGGCAGACAAGACAGCCTCCATGGGCTGGATCTGGCCTGCCAACCGGGTTGATCTGGCCTGAAGCCATCCTGCCACTCTTCTGCCTTCAGGCCATTGAGACCCAGGGATGGGAGAGCATTTGAAGCTTCCTCCCCCGCCAAAGACACGTGACTAGAGGGAATCGCCAGCTGTTTTGAACAGGTGTCGGTTCCCTCTAGGTACCACATACCCCAGGCAGGGAAGGGACAGAGGGTGAGAGACTTCATGCGCTCCCATACCCCTAGACCTTGATTGGCCTGGGGGTGCAAGGACAGAACGAAGTCTTCTCCCACTGCCAGGGGAGCTCAGCACCTAGACAGAACCTCCAATTGTTTTGAACAGTTAGTGATTCTTTATAGGTGCCACGTGCCCCTTGCAGGGTGGGTGCAGGGAGCAAAGACTTCACACACTCTCCCACCCCCAGACCCTATTTGGCATGGGGGCAGAGGGAGCATGCAAAGTCTCCTGCTGCCAAGCATGTGCAGCACCTAGAGGAAATCGCCAGCTGTTCAAAACAGCTGGTGGTTCTCTCCAGGCACCAGGGGGTTGCGGTTTAACAGGTAGTTCGAACTAGAGCTTTATTTCGAACTACTGGGTCCCTGCTACGTGTAGACATGGGCAGTTAGTCTGGACTTGTACATTTCAAAAATGGCGACCGGCTGGGAAGATGCAAATCAAGTGCGGGATATTTAAATCCCAGGCTTGATTAGCAACTTCGAATGCCTACATTAGCCTCCCTAATTTGAACTAGGGGGCTAGTGTAGACATACCCTTAGAGTGGTAATAAGTGGCACAATGTAGTAATACTAGAATGGGGGAAAGCACTCAGAATGTTGAGATTTTGATAGTCACATTATTGGAAAACTGAAGTTGTGGCTTCTCAGATAAGGAACTTGAGAGAGAGAGCATTACAATTCTCTGGGTAACAGCTAGATACTGTAAAAACATTGTCTAAACATTCTTTTGAGGTGCAAAGCTGGAAGTTTCATACCTGCACAGAGTAGATACAAGTGTTGTGCTTCCAGGAGGTCTGGGGCAAAAACACTCTGCAGTAGCCCTTGCTTAGACTTTTAAAAAATTGTGGCATGTGATCCTCTAGCACAACATTCCAGGTGGTGTTCAGTGTGGAGATTTGGGGTTGACATCTTGGCCAGGCCTTCACCTAACAGATAACTCTACTTCTGGGGTACTGAATGCAGCAAGCAGTGTTAGTGCCACTTGCCAGTGCTCAAGGAGTGCTGACCACTATGGCTGGCTATTTTGCAGAAGCAATGTTTTCCAAAGCTTTGTCTAGAACTCACTGAAGTCAATGAGTTGACTTTAATTAATGGTTCATTCTTCTAATGCAACCATCAATTTGGGAGAAAAATGTGTTTCCTAAACTGAAAAATTATTGGCACACTTCCATTTATTATTACCTACATGTTTGCAGCCCCAGTGTCACATACTTAGCTTTGCTTTCTCATTTGGACACGCAGTGCATTTGTATCATGTGATACTGATTATAAATCTAATGCCCGTGAAAGGGTTTCACAGGTGCACAGGTTCATTTCTTTTCATAGGCTACTCCAGTGAATAAAATTTAGGTCTGTGTATCTGGCAGCTGGATCTTATATATGGTAAAAATAAGATAGTCAGGTTGTGTAATGTACCACAATGTCTTCCTTAATCGTTAGTTATAAAATTCATAGTCCTGGATCGAAAACTGGTTCAGAGCCAGCAAAGAGTAGGAGTAAACAGTCAGTTTTCATCATTGCAAAAGGCTCACAGTGGGGTGCTTCTGGGTTCTATACTACAGCAGTTATTGATTAATATTAATGATCCGAAATGGGCATGAGTAATGATATAGCCTAATGAAAGTTACTTAAGTTAGTTAGCACTGGAAAGTACATTAGGGAATTTCAGAGAGATGTAAACAAGCTACATGAATGGGCAACATGATGGTAAATGAAATTTATCCTAATTCACATTGGAGGGAAAACAATAGCAATGCCTGGCTCTTGCACAGAACTCTTCAGCAGTAAATAAGGAAACCGGCATACAGAGGCTATGTCCACACAGCAGCATTATTTCAGAATAACTGACATTATTCCAAAATAACAAAGAGTGTGTCTACACTGTAAGCCATTATTTCAAAAAAAAATGGAGAGGTAGAGGACTTCTTACTGCAACACCTGTAGTGCTCATTTTATAAGGAGTAAGGAAAGTTGAAGGAAGAGTGTTCTTCCTTCAACTTGCTGCTGTGTAGACAGTGTCAAAAGCCAAATTAAGCTAGTTTGATTTCAGCTATGCAATTGACATAGCTGAAGTTGCATAGCTTAGTTTGACTTTAGCCCTGCTGGGTAGATGGACCTAAAGAAAAGTGACTTGTCCAAGATCGCTTGGCAGACCTGTGGTAGTACTGAGATTAGAATTCACCATAGTAAACTATTCATAGAGTATACAGGATTCTAAATTAACTATATCGGTTGAAGAAAGGGACCTGTGTGTCTTTGTGAACAGCTTAGTGA
Source organism: Pelodiscus sinensis (assembly GCF_049634645.1). Lineage (NCBI taxonomy): Eukaryota > Metazoa > Chordata > Testudines > Trionychidae > Pelodiscus > Pelodiscus sinensis. The sequence continues at coordinate 87,914,691 of NC_134713.1, read as the reverse complement.
AGACTTATACTCAGTGGCTGTGTCTAGACTGGCAAGTTTTTCCGCAAAAGCAGTTGCTTTTGCGGAAAAACTTCCCAGCTTTCTACACTGGCCGCTTGAATTTGCGCAAGAGCACTGACGATCTGATGTAAGATTGTCAGTGTTCTTCCGCAAATACTATGATGCTCCCGTTCAGGAAAAAGCCCTTTTGCACAAATGTATTTGCGCAATGGGACCACTGTAGACAGCTCAGGACTGTTTTGCGCGAAAAAGCCCCGATGGCGAAAATGGCGATCGGGGCTTTCTTGCGCAAAACCACACCTAGATTGGCACAGACGCTTTTCCGCAAAAAGTGCTTTTCCGCAAAAGCATCCGTGCCAAACTAGATGCTCTTTTCTGCAAATGCTTTTAACAGAAAAACTTTTCCGTTAAAAGCATGTGCGGAAAATCATGCCAGTCTAGATGTAGCCAGTGTGTAACTGCACTTAAAAAGGCTAACAAGATGTTAGGATGCAAAATGGATGGAATGACAAATACTATAAAATGGATAACAATGTTTTTGTATAAATTGATCAGTGGCGCCTCATCTAGAATACTGTAAGCAGTAATCATCACTGCATCTCATAACAGATAGTGCTGACCTAACTAGGGTTCAGAGAAGAATGTGAGGAAGGATGGAACAACTTTCCTGTGAAGGCAAAATTAAATAGCTGAAATTGTGTACCTTAGAAAGAAAATTAATAAGAGGGGGCATGAGAAAAGTATATAAAATAGTGAATGATACAGAGAACTGAGATCAGGAACATCTGTCCTTCATATTTCATAACATGGTAGCAAGGGGATATACAGTGAAAGTAAACATTGGGGCTACGTCTACACTGGCCCCTCTTCCGGAAGGGGCATGTAAATTTCAGCAGTCGTCGTAGGGAAATCCGCGGGGGATTTAAATATCCCCCGCGGCATTTAAATAAAAATGTCCGCCGCTTTTTTCCGGCTTTTAAAAAAGCCGGAAAAGAGCGTCTAGACTGGCCCCGATCCTCCGGAAAAAGTGCCCTTTTCCGGAGGCTCTTATTCTTACTTCAAAGTAAGAATAAGAGCCTCCGGAAAAGGGCACTTTTTCCGGAGGATCGGGGCCAGTCTAGACGCTCTTTTCCGGCTTTTTTAAAAGCCGGAAAAAAGCGGCGGACATTTTTATTTAAATGCCGCGGGGGATATTTAAATCCCCCGTGGATTTCCCTACGACGACTAGTGAAATTTACATGCCCCTTCTGGAAAAGGGGCCAGTGTAGACGTAGCCTGGGAAAATTTATACTTTTATATGAAACATGTAAGCAAACCTTGGAACTCATCACTAAACACCAAGCATTTAAAAATATTCACAAAAGGATGTGATACTTATGTAGATATCAAGAATATCCAGAATGTTCATAATTAATTAACACAAAATGTTGGAAGATTATTAAGCCTTCAGGGGTTATGCCAATCTCTAAATATTAGAGATGAAGGTAGGACTTCTGTTAGAGGTGGAGATAAATTATCCCACATCTACCTACTGTGCAATTCTTATACTTTGCCTGAAGTCTCTGATGCTGACAAGATACAGGACTAGGTAGATCTTGAGTATGAAAATTCCCATTTTTCCCAAGAACTACTGGAGAGATTCCTGTGGTGTTTGCTCCTGTGTTGTACCTTCTAAGAATTCAAGCTCATATTAGGGAGCCTTGAAAATGGAACATGCGCTCTTATATCAAGTTTATCTTCTTTTGTATCCAGTTTAAATTTATAGGCAATGTTCATATTTTTATCAAAGGAGGAATGATAAGCAAGTTGTATGGTTTTGGAAGAAGGCTAAATGATTGGTGATCAGCTGGAGATGCTGGGATTAAAAGATTCCTTACGTCGCCTTTACTTACTCATCGGGATTGGATATATATGGGGCATGTTAGATATAGTTAAACTCAGGATTTTCTTCCTCAAAATAGTCTTATCAAGGAAGAATAACAGGCAACAGCATTTCTGATAAAGGATTTGTATTCCCCAATTTATCTTTCTTCTTTTTTTTAATGCCCTCCACTGCTCTGATTTCATGTCCAGTAGAGATATATTACCCCACATTTACTCTCAGAAATTAAGCTGCTTTTATCCATTGTAGAACAAATGCCTTAGATAATCCATCCATTTATCTTAAAAGATACAAATGCATTGCTCAGCTTCTGGAATTATGGTCTTTGTGCACTCTGTCATTATTCCTTGTCATTATAAGTTCAAGTAAGAGCATTTGATCAGAGCAATGCTATTGGCAGTGGTAGTCATCATGAGGTCTCTTCTGCCTCATAAGATTTGTAGAGCATTTACAGTACATGTCATCAGAAAAAAAAAGGTGATTTTATACTGATCACTGTTAAATACAGCATTTGCAAATAGATACCACACAGTGATATTACAACAATTGTTCATAATTTATTTAATTATATATAATTGTGGTAACAAACAAGATTTTTATGATATGATACCCATCTCTGAGGGGAAAATAAAGTTAACTATAATGATTATGTTTTTGAAAGGCAAGAGCCTGATTTTCTAATGCTTGGAAATTTGTGCAGTTTCATTCAAGCAAAGTGAGTAGAAAGTAGAATCCTGCCAGCCTCCATAAGGCTACTTTATGCTACTCCAGCAGCAATAAGAAGCCCTATAACCAGCTTCCCCTGCTAGACAAAGATTCTTATGGTATAGAAAGTACTCAGGTAGCTCATATGTAAGTTTGGCTGTCATGAATAAGCACTTGGGGCAGACATTACCTGATATTGCTTATTAAAAAGATCTTAAGGCTGCACAAAGTTGAGTCAAAGTCTAGTTGAGCTTTGAATCATCTCCCAGCCACAGATATTGGGGATGGAGTGCAAAAGTGGCTTGTAGCCATGTCCGCCTCTCCTCCTCCTCTAGCACTGTCCCGAGGGCTGCTCAGTCAGATTTACACATAATATACCAATGTTGCATTAGTTTTTCAGTGGTGTGAGTGCATGCAATGCAATAAATGCATAGCCAGTCAGACCCAACTCAGAAGATTCAGAGCTTTCCCCAAACTTCAGATGTTTATCTAAAACAAATTTGAATGTATGCAAACATTTGGAGATCATTTCTCTTCTACCTCAAGAATTCCATCCTTCTTTTGCTTCCATTCTTTCCTCTTCCACTGCAGTTGAACCATGTTCTCCATTAATTCATTAGCACTTATTTGTAAGACAATAATGACCAGAGACCAAATTAGAATCAGGCCCTGAGTCTGCCAGGATCTGTACAAACACAGTGGATAGTCTTACCCCTAAAGAAATTATCTTAACACATCATAGATGAGCATAATACACAAAGGGAGTGGAAATAAGATCACATTCACAAAAGGTCATCTGTGCCCATAGCTTAAACCATAGCTCTGAATCATCTGACTCCCCACAGCCTTGAATCTGGCAGATACATTTATTGTGACTTCAGCTTCCACAACCCTTGCCCCCATTTCACTTCCATAAGCAGAGTTCACTAGCTAGTAACTCCTATACACTATTAATAATTAGGCTGTTTCTCAGTTCTTTCCCAGCTTCCTACCCCATGGGAATATTAACAGACTTTGGGATATCAGCACAAATTATTGGATTTTGATTAGAGGATATTTCTCTTCACCATTGTGGAGTTTACAATAGTGTGTTATTTCATTCACTTAGTTTCTGGGTGGGGTATTTGATTTTTCTCTTCCTCCCTTCTTTCTCTGACCTGGTTCACCCATCTGCATGATAGGGCAGATTCTCATCTGCTATAAATTACCATTGCTCACTGCCTTCTGTGTAGCTATATTGATTTATAACTGCTGAGGATCTGAATTAATAAGTTTATACCTAAAGAGAGTAAACAATTTCTGGTTAAAAACATTGGGTAAAGTGAATTATAGGTAATGCCAAATGTAATGCTCTAAATATATGAACTAATGTGTGTGGGAAAATAAATTCTCCTGAAAATGAAGTTAGTTGGTTTGATGAGAGACCCTACGGTTCCTTAAGAGAATTTTAATTTAGAGCTGAGTAGAAAATAGTTTTACATCCTGAAAATAGTTTTGAGATTTCAGAATGTAGTGTAAAGAATCACAAAAATATTTGCAAACAAAAAATGGTGTGAATCAGACTGATGGAACTATTTTTTATAATGGAAACTACTTCAAGCCAGGAGGTACTATAGCATCCCTCCCTCACTCCTGCTTCCAGAACCTATGGGATAGAGATGGAAGTGTGTTATTATGTAGGAAGGTCTCTCCTTTGATTATTTTTTTAACAAGTTTCAACTTTATCCCAGTGCAGAACTGGAAAATTTCAAAATAGAGATGGTAAAAAGCTGAGTAACAAAACTGGGACAGAAACTGAAATTATTTTGTAATTTTAACTTCTAAAATCTTTAAAACATTTTTCTCAGAATCTGAAGTCAAAAAAGAAGAAAAGACATCAAAACCAGGTAATAGTTTATAAACTTCAATGGGGGATAGATACAGAATATCAGTTCTCACCACATCATTAGTTAGGGGTGAAAGCCAAATTTTTCAGCCCCATGTGCCTAAAGTCAGACTCCTAATTTTGTATTTAAGCACCTTTGGTAAGTGTTCAAAACAGTGTTACTGACTGAGAAGCACTGGACCCACTTTCAATAGGGTTTATATTCTTAAGTGACTGCAGAGCTTTTGAAAATTTTATCTAAGATTATTTTCAGTAGGATTTAGACCAAATCCTACTGGTTACATTTTTGTAACCATGCTCAAATGAAAATTGGGGGTATACCTTTAAATTAAGTATATATTTATTTAATAACACTATTTTAAAGTATTTATTTTACTTATACAGGCAGTCCCCGAGTTACGCGGATCCCACTTATGTCGGATCCGCAGTTACTAACGGGGTTTGCTCCGCGGCTCCCTGGTTTGCTGGAGACCAGCAGACCAGGGAGACGGGGAGCAAAGCCTCTGAGGACGCCGGCAGCTGGACAGCCGCAGCGCGTCTGGGCTGTCCCGCTGCCCGCGTGCTCCACGGCTTTGCTCCATGTCTCCCTGGTCTGCTGGAGACCAGCAGACCAGGGAGACAGAGAGCACAGCCTCTGAGGACGCTGGCAGCGGGACAGCCGTGGCGCGTCTGGGCTGTCCCGCTGCCCGCGTGCTCCGCGGCTTTGCTCCGCGTCTCCTTGGTGTGCTGGAGACCAGCAGACCAGGGAGACGCGGAGCAAAGCCGCGGAGGACCCGGGCGGCAGGACCATGGTGCGTCTCGGTCCGCCGCCCGCGTCTCCCTGGTCTGCTGGGGGGAGCGCAGCTAATACGCCCCACCCCCCAGCAGACCAGGCCTTTCTCCAGACGCCAATGGTAGAGCAGCTGGGGTGCTGCCGGTTGGTCCCGCAGCGCCGCTCTGGGCGCTACTGGACCAACCCGGCAGCACCCCAGCTGCTCTGCCCCAGGCATCCTGATTCAGCTGCTGCTGGTCAGTTTCGACAGCGGTTGAATCAGGACACCTGAGCAGAGCAGCTGGGGTGCTGCTGGGTTGGTCCAGTAGCGCCCAGAGCAGCACTGCGGGACCAACCGGCAGTGCCCCAGCTGCTCTGTCCCAGGCGTCCCCAAGTCAGCTGCTGCTGAAACTGACCAGTGCTGACTACAGGAAGCCCGGGGCAGAGCAACTCTGTCCCGGGCTTCCTGGAATCAGCCGCTGATCAGTTTCAGCAGCAGCTGACTTGGGGACACCTGGGGTTCCTAAGTTGAATCTGTATGTAAGTCGGAACTGGCGTTCAGAATCAGCGGTTGTTGAAACTGATCAGCGGCTGATTCCAGGAAGCCCGGAGCAGAGCAACTCTGCCTCTGGCTTCCTGTAGTCAGCTGCTGGTCAGTTTCAGCAGCTGCTGAATCTGGACGCCAGTTCCGACTTACATACAGATTCAACTTAAGAACAAACCTACAGTCCCTATCTTGTACGTAACCCGGGAACTGCCTGTACATTGTTTTAGTTACTGTTATTATCATAACAATATGTTAACTTTTTTCCTGTATTAAAATGCCAAATATAGACCACAGAATTTCTTAAACCAAGGAGCACAGGCTGTGCTTCAAAGAGCTTCCCAATTCCCCCCCCTCCCCCTCCTATTTTACCTTCCTTCTGAAGTGATTATTCTGAAGACTTCATCCTGTGTGTAACTCAGCATATAAATAAGAGTGAGGAAAGATTGAGTTGTGGTTAAACCTCTACTGTAAGAGTTTATACTCCTGAGTTTTTTTCCATCTATGTCATTAATTTTCAATATGCCTTTGGACAAGTCATTTAATCTCTCTGAACCTGAGCTTCTGCATGTATAAATATTAATATTTATATATTAGACTTTCTTCCCCAAGGGTATACATATTAATGTTTGTAAAGTGCTTTGAGATCCCTCCTTGGCAGGCATTCTGTATAACTTGGGTGCAAAATGTTGTTGGTATTATTTATCATTAACTTTAGACAAGAAGAATAGCTTTTTTCCCTTATTTCAGCTCCAGTGAAAAGTGAAGGCGAGAAGAAAGGTAAATCAATTAGTTTCTCTCCACTGAAGTTCATTCCAGCTTTCAACTGTTGTAAGAAATGTTTCTTTCCTTCAATGACACATTTGAGATGATTCCCCTCAGCTCATGTGCTGCCATCAAATGGCTTAATCTAGTCCTACTGTGATAACACAATTGTCATTTCATGTTCTGTTGCTTCCTTTTTACTACATGCCCACAGCTCAATATCAGTCACTGCAATTATTCTGGCTAAGCAGAAGATGAAAGGCTCTTGTTATCATTTTACAATACATGAGAGAGGGGAAAAAAACTTTCTATAAACTGTGTACACTGGTTTGATTGTTTACTCTTCGCAGAACATGCTCTCCTGTGTTTGTTTCATTTTTCCCTTTAGGACCTCTCTGTAACATGAACATGTGCCAATGTGGGCGTTATATTTGATATTTTAGCATTAAGGGTCCAATCCAAAGCATTCTGAAATCATTGGAAAGGCTCCCATTGGGAGACCTTAGATTAGAACATCATGTAACTCTGAGTGTTCTCTAAAATGTTATCTCTTAAATTAACCTGTAACAGCATAAAGTGTATTAGACTGCACCCAGACTACATTATTTTGCAAACAGAGCCTTTGAAAGATAAAGTAGTTTGGACATTTCAGTTAGTACTTTGTTAATAATATTTGGCTATATAAAATGTCTCTATTTGGCTATATACAGCTTTCTTGTTGGGGAAAAATACATTAAAAATAACTTTTTGGGGACCTAATTTTGGTTTGTTAACCCAGAATAAACCTGGAATAATTCTGTTGAATTCAATTGAATTATTTGGGATTTAAATGTGTGTATGTGAGACCAGAATTTGGCTCTGCATTGCCAATATTTCTGAAAATCTATGGTGAATTTTTAAAGTATGCTTTTAAAAGAATGGTCTTGGCACACCTGTTAGTTATATTACTAAAAATGGAATTGGTTTCTACTATTCAGCAAGTGATTTTCAATCTTGCTCTTTATCGCTTCTGTTATATTTATATGTCGTTATAAATTTAAAGAAAAATGTAGTTTTCATCAGATGAAAGTTGGAATGTTGGCTCCATTGAAGTTGATGGCCAAGTTCCCATTGACTTCAAGGGGTCAAGATTTCACTCCATGTGTTTAAATGAACACTGCGTTTCCTTCTGGTTTCCCAAAATAACAGCACTAAATACGTCTCCAGTGGAGTGCACTAATTTGCAACAATCAAGGCACAGAAGATAGCTCAAGGGAAGGGAGTCAGGGAAGAGGCAGAAGCACTAACAACACTTGGTTTTCAGTCATCAGAACACTAGTCGTGGGCACATTCTTGAACTTTTAACAGTCATTGCTAGATTATGAATTGAAAGACGGGAATGAGGTAATTGCCTTGTGAAGTAGGAGGCTTGTCTCTGGTTATGAATTTATAATTAAGGAAGAAATGTTAGGGGGATTTGATATTTAGAATCCCTTTTCAACAAGTTTAATATTTCCCCTCTTCGCTTATTTTCCTCAGTTTAGTATTCTTTTTCTCTCCCCCACCAGGATATCTCCCCACAGAAATAAGAAAATATACATTTTTACAGACTATCCTTACCTTTCACATTTCAATTCCTTTTCTAATTTTATATACTATTTCTGTTTATTATTTTCTCTTCTACTCTGTCCTCATATCTTTTACTTCACACATAATTTTGACAGGAAGGGCAGATAGAGAATCTCTCTCATAGGAATTTGAGCAAGAGCAAACTGTATTTAATATACAACTGTTATCATTGACCTACCTTTTACCAGTGTTGAAGATCAGGTTGAAGAAAAGGCCGAAGTTTATCTTTTAAACTTTTAAAGGCCAAACTTTATCTTTTATGTGTTTTATTTAGATATTTTTGGAGCCCAGCAAAAATTTTAGAATGTCAAACAGCTGAGGCAACTGGGGAAAAAACAGCAGCAGGGAGAATACAAGCTGTTGTTGCAATTGCCTGAACCACACAAAATTTGTAACCCAAGGAGGTGGGAGGTGTTATTTCCAGCAGGTATTTACTCATCTGTGTGGCTTAAAAGAAACAACCTGGCTCCTGCCATACTTTATGTTCATCTGCTCTGTGATGCATACATGGAGAGAGCTCTGTTTTAGAGGCAACCTCCTACCTGTTACCACTACTTTTTGCTTATTTTTATCATTCTCTGAAAATTACCTTAGGCCAAAAAAATGGTTTTTTGACACATTTTAGCCATAAAATTTTGGTCAACATTTGCTAGTTTTACTTGAGGATAATTTTTCCCATAACTTTAAAAGTCATAGATGTTCCTAGCATTTAGATTAAAATTGACTGGCTCATTACCTAAAATGTATTATACTACCTACACACTTGAGTTCAATTAGGACTATATCATCTTGCAGGTATGTCACGTTGCAACTATAAACCATACTGTACATGCAGCTTTCTCTAATTATTCCTTTCTCATTTAAATACACACCCTCCATCTCAGAAAGCAAGAATAATGAGACAAGCAGTCATAAAAAATGAAGTGGTGAAGATTGAGTGACACTTTCTAATGAGCATACATGGTGTGTGTAGCATTTATCAAATATGAAAGAATGTGAAAGACAGACAAGTGAAGAATAAGGCAGATGAAAGCTAAAATAAGTCATCTGCACTGCCAAGTGTGAGGAATATTTACATGGAATTCTTAGGAACACTTTTTGCACATGGATATTGTTTTAGCCACTTCAGTTCAAAAGACCTGAGCCCTGGAAAATAGACTTAGCTTTGGCTGTGAAGTTCACAGCTGTACTTTGTGACTTATTTTAATGAAAGAGAGTAACTGGATTAGTGAGATGAGGATTTAAATATCAGTTTCTAAAGGGAATGAATCAACACATAATTCAAACCCTTCATATGAAGGAATGTCTTAATTTTCTACTTTGTCCACACTACAGCAGTTCAATGTAATTTACTTTCCTCTGAGGTTTGCATCTCCTTACCCACCTCCCTAGCATATAATCCACATCAACTTAAAATGCCATCTACATCACACTGTGTCTGAGGGAGATGCTCTCCCACTGTCATAGCTTCTGCCACTCTTTAATGGTAGAGGCACATTGATGGGAGAGTGCTCTCTGGTCAGCATAGTGTGTTTTGACCAAACATGCTAAATCAACACTGCTACACTGAATCCGTGGTGCCAATTTATTGCAATAGCAAAGACAAACCTAACATTCAAATTTCAACAAATAGTCTGGTAGCAATTTAAAGACTAACAAATATGTAGATGATATCATGAGCTGTCAAAGTTTCTCTGATCAAATCTAACAGAGATTGGTAATCTTTGTGAAGTGAGTTGCTAGAAAGTTGGTGTATATGCTGGATTTGGAGGGGTATCCAAAAGGTGAAGAGCTCTATATACATTACCAATCACCTCAACTGTCCAGCTGCATCTAGACTGGCATGATTTTGCGCAAATACTTTTAACGGAAAAGTTTTTCTGTTAAAAGTATTTCCACAAAAGAGCGTCTATACTGGCATGTGCCTTTTTGCTCAAGAAATTAATGTGGCTGTCTACACTGGCCCTCTTGTGCAAGAATACTTGTGCAAGAGGGCTATCCCTGAGTGGGAGCATCAGAGTATTTGCGTAAGAACCACTGATTTTGTACATTACAAAATCAGTATTCTTGCGCAAATACTCGCGGACAGTGTAGACAGGCGGCAAGATTTTGCACAAAAGCAGCTGCTTTTGTGCAAAATCATGCCAGTCTAGATGCACCCTCACAATAATAGTGGCCAGGATGGTATTTTCAGGTAGATTACTGATGTTTTGAAGTTTCCTCAGGAAGTCAGTGGTGTGGTGGAGGTAGCTTGGAGTGCTGGTAGCATAGGGTCTGAGGAGGGAGTCTATCTGCTACCCAAGATACACAAACCTGGAAATCCCAGACGACCCATCATCTCAAGCATTGGCACACTTACCACAGGATTATCTGGCTGTATCGACTCCCTCCTCAGACCCTATGCTACCAGCACTCCCAGCTACCTCCGTGACACCACTGACTTTCTGAGGAAATTTCAAAACATCAGTAATCTACCTGAAAATACCATCCTGGCCACTATGGACATAGAAGCCTTTTACACCAACATTCCACATGAAGATATATTACGGGCCAGCAGAAACATCATCCCCGATGACAGCAATGCACACCTGATTACAGAGCTCTGTGACTTTGTACTAACCCACAGTTACTTCCGATTCAGAGACAATTTGTATCTTCAAGTCAGCGGCACAGCCATGGGCCCCTGCATGGCACCACAATATGCCAAAGTATTATCCACAGTCTACAACCTATCTTGGAAAAGAATCCCTCACTCTCAGAGGCCATGGGAGAAAAACTTATTTTCACTTACAGACAACCCCCCAACCTGAAACAAATTATTTCCAGTAACCATGCTACACAGCTACAGCATAAGCATCCAGGAACCCACTCCTGCAATCAGCCCAGGTGCCAACTCTGCCCACATCTCTATACAAATGAATTCATTCTGGAGTCAATCACATCAACCACCAAATCAGAGGTTCATTTAACTGCAAGGCTTGCACAAGCTCTGTGCTCCCCACCATCAGCCCAGTCCCTGAACCTAGCCATCTGGGGCTCTCTGGTCCAGCAATATATGTGGTCCTGATGGACTATGGATGTTGCCAGACCAGAGAGTCATGGATTTTAGAGGTTCAACCTGTAGTGGCTTTTATCCTTTTGCAGTACAATTACTTAAGATTAGCGGTGCACACTGATCAATGTATATCATGTAGACATTGACAAGTGCATTACATGATCCCCTCTTATTATATGAAAAAAAATCAAGATATTCCACAAACTGACAAAGACCCAGACAAAAATGGATTTTTGACTACTTAGCTCCCATAGGGTACATCTAGACTACAGGCTTTTGTCGACAGAGGCTTTATCAACAGATACTGTCGACAAAGCCTCTGTCGACAAAGAGCATCTAGACTACAACCACTTCTGTCGACAAAGCAAGCCGCTTTTTCAACAGAGAGTCTAGATGCTCTCTTTTCAAAAAGCATAGTGTGGATGCAATAGCGCCTTTTGTCAACAGAACTCTGTCAAAAAAAGGCGTTATTCCTCGTAGAATGAGGTTTACCTCTGTCTACAAAACTGCTGTGTTCTGTCAACTTACTGTCGACAGAATTCGGTGGTAGTGTAGACACAGGTATAGTTTTGTCGACAAAAGTCCACTTTTGTCAACAAAACCCTGGGGTGTGTCTAGACTACATGCCTCCTTCGACGGAGGCATGTAGATTAGCCAGATCGGAAGAGGGAAATGAAGCCGCGATTAAAATAATCGCGGCTTCATTTAAATTTAAATGGCTGCCCCGATCTGCCGATCAGCTGTTTGTCGGCAGATCGGGGGAGTCTGGACGCGATGCCCCGACAAAGAAGCCTTTCTTCATCGACACAGGTAAGCCTGGTTTCACGAGGCTTACCTGTGTCGATGAAGAAAGGCTTCTTTGTCGGGGCATCGCGTCCAGACTCCCCCGATCTGCCGACAAACAGCTGATCGGCAGATCGGGGCAGCCATTTAAATTTAAATGAAGCCGCGATTATTTTAATCGCGGCTTCATTTCCCTCTTCCGATCTGGCTAATCTACATGCCTCTGTCGAAGGAGGCATGTAGTCTAGACACACCCCTGTAGTCTAGACACACTGTATGCTGGCTAGATAAATTGAAAGGAAGTCTTCCTGTGATTGAAACAATTGGCCATAACAATATGGGATACGGTACAGTTGAACATGCCAATTTAGTAGTATGACTTAAGCCACCACTGTATATAGTTTACCACATGTATATTTACTTAACATGCAACACTACTCTAAAAAGTAATAGACAGAAAGTTGTAGCCTGATCTGTAGAGTATGTATATACTGATAACGTAAGAATCCTCAGTTATCACTTTGAGGGTTGACAAGTTCTTATCCCAAGATCAAGTCCAGTATCACTTAAATTATTATATATGCACAGTTGCAATGCCCACACTATAGGAACCCCTCTATATTTACAAATAGTTTATAAATAAACTTAAGCAAGCAAAGGCAACTCGGATTTAAGCAAATTCTGAGGTAATTCATCTCATTCTGCTATGTGTAATTCTCCCAGGAGAGTGGTTATTTTGTGGGAAGGTCTCTCTCTTGATTTTTTGTTGACAGGTTTCAATTTCATTCCAATGCCAAACTGGATAACTTCCATAATACCAAGTAAACTGCAGGACAGAAAAAAACATTTCTTCCCTAATGCTAGGTAGTTATGTAGAATTTGCAATGAATATGGGAAATTTACTGAAAAAGCTATAGCCTTCAATAGAAAGTTCTACTTAACCTCTGTATACTTCACTCTATCTGTCTGTAATGTGGGTATAGATAAATAATATCCATTTTATAGAACTGTGAGATACTTGATTAATTAATAACTGAAAATCACGGTTGAGCTCCTCAGCTTTTTATGAAAAGCACATCAATTATTACAATATAGTATATTATACACTATTATTTATCTTCCCTGAATCAGTGCAGGACTATCTTTTTTTGGTTGAGAGATGGTATAAAAACAGAGTAACCAAATTAGGACACAAATTGAAATGGCTGAATTTTTGTTTTTATAATTTTAACTTCCAAAATGTTTTTTTTTTCTCAGAACCTGAAGTCAAAAAAGAAGACAAGCCAGCAAAGCCAGGTAACAATGAATACACTCCATTGTGGAATAGATACAGAATATCTATTCTCACCAGATCCTAAATTAGGGTCCAAAGTCAAAATTTTCAATCCCATATGCATAAAGTTAGGCTTCTAATTCTGTATTTAAACACCTAGAATTGAAGTGGTTTAGTGACTGAGTAGCACTGGACCCACTTTCAGTGGGGTTGATGTTCTTAAATTACTTAGGAGCTTTTGAAAAATTTACCCAAAATGACTTTCAGCGGAGCTTAGCCCAAACTGTTGGTTACATTTGTGCAAACTAATTCAATTGAAAATTGAGGAACAAATTAAAGAACAAAATGTTATTTGGTAACACCAGTTTGAAATATTTACTCTATTTTATATGTGCTTTATTTTAGTTACTATTACCACAATGCATTAAGCGCTTTTTGCTTGTATTAAAATAAAATAGTAATTCATTCAGTCCAAATAACAGACACAGTTTAACTTATGTGATTGCTAAAATAACAGGCCACCAACTATATAGGGCTATGTTTTTATTGATTGTTAGGTATAATATAGGTTCCCTGGCATATTTTCAGCATTTTCAACATTATTCTGCTTAACTGTCAATCAGCGCAACATATTGAAAGACTCTTAAAGGCTGTGTCAAGACTACACAGTTCTTCTGGGAAAAGATGTGGTAGCTTTTTCCGCTTCTTTTTTCAGAAGAGGCTTTTCCTACAGTGGGCCAAATGTTGGGGAAAATCCCTTTTTCGGAACATCCCTTCTTCCTCATAAAATGAGGTTTACAGAACTGCCGAAAAAACGTGTCTGCTTTTCCAAAAAAAAAAAATTCCTTAAACTCTGCAGTCTAGATGTACCCTTCCATACTTACCACACCTGATTAATTATCCAAACACATTCCCCCACCCGGGAAACTATTACCATATTCCAACATGCAGAAAATACTGCACGTAAGTGCTTTGAGGAAGACTGAATAGTTAAATACAATTCCAAAATTAATGAGTCTTGGTTTTGATACTTTAAAAAATCCCCTACTTTAACTATGTGATATTAATTTTCTAAAATGTGCTTTTGGAAGCTTGCAACTGAAAAAACAGTGGCATTAAAGACCAGTCATTATTCCACTAGGTTACCTCATAATTAATGTGACAAGCAAGATGTAGGGAGGAGGTAATCTCATAAACATGCCATAAAGTAATTAAATGTCAGTATTTCAAATGATATCATATGCATATGTTTTCCCTTGAAGTCCCTCAGCATGTTCTTACTTTCCATAAATGTATGCATTCTCCACATTTTAATAATCTCTATCCCACCTTAATTACATAATACATTGAAGCAACTGCACAAAGACATGGGCTTTTTTTTTTTTTTTTTTAACACTTAAATGAGATTAGTCAATAATAGAGAAGGGTCTGAGCAGTTAAGTTCAGAATCAGATCCAATTTTTTTCTATGGGGTATGGGTTTCAGATTTTAATTTGGTGCATTATAGAGATAACTGCTAGCTATGAAATGCAGCTTGAAATATTTATTTCATTTGAGGGGGGCTGGTCCGAGCTCAACTCTGAACAATAACAGCACTTGCAAACACACATGAGCACCCTGTAAAAGAATGATGCCTTTGACCCCAATGATTTCTGATTTCCTTGGAAGCTGTTTTTTAATATACTTTAGGTATGATCTGTGTGGGTTGTATATTGCCTGTAATCTAACAGCAGGAAAATTTCTGGTACATCTAAAGGTCAGGGTTTAATAATTATATTGAAAGAGTATTCTCTAGGCATCTCAACACACATGCCAAAGTAATGAATACAATGCACATACTTAATCTGCCTTTAGCTGTAATTTCATTCTCTCTAGTTCCATCTATGGAAGATTTGTCCTCTTGGGAGCTTGAGACTTACAGTACTTTAAAGCCATTAACTTTTAATGCCTTCATATGCGATTACTCTGTTTCATCAAGATCTGCATTTCCCAGTATTTCTGTTCATCTGACAGACAGAATGTATGAACTGAAGGAAGATCTGGATCATTATTGCTGTTCCCCACAGGCGTATAGCTCAGATTTAAGTTAGAGTGGGTCCTCTCAGAAAATATCCCCATGTAGTCTATACCTCTTCTATACCCCGTTGTTTACATGCATACCAAAGAAGTATCAGAAAGGTTCTATTTTCCTTCATATTTGTGTGGAACAAAGTGCTCCTGAGCTGTAGTGTGGGAATAGAGCTTAACCCTCACCCAAAAAATAAGGTCAATTCATTCTTTAGTTTGAAATGCCTAGGCTATTTGGAGTGTATATATAAGGCAATCCAAATGGAGATATATTAGAATTAGAAATTATATGAAGTCAGATATACTAGAATTGGCTTTATTGCTCCTCTACTGTAGTTATAGGATGGAAAAAACAATAGCTTTCATTTGAGCACTCTATTTTCTATTTTTGATTTACTGTAGCTTAATGCCCTGGAAAACCTAACTGCATTTATTAGTTATGTTAAACTAGATCTTCATTAAGGAGATTTGCCTTTATCAGTGCACCAAGTCATCACAGTTATTCAGAAGAGTGATTGTGAAACTCTGCTCCATGGAGCTTTCTAGCAGCACACAGGCCTACCAGAAGAGGCAGAAACTAAGAAGAGGAATGGTCTACCGGTCACAAGGCTAGCCTTGACTTGGAAGACCTATGTTCAATTTACAACTTCACCACAGACTTTCAGAGTGACTTTGGACATGTAATGGTATTCCCAATTTTAACACAAAATTAAATCTTCCTTCGCTCACAGGGAAGCTATGAAAATAATTACCTTGAAAACTGTTTTGAGATACTATATTAAGGGGAACCATTTGAATACCTAAGACAGAATTTGTGAGGAAGGTTGAAAGGCCAGTCTATGTTCAGGAGAGCTGTTTTATTAGGTAATTTTGGTGGGGAGAAGGGGGGATAATTCAGTCCACAGGGTTTTTGTTTGTCTACTCTGCTAACTACCATGCTGTTTCCCTCTTATCTGTGTTCCTTCAATTGAGTTCCTATTGTCCATTGGGTGTGAAAGGTTAACTGGTAAGCCTCACCCTTATTAGGTCATGATTACCAGTTCTAGTTAACTGGTGGGGGCTGGAGCAGCTCCCCACCGCCATGTGCAGGGGGTTGCTCCATCACCTGTCTGTGGCAAGCCTGAGTACGTCACAGGCAGGGGCTCAGGCCAGGTTGGGGCAGCCCCATCTGTAATGAGGGTTGGCGGGTGGAAGGCCAGCCACCCCTCCTTTTAATCAGTTAGCCAATTAAACATCACATTTAACCAGTTAACCAATTTAGCAGGTTTATATATCCCTAATTGCCCAGGGGCTATTAGAGCAATCTTCACTGGTATAGTGAAGTGCAAGACAAGAAAGGCATGACCTCCTCTTTTTTCAATCAACTTGCTGCTTTTAATTTACTTGGGGGGGGGGAGTATAATTTTACTACATGCATAGCAGAATCAGTCTCCCCACTGCTTAACAGGCATCTACTTTCTTAAGGCCTGACAGGGCTCAGAAGAGAGCAATTTATTATGATGAATCAAGTCCACAAATCTTGAAAACTGAGAAAATGGCACATTGCATTCAATCAAGAGGCAATAACTTTATGAGAGTGGATAAATTGGTCAAGGACAGGGTGAAAATTCCTGATGAATTCCATTCTAAAGCTTTTTTTTTCAAATCTGTTTAGTCTGAGATGTACTGAAACAGGCCAAATAACACTAATCTAATTTTTCTGCTGGTTTGTTGATAACACACGTAATTCGCAATCTGAAACACCCTGTACCAACAAGGACAAAGCTGTTTCATCCAACTTTAAATTAAAACTGTATTGAAGATTAAGCAGAATCATGTGACACATTTTAACTCCTGCTGCTCCCTGAAGTAGTTCCTTGGAAATTTAAAAGGAGCAAAGCACAAAGCAGAGACACACTTAGACCCTATTCAATAAAGCACTTTAAGTATGTGCTTAAATTCCTGTGAAGGCATTGCTACTTAGCACATGCTTAACATTAGGCATGTGCTTTTGTGAAGAGGGATGGATTTAATTGAATGCTTAAATGATTTCCTACTTAGTACATCAGAGAGAAAAAGGTATACAAATTCCACATTTTTAAATTTTTTTCCACTTTGTTTTGGATAAAATATTTGATTTGGCTGAGGTGGGTTTTTTTGTTTGTTTGTTTGTTTTGGTGGTAAATCTTCATTTAATTTTCTTTTACAGTGGTTTTAGAAGCCCAAAAGGTGAAAGACACTAAAGTAGTCCTTCATCCTGCTGCTGAAGGTATGCCTTCACTTTTTATTTTAACATTTCTATCACATTTTGAAGAGAGAATCCGTTTAAACACTTGACGATAGGTTCTAACACTCTAACTCATGCTGCATAGTTCCTTACTCTCTGGCTGTGTCTAAACTGGCATGATTTTGCAGAAATACTTTTAACGGAAAAAATTTTCCATTAAAAGAATTTCCGCAAAAGAGCATCCAGATTGGCATGGATGCTTTTGTGCAAAAAGTGCTTTTGCGCAAAAGCATCCATGCCCCATATAGACGCGCTTTTGCGCAAGAAAGCTCCGATGGCCATTTTAGCCATCAGGCTTTCTTGCGCAAAAAATTAAGGTGCCTGTCTAAACTGTCCCTCTTGCACAAGTATTCTTGTGCAAGAGGGCTTATCCCTGAGTGGGAGTGTCAAAGTATTTGCGCAAGAAGCACTGATTTTGTACATTATAAGGTCAGTGCTCTTGCACAAATTCAAGCAGCCAGTGTAGACAGCTGGCAAGTTTTTGCACAAAAGCGGCTGCTTTTACGCAAAATCTTGCCAGTCTAGATGCACCCCCAAGGTAGGCCCTCTGAAGTCAACAGGAGTTCTTGTGGAGTAGAACTTCTTCTATGTAACATACATAAAGGGGACAAAATTTAGCCTTTTTATGCCTCAAAGTATCAGGTGCAAATTCTAGGAAACAAGTTCTGCCTTTGGATGTCACAAAGAGATTCTGGTTGATTTCACTTTTCCTTTGGGCCTTTTCTTGTAATGTATTTATGGACAAATGTCATGGTAGAGTGAGTTTCAGGTGCAATCCAAATCGCAGTAAAGCCAATTGGAGTCTTTGCTGTGTAACTAGTTTATTATATATATTTAACTGTGCAATCAAGGACAATGCTTCTCAAGCTATAAAATATTTTTGTATTATTTTTGTTACCACTTAGTAAAATAAATGGTTCTAGAATTACATCTGTTTCATTAATAATAAATTATTTTCTTGTAATGCATGTTCACACTCATTTGCTCACACACAAAAATGTTCACTGTCTGAATAGTAAACAACATGTCAAGTTTTCCATCTAGGTGACAGTAATCAGTAAGCCTGTTTTGCTTTTAGCCTTACCAATTTATGGTTCAATAAACTGAAGGGATCCTCTTCTCAATCTTATCTGAAGCTAATTTACAGGAATATGCTGTATATAATTAATACCCTTCTTGGCATTCAAAAGAGCAAGCAAGATTCAAACATAATTTGAATTAAATATAAAAATAGTAATGGGTGAAACTACCAAGTCTGGTTACCAAGAATAATTCTGGATACCACACAAGAAATTTGAGAACCATCTTATTTGGGGATAAAATCTAGATAGTTTACTGATCAAATTAGTTGACCTCCAGTTACTTGAATGAAGTGCCACCTGTTTACACCACATCCAAGTTTGGACCTCTATTTCCTTCTCTTCATTATTTAAACTTGAAATATGGTAGGTATATGATTTATGTAGGGTCAGGTGCTGTCACCTTTACTCACATAGAGCAGTACTTTGTTCCACAGATAGTCTTATTAATTTCAATATGATTGCTTCCAGAGTAGACTACTACTTAGTATACTACTCAGTAGAAAGAAAGAAAGCATAATGTGGCTCTTCGTCTTTTAACCATGGGCTTAATTAATTTCAATGGTATATTTCTGAATATCTTGTCATGTCACTGATATTTAATGGTGATCTTCCTTCTGTCCCATTTTTATAAAAGCTGGGGAAATTATCCAGGAGACATTCTGATATTTAATTTGTTTTTATCCCTGTGATGGGACAGATACCCAGCCCAGTTAGGAGCCCTCTTAGAACAGTCAGCCTCAACCTGGCACAGCTGTGAGGTTTGTCAAGTCAGGAGATGGGTTCTGCTCAGGGCAAGGTGGCTCTGTAAAAGAGTAGGACTGCAATTCAGAACACCTCTGCCACTAGACAAAGGAGAAGCTGACCAGGCATGTTCCTTGGCCACATAGGTCCTCACAGAAAAGGAGAAGGGCTGGTATTTTTTTTCTTCCCTATGGCCTAGCACTCTGAATTTTTGTGAGTTGCAGATGTATACTGATTTAATTTCATCCTATAAAAGGTAGATGGCCTGAACAACACTGTTGGAGGTCTGTAGTCTAGATTCTGAGACAGGAGCAGTGCCCATCCTTTCCCTAAGGGGTACGTCTAGACTACAGGCTTCTGTCAACAGAAGTTTTGTCGACAGATACTGTCGACAAAACTTCTGTCGACAAAGCGCGTCCAGACTACATTGAGTTCTGTCGACAAAGCAAGCTGCTTTTGTCAACATGGTAGTCTGGACGCAAAGGACAGTTTCCATTCAATAACACCTTCTGTCGGCAGAAACTCTGTCGACAGAAGGTGTTATTCCTCGTAAAATGAGGTTTACATACGTCGACAAAACTGCTGAGATCTGTCGACGTTATGTCGACAGAACTCATCGGTAGTGTGGACGCAGGTATAGTTTTGTCAACAAAAGTCCACTTTTGTCGACAAAACTCTGTAGTCTAGACACACCCAAGGAGAGGTATAATCTTCCATACTCCAAAATTGGGAGGAAATGTCAGAATATAAATGTATGGAAAAGAAAGTTATGAAAAATTTCAATCGAGAGATGTCAAAATGCCTTATTTCACTTTGATTTGACATTAATTTGTGATCACCTGAGCTGCTTTAAGTGCTGAAATGCATTGTGAATTGTAATCAATTTGCCTCATTGCCTCAGGCCTCTCTGTAGGCCAGGTTGCATAATTGGACTTCATCACCCAAGATGCACCATGGCCATGAGACTCCTATGATGCACTATGGTAGTTCAGCCAGAGGGAAAACTACAGGGAATCATGGAAGGTAGAGTCGAGCCAAGGAGCATGGGCTATAGAGGAGAATGATGGTATGAAACACCTGAATTACAACTTTCGAGACACAATAACAGCATAATGGACTAATGTCCAATTGACCCATGTAATTTTTCATTAGGTTTGATAAACCAAACTGTTTTGATTCTGGTAAACTTGACCCCAATGTAAATATTTTGTTTTGATTTTTCCCAGAACAAAATTGAAACACTTCAGCATAATCAGAATTTTCTCATGTAAAATTTCAGTTTTGCAAAAACTGCATTTTCTGTCAAATAATATTGAGATGGAAAATTCCTGTCCAATCTAATTAATATTTAGTGTATTTCATGAGAGAGAGGCATGACCGTAAGGTTAAAGTCTTGGATTCGGGAATTTAAAAATTCAAATTCCATTCTGGCCGTGGTTCCCTCTGGCTTTGGGTAAGTGGCATTGCCGTTTTCTATTCATAACATGTGGACAAGGATAAAGTTACT
This sequence comes from Pelodiscus sinensis, assembly GCF_049634645.1. Lineage (NCBI taxonomy): Eukaryota > Metazoa > Chordata > Testudines > Trionychidae > Pelodiscus > Pelodiscus sinensis. The sequence continues at coordinate 87,893,777 of NC_134713.1, read as the reverse complement.
ATCTCACTCTAGAGAGACAGATTCTGATCTTGACATGGAAGTCCGATGTGAATTGAAGCAAATTATTTAATCTCTCTTTCTCCAATCTTCCATGTGTAAAATGGAAATTATATTTTCTTCACAGAAGTGTAAAGACTTAATTCTTAATGTCTGAAAATAATTTGAGAACTTTAAATAGACTATACTGTAATAAATAATTATTAATGAGATTATAGAGTTGGTCAAATAATGTCCATCATTATTGATGAATTTCAAGAGTTCAAGAGTTTTTGTGTTTCATTTGCTTATCTGTAACAATTATTTATTTATTTATTTATTACAGTTTTTAAATACTATCTTGTTAGACTTGTTCTGGCCATTATTTCAGCTCTAGAAATAAATATTTTAAATTGGCACTTGCTATAAATTTAATTTGCTCAATTAAAATTCATAGCTGGGAAGGAATTTCTTGTTGGTTGGCTGGTTGGTTGGTTGGTTTGCTTTGTTTTTTTTGTTTTGGGTTTGTTTGTTTTTGCATCACACAGTATGAGTTCCCCCTTAAGAGGTCTAATGTGTCATCTCTAATCTTGAAATACAGTAGGATTTATCTAAAACGTATTGTGTACTGAAAACTGATTCTTTTTCTCTTTGCAGGCAAAAAAGTCGAGGCCAAACTACCAAGTATGTTGCTAATGTAACAGAATAAGAGATACACAGCAAGCATCTTCAGTTTGTAGTAAAAAGACTGCAGTTTAATACTGCAGGGCCCAAATGTTTTAATAAGTGAATTCCACGGCCATGACAAATGGGGCCATAGGAGTACTGCTGTCTTCTCTCACCAACATATTACTATTATTCCTTCACATTGTTGATTCCACCCTTGCCACCACTTAGGCCAGGGTCTACTCTAGACCTGGAAGGTCAGTTTAAGGCATGCAACTCCAGCTCTGTACAATACGTAGCTGGAGTTGGCTTACCTTAAGCTGAGCTTGGTGGCATTTCACAGTGGGAGGCCAACAGGAGGAAACCCTCCTCATGACTGAGGAGAATACAAATGCCAACTGGAGATGCCTTCAGCATTCACTTTACAGGTCTATACTAGACCTTCTAGAATAATCAAATGCCAGAACTTCCATCTCCGGTGCATGAGTGACATGTCCCCAGTGTTCTTATCCTACATTCCCTCTTAGCACAACACGCTCCATTGTTTCTGTTGTTATCTGTGTATTGGCCCCTGTTGCTGTCTCTTTTAATCCAGGGTAACAACAGCAGGCTCAAGTGGAGAATGGGTGATTGCAAAATAGCTGCTCTGTAAAGGAAAGAAGTCCACACATTTTTTATTCCTTTTGGTATTTCTCTCTGAGGGTGAAAAACAACTACAGAGGTGGTTTTTTTCCACACTGAAAACATTAATATTTCCCCACCCCCTGAGTCCTGCATGTTGTCCTGCCAATCATAATAAAGGGGCAAGTTCATACTTGGTGTAAGCTGAAGTAGCTCCATTTAAACTTGCTGAGGATCTGGCTGCATGTTTCATTAGACTCCTTGTTGGGACTTGCTCTGCAGTTTGCTTTGCTGATCTACTTAACAGAAGCATTGTTTTCCCCTACCTAATGGTTGCTGTGGACTGCAGCATATAACCTAACAAGCGGGGAGGCCAAAACTTACATAATAGATTATATTTTCCTTTGAGGATGTGATGCATGGACCAATGTATCAGCAATCTTTCCTTGTGCTCTCTTGAATGATACGCAGGCATCTGATGACCCTATGGCTTTGTTCTTCGGGGAAACATTTTTGCAATTTAGTGAGGATAATTCAAAGCATCAGTGATTCAGAGTGAAATCAAGGAGGCAGAATGAATCACCTGTAGCCATTGCTATACCCCTTTGTAGAATGAAATTTAATGACTCCCCTCCCCAAACCCTATAGCTAGCTAGCAATATAATTGGCATATATCTGGGTAAATAAAAATTGAAAGTTGAAAAACAAATAATTTTGGAATTTTTGGCAGATCAAAGAGTTGACAGTTTTTGTTTAGATTTTGACCATTTAAAATGTTTCAAAATAAAAATAAAAGGTATTTCAAAATAAAAAGTTATTTCAAAGTTTTAAAAGCCCTGAAATTATCCATTTTGAAAATTCTGAGTCAAAATATTTTGAATTTTCAGGCTATTTTTTTTCTTTTATTCAACTGGAAAAGAAAACAGGAAAAATGGACATGAATTCATGAAATGTTTTGGTGTTGCCATATCTGCATTTCTTCCCCGCACCAAAAAAGAAAAGTTTGCACAAACATTTTTGCTCATGTCTAAACTGCCACCCATTTAGAATTGTTCATGAGCTGCTAGAATGGGTGTCATTAGTTCTAAGGGAATTTTACAGGAGCCTAATTTTGACTGCTTTGCATATCACTTCATAATTGGCCTAAAATGAGTTGTAAGGAGCTATTCAGTCATGACAGTGCTCTACTTTTCAGTTTTTGCAAATATTATAGTATTTGTAAACAGTATGCTGACTGTTTTATAGACTGTCAGTGCTTTGTGTTATTGATTCAAATAGAACAAACTAATTAAAACATACATTATAGTGACATACGTTTAAAATATATTTCTCTTTTTTCTAGCTACAGTTGTAAAACCTCATGAACACAGTAAGTATAAGATGGATGGAGAAAGTTATATTTGCAAGAGGAAGGCATACCCACATGTTGCTTGTCAGAGCAGAGATATGAGTGTAGAAAATGAGTGAGATGGAAGTTCAAGGAGTTCTTTTAGATTTATACTGGTATAACAGAAGTCAGAAACTTGCACAGCAATTATGGCACCAACTGTTATACATTTTCCTCTGATTTTGAACTGCAATGTCTCTTCATATTTCAGCTATAAATGGAAATACTGTAATACAGGCTAATATGTAATCTCTGTCCTATGGTTCTTCTTATTTGCAGAGCATCAATCTACTAAACAAGAAAAAGCTGTTCCCCCTGCAAAATCAGGTAATTGTTTGTGTTCAGTTTCAATGTTCCTTTATGGGTCCTTTCTAATAGGAATTTTATACATTATAGAGGACTGGGAGGAAGGGTCCTCTGTTAGGTCAGGGAAAGGTTTGTTTTGTTTTTCTTTGGGGGTGAGGTTTGTTTGCAACATTCAGCTAGGAAAATTGACTTCCCACAGGTCCAGATTTCAATGCCTTGTTCCTAATGGTGAGTTGTAGTTCCCACAAGTAGTCCTGGCAGTGGAACAATTTATGGAAATCTCCTCTCCAGTGGGAGTAAGGTGCATATAATCTGACCCTTAATAATCCAAAGATAAATATTTGAAATTTCCCCCATCTGAGCTTTTCCCCAGCACAATCAGTTGTTACAGACAATGGTCCAAGTCCAAAAGAGGACAGGATATAGTACTATGTAAAGAGCACAAACATACAGTCTATGAATCATTTACAGACAAGGAGTTCAGTTATGAATCAACTGTGTGTTGATAATGTGCACTGGGGTGATTCATGAATTTCATCCATTATGAGTACCACAGTGAGCCAGACTGTGAATCCCTTTCCTCTCACTGGGCTGCAGTTTCTGAAACCCCCCTGAAACAACAAGGTTATTCATAGTCCTGCCATGGAAACCTACGTTAAAATGATTATTTGATAGAAAATTCAGCTGTTTTGTGCTAGGTTAAGCTGCCTCTGAATAGTCTTATTGTATGCAATAGGCACTGAAACATCAGATATTTGGATCTCATTGATCTTGTTTGACAGCACTCCTATTATCGTGGGGACTAGATTTACATAAAAACAAATGCTTCTTGGATCAGATCACTAATATATTTTTTACAAACATGAATTCCTTCAGCTTCAGACAAATAGGTCTTTCTCACCTATTTGTCTAAACACACATTTTTGTTGTAGTTTTGACAGTTTCACTGGAAATCTTCATCCTTTGAATATTAGTTTTCCCATCTCCCTTGTATAACAGTGGAGCAAGCTAGTAGATTTAGAATGTCATAAATATGCACAGGATTCCCCTGCAAGAATCCACTGCATCGAGCAACTGGTGATATTTAGAAATCTTCTATTGCTGCCTTCTTGGAGGGAAGCGGCAGTCAATGATTCTCATCCTAGTCTTTAAACAGTCAAAATCTGCTTTTCACCTCATAATCCCTTATTTATTTACTGATATTAGGGACTCTGTGCCATATTTTGTGAAGCCAGTGCAAGGAGATATAACATGTTTTCCTTCACCATTCTGGTCCTGAATCTTATGATTGTCCTAAGACAATTTGCCACTATCCTCTCATGAATGGACAGCTTTAAGTATCTACCTTTGACTTAACCTGCCATCCACTTGGTAAATTGGTAATGAGGTCATTACTGCCTCTTTCCACTGTTGCAACCTTCCCCTTTGACAGAATATTCACCTGTCAAGGCTTCTATCAGAGTCGGTATGGCTGGTCTATGCACCAGCATAGCTCCTGCATTAAGTCTGGCCTAAGAAAATAGCAGCAAGCTCCTAGGGTAGCTGAATTAGCACGTCAGTGTAAGTGGACTCTGTCGAGGCAGTCTCTTGCCCTTAGCAATAAAAACCATCCAGTTCCAGTTCACCACACACTGATAGAAAGTTAGAGGCTTTCTCCTGGCTGCTCTGTTGCATGTAACACATTCAGTCTGCATGAATACTTGCCCTCTGAGCACAGTGAAATCTGCACTGACTTAATGATCAGCCATAGTTTCCCTAGATGTCAGTATATACTTCTACTTCTGAACGTGGTGGCTCTTGAATATCATACAGCCAATACCACCATCTTGTTGTGAGACTATTTGAGAAGTGGGGATTCAAACATGGTGTTCTTTTCACGCATATTAGGAGAGAAAACTGGAAATGTGTATATTTCTTTCCTTTGGCTTATGCTGACTTCTCTGCACATGTTGCAAAAGCACCTGAATACATAGCACTGGCACAACCATAGTCTTATTATAATCGAAGCTGAGCTAACCTCAGGAAATCCCAACATACAAGCATATTTTAAAAGCTGTCCTCCCTTTGGGAAGAGTCAGATTATAGTGAAACATTCGTGGACAAAAAATTTTTGTGAGACTTCCATCATAACAATGGAAAGCAAAAACCATTCAGTTTAAGGCTCACGTAAGCACTGAGACTTTGGAGCATTTGGATAAGCTCCAAACCTTTTGAGGTTCACTCAGCACTAACCCATTTGATGCTACAGTGCCCACTTTAAAGTCATCTAGACCTTTCTTTGCTGTATAGATATATGAAACTGTTAATATACAAACCCTAGACAAATGGAAATGCAATGGCATTAAAATAGGAACATTTTAGAATTTAGCTGACGTGAAAAAGAGATGCTTTATCTAAAATAGCTGCTTCTTCAAATTCCTGGCTGTGCCCAAATAGTTCTGTCAGTTTTAGAGGTAGCTGTGAGATGGCATTGAGTCACTTTTGGTGCACAGCTCTCATATTAATCTGACAATCACATTGTAAGGGAATAAAAAAACCTAAATTGAATGTAAATTAATAAAATGACTAACTACTTTGTGTCTGCTGAAAAGTTTCACCGGTTCCATTCTGGATCTTCTTTGTTTTACCTCAGTAGTTAATCAGAATACAAATTCTACAGTGCTACAATAAAAGTAATGCTAAAGGAATGGGTTTATTTTCTTATTTTGTGGCTTGAGTAAAATATGATGTATTTAGAAATATATTGTTTATTATACACCTATGCTAACATCACATGAATGTATATTTTTATACCTTTCCTTAATATAGAGGAAAAAATGAAACAAGAAAAGACAGCTCCCACTGAAAAATTAGGTAAGGAGAGGTCATCCTTTGTAGATTTGTGTTTTTCTAATACTGTACACAATTCACATTTATGAATTCAGAAAAAGATGTGTTGATGGGGAAGATGGCGTTCTTTTGCAAGAAGAGGGAAGAGGAAAAAGCACAGGTTCCCTGGTGGCCATTCTGCCCATAGTAATCACAGTTTACATGCAAGATAGTGTCCATTCAGTGTGGACACTATCTGTCGAAAAAGCAGATCACTTTTTCAATGTAATTTCACAGTGAGGACTCTGTCTTTTGGAAGAAGTTTTTTCAGAAGATCTCTTCTGGAAAAACTTCTTCCGAAAGAAGCCTGAGTCTAGACACAGCCTGATTTAGTGTATGATCTTCCTTGCAAATTAGATACCCATTAAAATAGTGTATATTTGAAAAGAGTTGGTTTCTTTAAATAGTACTTGTTAGTTATATTGTTTATCTTTATATTTTACCAGGAATTTGCATGATTATGGTACTATAAAACAAAGTGATGAAACATAACATCAGGCTTGCATATCTTGTAAAAATATTGTTTTATACAAATATACTATCGCAAAGTAAAGTCCAAAACAGTTTAACTTGTATCAGTCTGATAATAGCTTTGGCAGAATTGCCAAACACAAAATCTCAGTATTGTCAAATATTCCATTTGAAAATACACTCAAATCGTATCTACAAGTAATATTAAATAAGTTAGCTACCCGGGATGCTTAAAAATGAGCTAGCTTAAAAATAATAGCATTCTTGTATTTTCAGCCATTTCTACAATTAAATTCAAGCTTTTTTTAATATTCATACAAGGCTCATCTCTGACTTCTGACCAAACTACCACAAAACAATTCTTTTTCCATTATATCTGGGTATGGTTGGAAACAGGAGTGTCAGAAAGGTCATGACAGGGCTGCTTTTTGTGAAATTTCCAATCCAGTTTCAGACTTAAACATTTCAGATAGTCTGGATAATCTTCACTGATCAAAACCAAATCTGACCTCTATCATTTTAGTTTGGCCAGCTACTACTAGCTATAGAGATAGTGTGTGTTATTCCACAAGATATGTATAAAAGACCTGACTCTCTTTATATTCCATATGTACAACCATCTGTTGACAACTGTGGAATTACTCCTGATTTACATTGTCAGAAGATGAAAATTAGGCTTATTATACTCAGTTGAATTAGCATGTGATAGCGTGATGATGATATACATTTATTTAATAATGATTTTCAGTAGGAACCCAGTGTCATTTACAAAAGTAGGTTAGGCACCTGTCTGTATCCTTAGGTGCCTAAATTCCTTCTTAATCTGGCCCATAGTAAGGTTACTTATACCTTTTTATATGTGAAAGAAATGTGATGTTTCAGCTAAGAATGAGTGAGGAAGGAATATACAAAATGGAAGGAACAATGTTAGTAAGCAAAAATGTTTATAGTGTATTTCTTCATTCTTTATCCCTAAAATATTATATTTTTACCTTCTTTTATCCTTTGTAGTCAAATCAAAGCCAGCAAGTATGTGGTATAAACCTTGAGAAGGCTAAATCCTGTAATATAGTTGGATGTGTGATTGTTTTTAACAAAAATTTTGTTTTGGTAATCTTTTTAGTTTTTGCTTAAAACTACTTTCTCTCTTTCCCAGCAATCCTAATCTCTCTGCTTTTGCTTTTATTTAACATACTTGTTTGTCTTTCCTAACTGGCAGTCCATTTAGTTCCATAACCAACTGTTTTAGCACAGAATTCATTTCGTTCCCTCCCATATCACAAATTTCAGTACAGAAATAAGTAAAGGAGTAGGACACTTTTAAAATATCGTTGTTAACAATCACCTGGGACTAAATGAACACTGTTGGTCAAGTAAACAAAAAGAGGAAAAAACATTAAAACACGCTGCGAAATTTAGCTCTCTCTCAAATGGGGTTGGGAGCGTACAAGTAAACATGAAATGTGTCCCAGTAACTGTGGGATTTAGCTAGTGCCTGAGCAAATGGAGGTTACAGTATGGCAAGTTTGCTGACTTTCTATGCCCTTCTTTTCTTCAACACATACAGGTGGACTGCAAAGCTGAAGTAAAAATTTGAGTACATCATAAAAGTAATCCCACCCCAAAAATGCATTGTGTGTGTATGTAAGGAGGGTTCACACAGCACAAAATTGAGTTTAAATTCATTGTTTATATTCACGGTCTCCTGTGTGAAATTCCTGCCACTTCCTGGTTTTCTAGGCATTTCCCAGAACGCATCATTCTGTGGAATCATCATTAAACATGGAACTCCTGGGAATCTTAATGGGGATGGGACAGAGGCATTTAGCACTGATTTCTGGGATTAGCTATTTTTTTTATTTTAACTTTTCAGTTCACTTTTAAGTATTGCTACTTGCTGAGGGATTTTGTTTTTTGTTGTTGTTATTTTGTTTTTTGTTTTTTGGTTTTTGGTTTTGTTTTTTTGTTACAATGTTGTGGAAATTAGAGAGAGAAACAGTGGCCAACATAGCACTCACCTGATCTTTCTGCTCTAAAAATTGCTATGTCACTTAGTTGTTTGCAGTTGGCCAAGATACCTGTATTACCATAATATAAGAGCTTACGGCTGCTTCAGCTTTTCCTTTCCTTTCTTCTCCATCACAACATATAGTCTATTCGTATGACCTGGGATGTATTCTGAACTTTTGGCGTTCATCTTAAGTATCTAACTTGCAAACAAATGCTTGGTAAAAGAGGCAAATTTGCAAGTGCCCATTGATCCACAGAGATATGTATCAGTCCCCAAAATACTTCAGTCATCCACTTATTTGTGATCTGTGCTACTTATTAAAGGGTAGACTATATTCACGGGTACTGAATTTATACTATAAAATATTACCTCCTTGTTCATTTTGGGGCATATGCTTTGAATCTACATCTTGCCGCAATTTTTATCCCTGGAAATATGTGCATAACTTTTGGTAGCATTAATAGCATTATGTGTGCATCATGGGGAGACTAGACACCTTCGTGCAATATTACTTATCACTACTATGCTGCAGACTTCCTAGTGAATAGGCTGTTAGAGGGTAGTAATTTGGCTTTTTTTCCACAATAACAGCATGTACAGTATAAGAAAAATGTTTACTCTTGAAGAAAACATACACACAATGCTTACTATTATTAAAAATGCATCACTGACTTAGCCGTTTCATGCTGCTGTTTTTATATAGAGCATGAAGCTGTCAGACATGAAAAAGAAGTTCCACAAACAAAATCAGGTAAGCTTTACTGTTATGTTCAGTTATCCCTACATGTAAAATTGCTGTATACATAAATCTCATAATAAAACTGCATATGACAAATGACAAAATGTAGGAGTTTATAGTATTGTTAAACTTTTTGCAGAATACTGTGACCTTGAAGCCATTACAAATCTTTAGAATTCCCATGTCAAATTTTTCATCAGTATAAAGACAATTTCCTGCTTCCTTGACTCCATTCTTGTCAAGAAAGTTATTTCAGCAGAGTTTGACCCATAATCTGAAAGAGTTTCTTTTGAATACTTTCATTCATAAATTATTTTTTTCTATCATTCTGCAATTCATTTGGATTTCATTGAGCTGCTGCATTGTTCAAATTCTCAGGACCAGGGACAGTTCCATTTTCCTCCAGAGTAGTTATCTCCCTAGACTAGCATTTTATATGTTATCTTGTTTGGTCCACCACATTGGACTATCTATTTTTCATTTTGTTAAATGACTCTTGGATATTACCATTACAGTAATAATCTACCATTACAGTAGTATGAACTTTCTCGTGTGCAATGCATTTACTGCAGCAGTGTAAAGGAGAACAGTTTAATTTCACTGCAAATTGATGACCACTGCAATAAAAGAGGTCATCCGCTCTGGCCTACAATGTAAAAGAAGTTATGTTGATATAAGGGGGCTGTTGTTAATAATTACGTTTAATTCTTACATAGCACATTTTATCTTTCTCAAAGTGATTATTGTCATTGTTACTATTGTAACTAGCCATGTTGTAACTAAAAATGCTTAATTATATATAAGAATAAATAAAGCAAATTTTGGCCTGAAAAATATTGTCAGCCTTCTCCATACATTTCCATTCTGAACTTTATTCTTCCCTCTTTTACTTCTCAGCTAGAGCAAAAGTAACTGCAAGTATGTGCCACAGACATTTTCTATTGAATATGAACCTGCCCTTAATGCATGATGCCTTGGATTGGGTTTTCATTTTTGCTATTTTGTCATGCTAGTGAATGTTATTTTCATTTCTAAAAGTGTCTGTATTGTACATTTTGTTCATTCGGCCTAAAAAGCAAATGAGCCAAAGCTACTGGTGGTCTAATACTGTGAAACTGCAACAATAAGATAAGCTAATTTGTCATTACTTTTTATATAAGTAAAATAAATTATATTAGTAGCATAATGAGGTGAGTATGCTCACAGATCAATTTTGTGAAATTATAGATTAATTAGAATAATAGTGTTTAGCATAATAGAAATAAAAGAACATATTATATAATTTATTTTGTTCTGTTGAGAAATAGTTCATGTAGTGTATTAAGCAGGCAAGTCTTCTAGCCTTTTTAACAGCCTATAATTTTTATATCTAAGGCCTGGTCTACCCTAAAAGGAAAAGTTGTCTTAAGATATGTAAATCCAACTACATTAATTGTGTATCTGGAATCAAAGTATCTTAAATTGTGTTTTGGCACCGTCTACTCAGTGGGAAATCGATGGGGGCATATGCTCCCATTGAACCCTTACTCCTTGTGAGGAGCAGGACTCCTGGTGCTGCTCAGTTCTAATTAGTATGTCTTTACTAGACCCAGTACAGTAAAACTCCATTAGTCCGGCATCCAATGCTCTGGCACTCTTGATGGTCCGGCACCATCAGGAACCCGGAAGTGTGTTCGGGGCAGCCAGACAAATGGAGCTCCTCTGCACCCGGCTTCCCCGACTCAGCCGCTGCTGAAACTGACCAGCAGCTGAATCGGGGAAGCCGGGGACAGAGCAGCAGGGGTGCTGCCAGTTGGTCCCATAGCGCTGCCCCTCAGAGCTGCGGGACCAACCCAGCAGCACCCCAGCTGCTCTTGGGGACGCCTGGAGCAGAGCAGCCGGAGTGCTGCCGGGTTGGTCCCACAGCGCCGAGGGACAGTGCTACAGGACCAACCCAGCAGTACCCCAGCTGCTCTGCCCCAGGTGCCCCTATTCAGCTGCTGCTGAAACTGACCAGCGGCTGATTCCAGGAAGCCCGGGGCAGAGCAGCTCCGCACTGGGCTTCCCGGAGTCAGCCGCTGATCAGTTTCAGCAGAGTCTGACTCTGGGACACCTGGGGCAGAGCAGCTGGGGTGCTGCTGGGTTGGTCCCGTAGCGCTGCCCCTCGGCGCTGCAGGACCAACCCGGCAGCACTCTGGCTGCTCTGCTCCAGGCATCCCCAAGAGCAGCTGGGGTGCTGCCAGGTTGGTCCTGCAGCCACGAGGGGCAGCGCTATGGGCCTAACACGGCAGCACCCCAGCTGCTCTGCCCCTGGTTTCCCTGATTCAGCCGCTGCTGAAACTGACCAACAGTGGCTGAATCGGGGACGCCTGGGGCAGAGCCGGACTATTGGAAGGGGGAGGTCTGGGGTGGTATCACTCCCACCCCACCCCAGGCCCCTCATAGCCCCCCCTTCTGATAGTCCAGTATATCTGATAATCCAGCACCCTCTGGGTCCTAAAGGTGCCAGATTATCGGAAGTTTACTGTAATTTGAACCCAGAAGAACGAATGCGGGAGCTTCGAGCTTCTCTATAGTGTAGACAAGCTCTACCAGAATAAAATACCCAATTAAAATAAAGAAAATAATAAAAGATCATGATGTTTAAGTGAGTTTCAAGAGAAATTAGACAACATATACCGAATGAATCTACCTTGCACTCCAGAAATTGTCCTTGTTAAGGACCATGGTTGCTTTTGTTGCATAGAGAAGGATTGGATTTGTGTTAATTATCATGTGAAATCAGATGTTACATACTGCACATTGGGTTAAAACAGCAATAATACTTTTAATAAAGATCAGTGTTTATGAAATATGACAATTATTTAATCAATACCTTGTCAGATAAATGATCAGAAAGGTCTTTGGAACAGTATCTGTCTGTTATGTGTTTCTACAGTGGGTAGCACAATCGGGCTTTGGCCTCTTGTTTCTACTGTAACACAAATACGTATATTAATGAAAATAATATAAAATTATAAATGGTAAATCCTGAGAGTTATTGACCTCCATCAACTCACACTGAAGTCAGCAGGTGGCAGCAGCCCCTCATCACTAGGGCTGGGAGAAAAATTATCTTTGAAACTATTTTGTGACAAAAAACATTTTCTGTAGATCTGTTTTCTGTAGAAAAATTACACATTTTAATTAAAAATAAATCACCCAAAGTCTAGGATTTTTTTTTTTGGCAAAATGATACAATCCTTTAATTCTGGTGTGTGTAACAATCAAAATGTTTCAATTTTGCTTAATTTGACATTAGACAGGATTCTTCTGAGCTACTCCAGTATCTCATGGGACTTGTAGTTTGAGAAACTGATGACCTTATTCTTTTTTGTGAGTGGACTTCCCAGCCAGAATACATCTCCCATGATGCAATGAGGCTAGGGAACATTCTTAGTGCACCTGGCAGCTAGGAAAGAGGGAAGACTGTGATGCATTATGGGAAATGTTACCAATGCATATGCTGCTTTGACACGTCCTTGCCAAACAGTACCCAAGATGTATCAATATTACTTTTGTGGGAATATATGTGCAAACATCCTTGAATCTGCAAGTTGTGATCTGAAATGATCATATAGAGCTAGATAAATACTTTCTAACTTAAAAAAATCACCAAACAGATGCTCAGCAGCGTACGTCTATATCTTTATCTAGAATTTATACCCTAATTCAGCAATCAAAGTATCCAGTACCCTGTGTAGCTCTAGTTAAAAGACTTTCTGGATCAGTATTATAGTGCATCCTCATTTATATGAATATATTTTGGCTTTAACTGATCTTTAACAGAAGAATATTTCTTCTGGATAGGGGCTGACAAATCTTACTATTAACAATAGCTTTACTAATTAATTTATATGTGCATTGTAGTAAGAGATAAAACTTATGTAAATCAGTTTGCACTATAAAGCCATGGATATTGCGTTATCAATAGCTTTCTGAGATTGTTTGTAGCACAGCTATATGCTAAAAGCATATGCATATTTTGATTTAAATTTCTTTTTAATTTGTACCCTGTGCTATCCCATTAGAATCAGTGGATCAGGTGTAAATCAGTGGAGAATTTGTCTTATTATCTGAAAGGCAGGCCAGAAACAGAAATAAAAACTAAGTCTGAAGGACTCCAAAATTGTCTATGTGCATTTTAATAGTAATCAACCAAAATTAATTATCATCTGGCTATTCAAATAAATAGTAAACCATCCAATTTTCATTATCTCCAGTTTAGTATGAAATAGTGTCTGTGTTGGCAGTTGGTCATTTGTCAAATCAGAAGCTTTAATCAAATCTAAAATACAGTTCCTGCATACTGATTACTTTAAAGTCTGTCAAATTAAATTGGTTACCTTGAACAGAAAACAAAGCTGATGTTATTTTTCTCAAATAAGAAGAAAATATTTAATTATATGACATGCTAACATACAGTGGGAGAAACATTTAGTGTGGAATTTTTAAAAGATCTCAGTATTGGCCCTTCACTGCCCCTACTGCGAATAAAATAAATAATTGTATTATTCAGTAATAAAAGTATAAAGTTAGGTAGAATTTCTTTCGATGTTTTCCTCTGGTTTTACTCCATAAGCATTTCTGCCTTGGTGAAGATAAGGGAGAAGCAGACAAGAGACACTAAAACTTCTTAAGGTTTTCCTCCCCAAATCTGGGCCAACCAGAGAGTGAGACAGTCTCCAGATGTAGTCTGGCTGCAGAAAATGGACAACAGGGGATAACTGGGGCATGAGGTGCCCAAAGTACAACATTTATAGGGTACCATGTATCATTTTCTATGTTGTCATAATTATTATTAATGAGATTAAAACAAAGTCCACATTTTCCTAGAAAATGGACACCTTTTATAAAAAAAAGTTTGTGCAGTTGAAAATGCAACTTCCTATCAAAAACAGTTTTGATGGAAAATGTTTGGCCCTCTCTGTTTATAACACAGATGAAGCATAGCATTTTCAGCTGAAGCCAAAAAGTGATAGTTCACCCAAAGTGGAATCTGAAGAAAAGTGTATTTCTATCCCTGCAAACTGAACCAATCCCGTTCTGTACTGTTCTAGTCAAAAGGGATTATGTTTCTCTCTGGCCCCTGGGATAAAATGAATATTAATGAAAAAGAGGGGAAAAGAAATGTTTTCATTTTCCAGGCACCAAGTCTTAAACAGTGTAAATTCAGTCCCAGGTTTACAATGGCATCATGGCATTGGGTCCACAATTAAAAGGGGCTGCATCACAAGGTTCTACCTTCCTCATCTTACTACTTACTCCTCTTAACCCCCTTCCTCCTGCTCACTCCTCTCTGCTCCTCCCCTTCAGCAAGCAATGGAAGGGGCCCCGAGGGGAAAAGGGGTGAAGGCAGAGCCTTGGGGTGAAGCATGGGTAAGATCTCAGAGGAAAGAGGCCGAGCAGAGGCAGCACCTCAGACATAGTGTGGGCAGTGCATGGGGGGGCAGGGCCACAGATCAGGCACCAAAGCCCATAGCAGATTCATTTGTCCTTATGTAAATTGGAGCTATGTTGAAATTACACCAACTGAGGAGCTGGCCTACTGTATCTGTTGTGTATTTGTTTGCAGCAGTGCCTAGAGACCACAAGTGATTGTTCAAGATGCTCCAAATCGCTTACAGTCTAAAACAAAGAAGTTTGGGGGCACAAAAGAGAGAGAGGTGAAGTCCTAGCACAGACAGCAGGTCAATGTCAGAGCTCTTAATTAGGGTACATAGCTGGTAGGACAGCAGGGGTAAAAGCTTAAATTTGCATTACAGAAAAAAAATGTTGGGCAGGTAGAACCTTGAATGCTTATCTGAAAAGAACCCTATTTAAATCCTCACTTGTATGAAAAGCTTTCATTGGCATTGTAGCTGCATGTTGGATTATAGCACTTCAAAGGGCAAAACTGATAGATTTCTGTGTATATGTTTAGGGCATGGACTCATTTATTTCCAAATTAATGTCCCATGGGAACAGTTGCAGTTGAAAGTAAAGTTCTTTCAAAACTATCAACTTCTAAAAATAAAATAACCTGAATTTCTTCCTTATTTTTTTCTTTCTTGTTGTTTTCCTAAAGAACCAGCATCTGAAATGACAGTAGCAGGTAAATATTACACTTCCCAAATATCTAGGAGAAAGGACTAGTTGTATGCCGTGTTGTAGCCATATTAGTCTCAGGATATTAGAGACAAGGCGGATGAGATAATATCAGAGAGGCTACCCTTCAAGCTACTCAGAGCTTTTCAGGTCTGGGAAAGGTTCTAAAAATTTGTCTACACTATGCAGCTTTCGGCAACATGGCTGTGTCACTATAGCCAGGCAGCGTAGATGCAATTTGTCAGCTCTTTTGCTGACAAAATACTTCTACCAGGTGAGGAAATATCTTTTATTGGACCAATTTCTGTGAGATCACTCTTGTTGACAATGGAACTTGTCAGCAAAACCTTTGTCTTTTTTTAACACCCCTGATTGACAAAAGTTTCATCATTCCATTGCTAGTGAAGACATAGCCTAAGAGTGTCATAGCTAAACAGGCGATTGCACTGATAGTTGAGCATAAAGAGTTAGCATGGATTTAAGGGGAAGTGCCCCATTTACATTTCTGTGCTCACAGAGAAATAAGGAGGTCAAGTCTGTTACAGATTGTTATAATAAGCCACAAATCCAGTGTTTTCATTAAGACCATGTTTTTTTTAGTATCTAGCAAAGAAAACCAATGGAATATATACTCACTAAACATGTGTAACCAAATCCTTGGCTGGTGCAATCTGGCATAGATCCACTGAAATTATTAGTGCTATGCCGATTTTCAGCTGTTGAAAATCTGGCCTGATGAACTGATTATTTTGTGTTCAGTGTATTTATTTATTTTTAAGGGTGAGCTAGACAGAGGTGATTAGAATTAAGCAAGCTTGTGTTAATCAGATGGCACACACACCAAGAGATATTGAATCCTTATTACAGTTGGTTGGATCATATGGAGTGAAAATGAACAGTTCTGAGGCATACTGCCAGATTTCTGCTGTACTCAACAGGGGATATTAGAATGGTTCAGATGCCTGTAGTTATCCACCTTAGTTAATTTCAATGTGTCTTAGATAACTAGCTGTATTCTGGGGGATTGGGAAAGGAATTCTGAAAAAGGGCATAAACATATATCAATCTAAGACAAGTATGTGTGTTTGGTGTAAGGCTTAATAAAAAAAGAATATAATGTTGTAGATCTATAGCCTGATGAAATGTGCAAATTATTCCAGCTGCAAATTTAGGAACATTTATAGTTACACACCAGAGATCAGTTTGCTTTAGGTGTCCAGAATAGAATCCCCAAGTGATAACAGCCTTAATTAATATTTCCTTGCAAATCTTTCTAGCAAAGAAAAAAACAGAAAAGGCTGCAAAAGAAAGAGAAGGTAAGAGCTGACTATTTGAGAAGTTTGTGTGTGTAATGTAAGATCACTACAGTAGTAATCTCATTGTCCAGCATTACAGTTCTTATTATTGTTATTTGAAACAATCTCTGAAAGGTTTGTCCCAGTTCCAACTGAAGAGTGACCTTGATAAACTGATTGTTGCAAAGTTAAATTGCCCCTCCATAAACTCTTATATTTCTTTCTGCTTTGTAGAAAAAACAGAGAAGAAACATCTTAAAGAGAGAAAAGCCAAAGGTAATAAAGGCAAGAGAAATTCTGCAAGTAGTAATTAAAATGAGAACATCACGTTTTATGGTGATTGGAATGAAGAGCTGTATTAGCCTTTCTAATATGCGTAGGGGGGAATTTAGAGTGGCACATGAAGCCAAAGTAACTCAGCATATTGGCCCTGTGTATATGAGACAGAGGGATGAAATCAGCTCCTCCTGTAGCCTGGATATAGGCTGCAATGTGGCCCTCCACAGCTGGTACATTAGCCTATCTGCAGGATTCCTAGACACTCTATCTACATAGGAGTGTAGTGGTTTCTTCCTAGTCTGCCATAATGCTGTGTGCTGGGACAGCATATCTGGAGCTAGTGCAGATTCCATCTCCTCAGTGTGTGGGATATTTTGAATTGCTGACCTGTATATTTTGTGATGACTGCATTCACAGTTTGAGATAATTATCATTTGTGTGAAACATTTCCTGGTCACATTCATGCTGACTAAGCTGTTTGAGCTCCACAGCTTCAACCCAATGCTGGCTTATTTTCCGCAGAGTCATTTGTAGTTGCTATGATGGTTTATGTGATGCCCACTAAAATAATTAGTAGCATTGGAAAAGCAGAATAAGGTACTGAAAGGTATAAAACCACATACAGTATATGGAGAGCAATCTCTGGATCTTCATGCTGGTTAAACAGAAATCATTTTTATAGAAGTGCAGTTCTGCGAGGTCCACCATATCTGTATTCACTGATCCCCAAAATCAGAGGGAGACATGTCCACGCAAAATGATTGAGCGTACATTTTGAGGATTCAAATAGTCCATTTGAAAATAGCTATTAGTAATATTTTGAAGCGAGATTGTTCAACTAACAACCAGAGACACATTTTTCCTTTAAAAGGGTTTGTTTGCAAAATGCACTTTATCTGTGTTAACCAACTCTATCAATCGTGTTTTTATTTAAATGATAAAACTGCATTGCTTATCTAATATGTTTCTTTAACAGTCCCGACAGTAAAAGAAATTCTAAGACAGCACAACCTGACAACAGGTAATCAATATTTCGTCTTACATTTTTAAAGAGACCCCAAACCTGCAAGCTCTTAATGTGCATAACACTCATTAAAATCAATGAGAATTTCACAAGGGATGAACCAACCAAAGCAAACCCATATTTGTGCATTTGTGGATTGATGTATTTGGACTATATCTTTGTCCTTAACCCAAACATATTTTCATCTTATATCTCAGTATGGGGATCTATGCCTCTAAAACAAACAATGAAAGGAGGGTGGGATGCTATTATAATGTCTTGTTGTGTAAGCTCTTTGGGACAGAAACCAACATTTTATTCTTAGTTTGTATACCACCTTATATCATGGGATCCAGGACCATGGTGTGGGATCACAAGTGCTGTGATAGTACAAATCATCAATTGATTCAACTCATGGGCAGATGCTTAACTGCTGTAACTCAGTGCATATGAGTTTACTGAAGTTACACTGATTCATGTCAGCTGCCGATAGCACCTTTAATCTCACTACAGAATAATATCTGTGTAAAGGAAAGAATGTGCACTTTGAATTGTACTTTGTGGACTTCAGTGAGGTTGCCTCACAATAACCACAAACAGTATTTGTCTTAACTTGTTTCAAACAGTCAAGCTTAACTATTTTAATTATAACAAAATGTGCAAGACAAGTGAACACAAAACAAAAACAAGGAAATGCAAAACAAACTAAACAAAAAATAAGGAAATACAAAATAAACTAATAGCAAGCATACAGAATGTTGGCATATTTCCTCTTGACTATTTGCAGGCTTAAAATGAAACACTAGCATAAATGTTTTGCTGCCTCAGGATTGATCTGCTTTCATATAAGAATATATCTTCTTTCATTGGGAATGGTGAGTCTTGGGCTCAACAAATAGAGTGCAAGTCCTGCTAATTCTGTAGTCCAATAAGAGATACAGAAATTCAGAGACTTAATCTGTGTTGCAAAACAGGCCTCATTGTTTTATGCTCAATTTTGGAGCTCAATGAGTTAATATAGGTAGTGTTCATGATCATAGAATCATAGAACTGGAAATGATCTCGAGATGTCATCAAGTTCAGTCCTTTGCCCTCATGGCAGGACCAAGCACCATCTACATCATCCCTGTTAGATATTTATCTAACCTGCTCTTAAATATCCCCAATGATGGAGCTTCCACAACCTTCTTAAGCAATTTATTCCAGTGTTTAAACACCCTGACAGAGAGTTTTTCCTAATGTCCAACCTAAACCTCCCCTGCTGCAATTTAAGACCATTGCTTCTTGTCCTAATAATGTTGCCAGTTATGAAGGTTGTCTGACATTTTCCTTTATGAGATTCTGTTTTCAGTGGCTTATAACTTCACCAAACTAAAACTGGTTGGGTTGAAATTTTTCATGCCCCATATCTGCTTCAGCTTATATTTTTATGAAAAACTTCAGCCAAAGTGGCTCAACCATTTCTGAGAATGTGGCTAGGGAAATACACTGTTTTGCCCATGTTGAATTCTTTGAAAAGCTTTTGTATCTCTGTGCCTTTGAGGCAGGCCTTGAAATTTGACAGGGAGCATGAGGAGCGTGAGTCTTGTGTCAGGGATGTTTCTCCCATCTATGTGAAAATCCACCCAAATTTGACCCAGTTGTAAGTGTTTGGAGGAAAAATACAATTCACACATGCTCCGCAGAAACTCCTTGGATGTTAAAAACTAAATTCCCAGAAGTTTCTGTCCACACTGAACATTCTTTAGCTTGGAGCTGAGCAGGACTTCCTTGCAATTACAGTTCTCAGCTCTGCTGTGGGCTGTGCTGAATCCAACAATGGAGAGTAGGAGCTGAAATGGGGGAGACTGGGACTGTCTTGGCAAAGAAACTAGGAGTGGGAGCTGGGCAAGAAGGCCTGGGAGCCAGTCAGTGGGAAAGAGGAAATACTAAGGTTTGATAAAGAATTGGGATTAACTAGGCAAAGACTAGAAAAGGAGCCAAGGAGGAACTGGTGAATAGCAATGATGGCTTGTCTACAGACTTCTTCAGTTATGACTGCAAGGGTAGGAATGGCGAGCACACAAGCGTGCTACATTCTAACTGCCCATATGGACATAGCTGGTGTAAACTAAAAGGCACTTAGTACACAGTAACATTGTTCTGTTTGAAAGAGGACTACATTAACTTGACCTAGGTACCTTTTAACTGGCACCAGCAGCATCTACATTTGGCATTTAGAACCTAAAGTTTCAGGTCATTCTTCAATTCACACACCCCCAGGGTCTGCTCTGTGACACAGTGTAGGCGGAGTTTAAGACTGAATGAGGAACCCAGGCAAGGAGAGGGACTTGGAGTCACTGAAGATGATGAAAGGGTTGGGGGCAGTGGGAAGCTAAAACAGATGGGATTAGATGCTCAGTGAGAGAAACTGACACTGGCCAAAGTGAGAAACTGGGACTGGTAGTGAACTGCGATGTGATGGTGTTGTTGGGAAAGAGCTACGTTTGAGACCAGAAACGGTTGGATGGAATGAGCTAGAAGGGTTCATTCCATACCGTAGGCTGGAATGGAGCCAAGATCCCTACATCTCCCCATTTTTCTCCTGCCAGCAAATATCTGTGAAAGCCACTGAGTCTCATCCCCATCTAGTGCAGGACCACACACCATGGTTTCTGGTTACTGTTATCACTTACTCCATTAACTCCAATGGCAAAAGCCTTGTGTGATGGGTATAAGGCTCAACACCTCTTATGGGCGTCAAGATGATATCGCATGGTAGAATTTTCTTCCGTTTGCTTTCTTAAAAACCTAGGAAATTACATCTCTTCAAAAAATCTGTTACAAGAACATTATTAAAACAGCAAAATGAAGCATTCTAAAGTTAGGAAATGCTAGAATTAAAGTTGGGTTTGCAATGCTTATTCAGCTCACTCATAGATATGCATTATGATACAGTCTTTAATTATATGATCACATACTAATGTTTGGACAGGACTCCTGCCTCTCAAACTATGGTCTGGGAGTGAATCAGAGTTGCATAGTGAAGGAGACTGTTTCAGGTAGGACCCTCATTTGTTGCAGATATTGGAAGGGAGTTGGTGAATAAGGAAGGAGCCTGCAGGAATAGAAGGAACAGTCTCATGATTGGGACAGTTGAATGCTGCCCTGGAGAACTGGTTTCTGTCACTGCCTTCTGTCACTGAGTTCCTGTGTGACGCTGCACGAGTCACTTAAATTAAATTTTTCTCAGGTTGTTAATAATTGTGTGTTCCTCATTCGCTACGTGCCTGAGATGTAGCGGTTTGATTTGCAAAAAGGCTGAGTGCTCACAAATGTAATTGTAAGGAATGGTAACTGTGCTTTGAACAGAAGAAGTGCTATATAATGCTAAGTACTCTGAAAACTCGGATTGGGCATGGAAAAACTAGTAGAAATTTGATTTTAATATCTCCATGCCTCAGATCCCCATCATTTCCACAGAGGTATGTGAAAAAGTTCATTAACTGTGAAAGACTTAAATACTATAGTGATGAGCTCTATAGAAAAACACACAATGAACTAATATGGTCTGAAAGCATGCAGTCACACAACAAACACGTAAGGGAGAAATAAAATATTGATTAGTTGAGCAGCATCCTTTCTTTGCACTAAATGAGGCATGGGTCCTGACAAAGCCATAGGTCCTGACGGGGAAAAAAAGTATGTAAGTAATTAAAGATTGCATCATAATGCAGGCACACAAGAGGGACAAATTAAGGTTGGCCAAGCAACCTTAATTCTGACACTTTCTAACTTTGGCTTTGCGTAAGTCTTATTCTTTTAACACACACATGTGGTGTGTATATATATATATATATATATATATATATATATATATATATATATATATAAATGATTTTTTTTATTTCTAATATCTTATAAAACCAAACCACAAGATTCAGCAGGAAGAAAATCATTTCCTTAAAAGGGAAAATACTGTAAATTCAAGATAAAAGACATGTTAGCCCTAAAAAATCCCAGACTTGGAACCATGGTCACAGACCTCACTTAGGAAAAAATCATATTTACTATGGATTATGTATAGGTTATTTATCACAATTGCTTCTTCTAGTAATCACTTTGGTTTATGTGATAAATCTGTTTAGTTACATGATATTGATGATCCCTGATTGGATAAACCTAGACCTTAAAGAGTTCTCAGGATGGCTGTGCAAATATATTTCCATGAATGGTCATGCAAACAAGATACTCAAGTATTTGACAGTCTCTTTTCACTGTTTTTGTGAACAAAAATGTTGGCATGTTTTCAAATAACAAATAAAAGGTTTCATAAATAATGTTAAAGTGAATTATAGCCAAACATTTATCAACTCTATATTTCAGCATTAGCTACACTCTAAGGATTTAAAATCTGAGACTAAATTTATGATACTGTAATGAATTTGTGCTTCAATTCTTCTTCCTGTGTATTTCCAGTTGAACCTGATGCATTATGCACAGTCTATTAAATACTAATACTTTATACTGGAATAATCAAAGCTGAAAAGTATTTAAGCATTCTGAGATAATCTCAAAAATTAAATAAGAAATCTTCTCTTGGCTTCTAAAGCTTGAACAGAATAGTTTCACATTCTTAGATTTGGATTTGAATCTTTCATCTGGCTTTAGATATTATAAGGCAATCAGATAAAGAGCAATAAGCAATTTTAAAATCTGTATGTACCTTGAATTTTAAAACATTTTTATATACAAGGATTAAAGTGCAATCCTATCAAGGAAAATGCAATATTGATACTTGCAGTAGACAATAATTTATATTCCTTAGTAAACCTGTACGTCAGTTATTTTAACAATTACATATCACTGGATATGGGCCTGCCTAAATTGCAAATATGATCTTCCATAAAGTTCAGAAATATTTGGCTCCGTAGTTTTTGCTCACACTAAAATATAAATGGGCACATGAGGGTAAGTTCAGACACACATCTAGGGCCAAACACTACTGAAAACCAAGGATCGGCCAATTCCCAGTTTGTCACTGGGACTATATAATTTATTTTATGTCTGCTCTGTAGGTATTTGCATTTACAATTGAATTTAGAAAGCTAAACAACTGTATAGATGATATAGGGAACTACAGTTACAACTACATATTACCTATATATGTGTATATATAGCATATATACTTATTAAAGTGGTGCAATATTCAGACTAAGACAATTTAAATGATCACTAAGCATGATAGAAAAATCCTTTACACAAACAAACTAGACCTCCATCTCTATTAAAGGAAGCATTTTTCAAATAGATTTATCCTTTTCTCCTGCCATGGTAGATAGCAGTAATTTATCAGATATTTCCTTACATAAAAGGATTAATTCGATCACATTATCAGCAGAAGCTATTCAAGGGTACATAGTAATCACTTGAAGAACTCAGCAATTTCAGCAGATAAATTCATTATGAGTCTGTACAAACATGTCGAGATTGACAGTTACTATTAAGTTATTTTATTGTCTTGCATTCAGTGTCATATTTTTTTCTCTTACAGAGAAGATTTCTAAAGCTGCAAAAACAGCAAGTAAGTTCTATTTAGTGTTCTAGCCATTTGTAAGACCATCTTTGATGTTTGGATGACACATACAACCTGTCAGTGCTGGAGTGTATACAATTTTTCAAAAGTTGTTCTTAATTCTGACACACTGACACGGAGTGGGTCTTTTTTTCCCCTCCCCTGACACCATTAAAGGTTTATGAGGGAATGTTACATACTGTATTAAATTTAATATTGAACTTTTTTACCACAGACAAGAGTAATGTGCCACAAAAGAAAATTTAAACTAACTTAGAGAAGGACAACACCAAGATGAATAGCTCTCAACTGTGAAAACTCACCTATTGAAACTCCAGGGTTATATCTTTCCCTCTCATTCTCACCTGTTGTATGACAGACTATTTGTATGTTGCAATTTTGTGATTGATTTAGTGTCCTGGCAGTAGCTTCTTCTCATAGCCCCATCCCTTTTATATATAAAAAATCCTTTTCTGGGATCCATCTTCTGACTTTGATAACTTGACTGCAATCTGATGGGTATTGAAGCTTAACAAAAATATTGAGGAAAAAAAACATGACTTCTCAAAAAAACCAAATAATGTTTCTCTTAGTGATGTGTGTCAGTGACAGTTGAGATCCACAGAGCAAGAACAAATTCAAAATCACTTATATTAAGGATTCCCTAGTTTCTTTTCTCACCAAAATTCATCATTAAATCACTAATATTATTCTTCACTTTTTGAACCTAATGAGTTCCTAGAAAGTAATGAAATGAGCTCAGACTTTGAGGTGTGTTAAGGTTTGATACTTAAGACCTGTACCACTCATATAACATATCTAAGAATCTTTGACTGTTTCAATATTTTGTACTTCATATGAGCTATGAATAGCAAAAAGATATCAGTGCTCTTTAGTTACTTTGTGTTAGTAATTCCAATTTTCTCAGCTTATTCTCTGTGAAACCATTTTGGGAACTAAGGTCATGTCTGTACTTATACTCCAGAGATCGATATATGAAACTACAACAAAAGAACAAGAAGTTAATTATCAACCCTGACTTGATTAGGCTCATTAACACTTCGTAAAGTAATTTTTTTTCACTTTCATATATATACCTCTGGCTCTGTGATTTCCACTCGAATTCATCTGATGAAGTGGGTTTTACTCACAAAAGCTTATGCCCTAATAAATCTGTTAGCTTCTAGGGTGCCATAGAACTCCTCACTGGTTTTGCTTAAACTCTGTGTTAAACTTCAGGATGGTCACTGCTTAGGTGTGCAGTCAGATTGGTACCATTAGCTCCAACTGCAATGAGGCCCAAGTTTGAATCCCCACTTTAGATGTAGGGTCTTGACCTCAAATTTCCCCATTTCCAGGTGAGTGCCGTAACCACTGGCCTATTGGCTATTCTAAGGCAGAGCTTGCTCAAACTCTTATGCTAAAACTGTTACACCATGCATAAATCTTTAGTCACTGAAGCTGAGACTGAAACACACTTGTGCCCTTTCCAGGGGAGTGGAGTACAGTAACTATTAGTCATTCCCACTCTTTCTTTCTAGCCCAATGATTATTCCAAGTATTTTGCTTCAATAGGAGAGATTCAGTGTGACTCACTGTAGAATAGCCAATTGTCTTATGTTTAGGGCATTCATCAAAGATAGTCCTACATCCCAGGTGAGTACCCTTACCTTGAGGCTTTGGGGCAGTAAGTCCACCCCTTCCTCTCTCTTGTGAATAGCTCCTAGATCCTTTTGTGATTCTAGCCAGAAAAATTGAAATATTTCATTTTGATAATGTGCATATGATTCAGTCTGATAATTCTGAAGGTTTTTCCTTTTTTTTTTAAACTCAAACAATTCTCAGAAACATTTTGTGAATTTATTCATTTCAATCAACATTATCAGAATTTTTCAGCCAAAAAAACAACCTCCAAACAAAATCAATCTTTACTCACACACAAAAGCAGTAACATAGCATCACCGACACCCTCAACTTGATTGTTTCTAGGATTCTGTTATGGACA
The DNA here is from genome assembly GCF_049634645.1 of Pelodiscus sinensis. Taxonomy (NCBI): domain Eukaryota; kingdom Metazoa; phylum Chordata; order Testudines; family Trionychidae; genus Pelodiscus; species Pelodiscus sinensis. The sequence goes on along the minus strand of NC_134713.1, from coordinate 87,868,491 downwards.
TTCTCTGTCCTAGCTCGATAGTTCATATTGTCCCAACAAGGTATCCCCAGCCTGCTTTATAGCATAGCCAGAGTGAATTGAACCAGTTTGCCAGCACAACTCAGTACTGGTGACTTGGAATTTTAACATAGGCTATATCTATACTACAGCATAGATTGATGCTCTGAGATCAATCCCTCAGTGGTCAATTTAATGGGTCTAGTGAAGACCTGCCAAATTGACCACCGATTACTCTCCAGCTGAGTATGTTCTGGATAAGAAGAATGAGGGAAGTTAATGAGAGAGTTTCTCCCATCAACTGCCCATGGTGCAGATCCTGCTGTAACTTGACTTAAGGGATGACTCCAGATGCGTTATTCATGTAGATTGTAGCTTAAGTTGACTTTCTGCTGTAGTGTAGATGTAACCACAGCGTTTAGCATAGGGTAAGTCAACAGAAGACTTACTGTACTTCAATACAGGATATCAAAGTCGGCTGATCTTACGCCTTACTTGTGAGATCCTCTAATGTTGAAAGTACCTGTTACTTAGTTCCTATAATTATTAAGGGCTCTTTTCATATTATTTTGCAATACTTACATAGTACCTCTGCTATGAATGTGTTTTACAAAGCACAAGGTTAGAACCTGCTCCACTATGTTTAATTAAAATAAATCATAGGGATGGGAGCAGGCAGTTGATATTTATTAGCATTGGAAGCCTGTGTTAAGGGCATATGGCCTTATAATCTATAAACCTGAATCCTGTGTAGTCATTTGAACCATTGCAAAGTGAATGTGAAATGGATATAAAACATTAGTAAATCCAAGTGAATGCAATGGAAAATCAGTCCCATTGTGAGAGTGATAGAAATGTAGCCGTGTTAGTCTGGGGTAGTTGAAGCAAAATGCAGGATAATGTAGCACTTTAAAGACTAACAAGATGGTTTATTAGATGATGAGCTTTCGTGGGCCAGACCCACTTCCTCAGATCAAATAGTGGAAGAAAGTAGTCACAACCATATATACCAATATTTGTTCATATTTTTTCATATTTGTTCATTTTTTAAAATTGTATCCTTTGGTATATATGGTTGTGACTACTTTCTTCCACTATTTGATCTGAGGAAGTGGGTCTGGCCCACGAAAGCTCATCATCTAATAAACCATCTTGTTAGTCTTTAAAGTGCTACATTGTCCTGCATTGTGAGAGAGCTGAGAGAAGAGAAAAAGAGGTTATTTGGTTTTTCCAAGCATATGGCACAGCATAAGAAAAAGTAAATTTGAGAACTGAACAAAGGTTGTTTTAATGAGTTATTCATATTAATGGTGGTACAGAGCATTACTTACAATGTTAAAAATAAAAATGAATATCTCATAAAATTAGTGGAAATATAGCTACATTTACTATTTCTCTAGGGATAAACGGATCAGTTTTATAACCAAAAATTATATGCAAGTCACAGATTTAATGCTGCACAGAGATCCCAAATAGACTTATTTAACATGCAGTTTTAGATCCAGTAATGAGATTCTGATTTGCCTAACTTTGCAGAAAGAATAAGAATAGTTGTGTTATTTCTGCCTATTGGACAGTGAATTAATTTTCCCCTTCTATAACTGGGTCAAAAATATATCTCATTTTGGCTGCATGTATTTAATAAATGCAGAATTTATGGCAGAAGATAAAAATCAAAATAACCATTTTAAAATATCTCTGGAGTTCAACGATTCTGCTAGAAAAGCAAGCATCAATATGAAATGTCTTCATATTTTTTATTACACGGTTGGTTCTTACCTCTTTGTTTAGCTGATTACTCTTCTTAATCATATTGCTAAATAGAAGGGAAGAAAAGTATGTATATATTTCTGACACACCTTCTGGAAAATAAGCTACGTATAAAACATCCTCCTCCAACAATTTTCTAGTCACAGAAATGAATGCCAGAGAGTACTTATTTTTCCTTTAGATGAATGCCCTTAAAGCATTCCTTCTGCCCCCCTGAAATGTAATTCTTCCAGGGGACTGAAGGGGGGGATTCCATCTCTTCTAATAACATAGCTTGTTTGGGGGGCAGAATGACAGGATTTCTCACCATAGAACATGTAGCTGTAAAAATGCTTAAGAAATGACATACACACTGTGAAGCACAGCTGATCTTATTTTTCCAAAGTTCTGATTTGGTGGAAGTTGAACCCATTGGACCTATTTCAGTTACACCATGGGAACCAAGCAGCATTCTCTGTAAGCTGTGCATTGGATGGCCTCTCAGTACAGATTCAAATGCTGCCTCGTGTCCATAACTGGTACATGTGTTTCTACTGGTATTGCACTCTGCACATGCCTTGGTGCACATTACAAAATGTATTCCACACATGGATGGGAAAAAATTAGAAGGAACATTAGACCCAAGTCAAAGGGACCAGCTCTGTTTCTAGTAATGACCATTGGCTGAACTGGATGTAGTGCAGAATACTTTTAAATGGTTTAAATTAAACTTTAGAGTATTTATCTCACTATTACTATTGTTGGAATTCTACTGTGAGACCCCACGAGGGTGGCATTTTAATGTAGACAGACCTTTCCTTATAAGGACTTGTGGCCCTATTTGAAGCTACTGAGTCTTATCCCTAGCATACTTCCAGCACTGTTTCTTAAACCTACCTACACCATGAGAGAGAAATGACGTTATTCTGGGAGGAGTAATTCACTTGCATTAGAAAGTTAAACGTGTAAAGTTTTGTTTTTGAATTTCAATTTGTTTTATATCTATTGCGCTGGTGGGATATTTACCGTTTGATTTTCATGTTGTAAACATTGTTAATTGTTCAGTATCTAACGGGTTTTCAGAAACTATGATCTGTATATATATTTTAGAGCATGTCTGTGAGTCCATCTGTCTATGCACCTGTTTGTTAGTTTGTTCAAGAACTTCTCCTAAACCTTAAGAGCTAGGACTACCAAATTTGATACACAGCTTCCTCTTATCCTAACTGAAACCAAGGTCAGGGTTTGGTTGTGCCTGGAAAGTGTCGGGAGTGAGATTATTTCCTGTAACATGGAATGGGAGGGGCAGAGAGAGAAGGAACGGAAATGGGAGGTGAGGGATGTGATACTGAGAGTGGTCATGAAGGGCAGCTGCAACACCAAGAGAGTGTCTAGTAGGACTGGGGCTCCACCATTTTGCCTGCCAGCACACCAGTAAGGAGCCTCCCCTGCCCCAAATCTGGAGCCTACTCCCCCAGTAGAGAGCCTGCAGGCCAGGAGGGGGAGACACTTGAGGAGGGAGCAGCTGGAGGAGGGGAACCCCCTGGAGTTTGGCCTCCCCCCACTCTGCCTGCTGTGCGTGGGGAGGTGCTGAAAAAGGGGACAGCCCCTGGAGCCTCAACCTCCAGAAAGCCTGCAGGTTGGGGGGTGGGCTGTTTCAGAAGGGGCAGCCCCCAGAGTTTCCTCGCAATAACCTGCAGGCCTTGGAGGAGGGTGGTCACTGGTAGGAGAGCCCTTCCCTGGCTCCCTGGGAGGAGTTATTGCTGGAGCAGCACCACCCTTGCCACCATGGTGGCCCCAGTAAGCCCTTCCTCCCCCCACCTCTGAGCCCCCTGCCCTGAGTTCTGCACCTTCCATCTGCTTTGACTTCAACCCCCCCTTTTCTCCCCCTGTCCTGAGCTCCCCCTCACCTCCCAACCCTCTGCCCTAAGCCTCCTACTCTCTGCCCCTCCTCACCCCCGAGCCTCTCACTCCAGCCTTCATTTTCTTTCATTTTTGAAAAATAGTCATTGAAATAACACATGTATATTTTTGATTTTTTTTATATCCTTCAGTTACAGATCTGAGCAATGCTGTGTACATCTGCTAGTGTTAATAGAAGACATTAGCTGATCGTGATGGCCCTAGTAATCAGAGTGCAGAGACCAGTCACATCAACATGTCCAAATTACAAGATCCGTGCACAGATTGTTCTATCAACTCACTAGAACTCTTGGGGAACGAATGCTAATATAATCAACATCACTGACCATTTAGGGCCTGACCCAAAGACTGCTACAGTTGATGCAAAAACTCCCAGACTCCCAGAGGCTTTGGCTTAGGACCTACATTTACTTCTGTTCTGTGGGGAAATAATTTTGTGAATGATGTGACTAGTTTATTCTTCTATTTCACAAATGAAACATGTCTAATGGCATTGCGTTGCCATTCTTGAAGGAGCTTTGTGCACGCTTTTTGATGTTGACAATCATACTGTAGTTCTCAGTTTCAGACTGTGTACTCTGATAATTGGTATGCTGTGTTGAAAGGCATCTATTTTCATCAGTTAGGTGTTGCAATATTATGTCTTATGTGGTTTATTATCTAACAGGGAGAAGTGTTTAATTAGTTTGAGGGGAGTTTTGCACTTTGGGTTCATACACGCACATTGGTAGCTGTGAGATTCATTAAAAGAGATGGTAGGATGAAATAAAGTTTATTTTTCTACACATGCAAATTGTACATCCTATGAGTTAAACCTTCATATTGAAAAGCTTCCGGAGCCAATTAGCAAGATGCAGAATGTTTTAGTTTCCAGCATGACATTTTAGATACCACATGTCATATTCAGCATTATGGCTTCTAATCAGTTAGGGATTCCTGTCTACCCCTAGTCTATACTAGGGAGTTATTTCGAAATAACAAGCAGAGCATCCACACTACCAAGCCTGTTATTTCAAAATAAGGGGCTGCTTATTTCTAAATAGTAACTCCTGCTTTCCTCAGGGAATAAAACTTAGTTTGAAATAGTTATTTGAAATAGTGGTAGTGTGGATGCTCCACTGCTGCTATTTTGAAATAAATATTCCACAGAGGCATTCAGAGTAATTAGTCCCCAATGCTTCCTGGGGCTTTATGTCAAGGTCCATATTAAGGGAGCCTGCCTCAGACTAATTTTGAGGCTTCCCGGCAGTGTGGATATGCTATTTAGGGAGTTATTATTTTGAAATAAGTTATTTTGAAATAATTTTCTAGTGTAGACATGCCCTCTGTGATGACATAAGATCTGCAGACATAAAATATATTTGTCAGTTTACGTTGTTTTCTATGGTTCATAATAATACAATATTCATTATAAATAAGTATTCAACTTTTTAAAAAATATATAGTAATTATAAATACATTATGAAAGCAGCTTCAAACCAAGCCTTCAGTTTTGCTCTCTCGATCAACTAGAGTCACCTGTGGTAGAATTGAGATTTTAATTACCAAATTTGTGGGTCCAATTGGCAGTTAGACATCTTGGCCCAGATCCTAGCCCTCTTTTTATCTGGACATGGTAAGCTCTGTGTGAACCACGGGGTGTACAGGAGCTGTGAGCTTCTATTAAGACTCTCTGATTCTCATGCCACTAGGAACCAGGCTGGCTCTGAGAACCAATTTAGAGAAGCATGAGAGCTGCTTTAAATTATAACAGCAACTAAAGGTCCTATGGGGTCAAAATTGCATCTGTGACTTGATATAGCATAGGAGCATCCTGTTCATGTCCCTCTCCTGTGGCCACACTACCTATGCCAACAGCAGCTGGGGGTTTCTGAAGCTTTTTCCTACTGGAACACTACCAGGGTAATCACACTATGATTGTCTAAAGCAGCTTTATAATCAGAATCTTCCAGTAGTTCATCAAAGAATTTCTACACCTTATTGGTGTGTCAGGCTCTTAATCTTATTAGTTGAGCTAGATTCAAATATCACTTTCTTTCATGTCTACTTAGCACCTGCTGCAGTGCAGCTTTAGTAAATTGGAATTAATTGGTTTTTTTGTGGGTTCCAGCCATCAGTTTTGTTAAAATTAGTATCCATTGAGCATCTCCCTCACGCTTTAAACAAAGCCTTTGTCCTATTTAAACTGACAGCACTTTCTGAAGCACTTCTTGTAATTTTAATTTACAGTATAACCAGTTACCAGTCTAAGGGTGCATCTACACTGCACCGTTATTTCTAGATAACTAGTGTTATTTCGAAATAACAATGTGAGCATCTACACAGCCATTCCGTTATTTTGAAATAATTTCAAAATAATGAACGGTTTATTCTGAAATCTGTAAACCTCATTCTATGAGGAATAACGCCTGTTCCGAAATAGCTAATTCGAAATAAGGCATGTATGGACGCTCTACTGCTGCTATTTTGAAATAGCCCCTCACCAGGGCCATTCTAAGTTATTACTCCCCAGTTCCTCCTAAATCGAGATAGTACGTCTACATTAGGGAAGCCTGCTGTGGACTAATTTTGAGGCTTCCCTGCACTGTAGACATGCTATTTCAAAATAAGCTATTTCAGAATAACTATTCCGAATAGTTTTTTTCTAAATAGCCGTGCAGTGTGGCCATAACCTAAAAATGTGTGCTAACAAAACTGCCCCCAGACTTTCCTGACTGATTTGTTTTACACCAAGTTTTGTAGATTAAAAAAAGTGACTGTCCCCTTTAAATTCCTGGCCAAGATATAATTTATTGCTAATTATATTGCTAGTGTTTTGTTGTTCATCCCATCCTTATTCAAACTCCAAAGCTTATTTCTTCAGCTCATACTAGAAACTGCTAAGTGAGCTAGGACTACAAACCTTTTAAGTACTTAAGAATGCTGAAACTTGTGTCTTTTCCTACCAGAACATGATATTTGAAAGGACTTTATTGAAATGTTTTTTTTTCAAAATGGTTGTATTATTTCTTTCATTTAGTGGTAACTTTGGATAGTGTTGCCAGCCTTCAGATTTATATAGTTGTAAAATTCTACATTTGGATGGCAACCATTCAGGGTTTTTTACATATGCTAATTAAACCTTGCTGCATAAACCTCACATGTGCAAAGATTATAATTTTGACCTGCTTTCCTTCCTTTTCTACTATAGCTTGCAGGACACTGCTGTACATTTGCCATTTATTTCACTAAAAACTTTTCTAACCTACATTTTTATTTATTTTCATTGTTGATGTAGCCACATGAATCCCAGGATATTAGAGGGACAAGGTGGGTGAAGTAATATCTTTTATTTCTGTTGGTGAAAGACTAATTTCTTCTGGTGTCTGTGTAAGCTAAAACTCTATCTCCCACCAAAGTTGATTCAGTAAAAGATATTCCCTCATCTACTTTGTCTCCCTCTTTTATTTATCATTTGTATTTTAGGTGTGGAGTTTTTCTGTATGGTGCCCCCCAAAGAGTTGCCCGGTCTTCACAGCTGTAAATTCCTAAGATGAAAAAAGAGTATAGGATGTAAAGGCTCACGTGCAATTTATATGCTGCTGTGTTACTTGTGCTCCAACAGAATCATGCAACAGACACCTAGCTGAGAATTGTTGGACTTAGTCATTCATTCTTGGAGTTGTAGGCATAAAAACACTGCACCTGATAGTGAAGTTCTTTGAAGATCTGAGAGAGCGTCAGTGAATTTTTATGGGTCCCCCACCCATTCATCTTTCTCCTGTTATACTGATAAATAAATCTTGTAGCTGTCCTCTTGGTTCCTTTCTGATTTCCCCCATTGCTACCTTCAGATGCTCATGTCACAGGCACCTTCCCTTGAGCAAAGGGTGTCATAAGTCTAATTTCCTTTAGCAACTGTTATTGTTGCTTTGCAATTGACCAGAGTGGGCTCCAAACACTGGCACAACTTGCTTTTCTCCCTCAGAAGTGAAAGCACTGCTTCTGTGGTGCTTCAGCCCATAAGGGGACATCTAGACTACAGACTTTTGTCGACAGAAGTTTTGTTGACAGATACTGTCGACAGAGCTTCTGTTGACAAAGAGCATCTAGACTACATCCAGTTCTGCTTTGTCGATATGACAGCGTAGATGCAAAGGACAGTGTAGATGCAATAATGCCTTCTGTCGACAGAATTCTGTCGGCAAAAGGCATTATTCCTCATAGAATGATGTTTACTGCCATCGACAAAACTGCTGAGTTCTGTCGCCGTTATGTCGACAGAACTCAGCGGCAGTGTAGATGCAGGTATAGTTTTGTCGACAAAAGTCCACAAAACCCTGTGGTCTAGACACACCCTCATAGGTGAAGGAGAGAGAGTTACTGAAGTTATTGTCTGAGCTCTCATACTTCATGAGACAGCGTTATCTCTATTAGATCTCTAGACCAGCCCAAATACCAATTGTAATAGCAATTTTAATGAGATAATTTAAATTATCTTTGTAGTACAGGCGGTACCTCCCTTAACTGGGACTCCCTGGTCTGGCAACATCCATGGTCCTGCATGGACCACAGATGTTCCTGGACCACAGAGCCCAGGAAGAGGGAGGTCTGATGGTGGGGCAGGAGTGCTGTAAGGGGCATCAGTGACTCAGCTGGGAGCCCAGAGTGTGTATGGGTGGGGAAGGGAGAGGATAGGTGGCATGATGGGGAGTTCTGGCCCCAGTGGAGCTCCCTGGCCCCAGCAACCAGGGAGCTCTAGCCTGGCCGCAGCCGTGGAGCTCCAAGCTGGTCAGGAAGCTCCAAGTCTAGCGGCAGCCAGGGAACTCTGTCCCATCCCCAGCCATGGAGCTCCAGCCATATTCTGACTCCAGCAGTCAGGGAACTCCAGCCGCAGCCCCAGCAGCATCCAGGGAGTTCTGGCCCATGCCACAGAGCTCCGACTTCATTGCTCTGCCCCAGATACAGAGCTCCGGCCCCAGCCATGGAGCCAAGTGGCTGCAGAGCTCTGCCCCAGCTGCACAGCTCTGGCTGTGGCGCTCTGGCTCCCGCAGCAGTGGGCAAGGGAGAACCCCACGGGACTGAGGCAGCAGCAGGGACAAGCTGGAGCCCTAGCCCAGTGGCAGCACGGCCACAAGGGGAGGGACCTTCTGGTCTAGCAAATCCCCTCGTTTGGGACCAGTCAGGGTCCTGAGTCCAACCTGTAGGATATATGAACCTATAACACGTGTTGGGCAACGTGATAAAGGTAGAGCAATTAGGGAGAGTTCCAGTGTTTTATGAGGCATCCGTTTATTTTCAGGGTGTAGATACAGGTACTGTCTGCATTTCTTTTATTGTCTACCCAAGACAGAAACTGAGATGTGGAAGATATATTCTCTTGAGGGATACTTTTCTCTGTTGCTGTCTCTGCTACAACATTATAATGCTGAAAAATGTCATTTTTGAGTGGACGGGTGAACTGATTTGGAAAACTTCTGACCTTTCCTGCTGATGTGTGTAATGTTTCCTCCTGCCCCCACACCCATTAAAGCATGTTGATTGTTTCCTGGAGGCCAGACTGATACTATTTTTATGGCCTCATTGAGCAAAAAAGGACTAAGGGGGAGAATGCTGGAAGAACACATTTGTTTTTGAGAAAATGGTGACCTCTTATGTCAAATGGGTTTTTTTTTAAATACATTTTGTTTTTAAATTGGGAAGCCAATGTCTAAAAACTCACCATATGCTGAATTGAAAAGAACAACATTTTTGTTATTGTACAACCCTTTAACATTTAGCTTTTGGTATTCAAGATCAAATTTAATTGGCAGTTATAAAGCCATCTCTTATGGTTAGTGTGCATGCACTTTGACAGATAAATGAGAAAGTAGATGGTGAGGTTCATTCTGTTCAAAGAGAATTTCTGACCACCACCTACAGTGCTTTCTGTGATCAGCCTGTCGTGTATTTTATGATGAGGTGTTAGAGAGAGCCTAAAGTATTTGGTAGGTAAAGTAGCAGACAGAGGCAAGTCTCCCTCAGCCTTCCTACACTAGGTAGCTAAATCAGTTACTTAGAATAACCATTAACTGTAACATGTAATTATTATCACTACATGTTTCAGTTTTGATTGTTTAATCAAAATACAGTATTTGCATTCATAATAAATGGAAAGTGATCAGTAAGAAACCCAGTGAAATTGTCACTGCTTCCCTTATATTCCTAATTGCTTACTCATTAGTCACTTCTAATGCTTATGATTTCTATAATGTAATGAATTTTTGTACTTTGTTCAGTTGCTTAATGTTCTTAGGGAAACCACTTAATGAAGCAATTTGGTTCAAACTTCGAAGCTCTGGTAACAAAAATTACTAATGATTGTTTCCTCACATAGTCTCTGATTTTTTTTTTCTGAACAGCCTGCCACCATTTCCTCTAAACAAAGATACTTCTCTTTAATAGAATATGTTTCCTAAGTGACCCTTTTTCTCCCTCTCACAAAGTTCTCTTATTTGCAAAAACTGGGGTGGAAATTAACAGGAAATTTGGGCTGGAAGGGACCTTTGGGGATCTGATCTTTGTATCAGACAGAAACATTTTTTTCAGTTTAGTATGAGGGAGGTTTGTCTTTTCTTCAATAGAACATTGAATAAACAATGAATAAAAAAACAATTTTATTCCACTGTAATTAGATAGCACTTGTCCTGTAGTCCTTACACAAGCAAAACTCTCATTCCTTACCTGAATAAGAACTTCAGTTGCAGGATCTTTTTGAAGTTGAACCCAAGGCTTTCTTGATCTTGTCGTACATATTTCTAATGTTGCTTGCATCGGCTGCTACTTGGATGTTTTCATATAAATGCACCCAATAGTCATTGGTGCAGCATTGAACATCCTGCGGCACCTTGATTCTTGTCACTCTCGGGCTATGTCTACACTACAAGTTTTCTTGGCAAAAAATATGCAAATGAGATCACAACTCATGCAAATGAGTTCCTCATTTGCATATTTTGCCAAGAAAACTCGTAGTGCAAATGTAGCCCTGGTGTTTTCATTCGGGTCTTTCTTGTAGTTGGCTTAGATTGAGCATTTGACCTCTGACTGGTGTCAACCAACGGGAATATGCATCAAACTAGTCATTGGGCCCAGCGGATAGTGATTAATGGCTTGATGTCAGGATGGCGATCGGTTTCTAGCGGAGTGCCCCAAGGTTCGGTTCTAGGACTGGTTTTGTTCAATATCTTTATTAATGACCTGGATGAGGGCATGGATTGCACACTAAGCGAGGGGGAGAGGTAGATACACTCGAGGGCAGAAATAAGGTCCAGAGTAATTTACACAAATTGGAGGATTGGGCCACAAGAAATCTGATGAGGTTCAACAAGGACAAGTGCAGAGTCCTGCACTTGGGACAGAAGAATCCCAAGCATTGCTACAGGCCGGGGACCAACCAGCTAAGCAGTAGTTCTGCAGAAAAGGACCTGGGGATTACAGTAGATGAGAAGCTGGACATGAGTCAATAGTGTGTCCTTGTAGACATGAAGGCTAATGGCATATTAGGTTGCATTAGGAGGAGCATTGCCAGCAGATCCAGAGATGTCATTATTCCCCTTTATTTGGCTCTTGTGAAGCCACATCTCGGCTACGTCTAGATTGAATCCCTTTTCAATCTCCCCCGCTTCATTAGCATAAAATTGGCTGCCACTTTTTTTCGGCTTGGAGCTTTGCTGGAAAAAAGTGCCAGTCTAGACGTGGATCTTTCGGAAAATAAAGCCTTTTCCAAAAGATCCCTTATCCTTTATTTTAAGGGGGATAAGGGATGTTTTGGAAAAGTCTTTATTTTCCAAAAGATCTGTGTCTAGACTTGCGCTTTTTTCCGGCAAAGCTCCGTGCGGAAAAAAAGCGGCAGCCATTTTTATGCTAATGAAATGGGGGAGATTTAAATCCCGGCTTCATTAGCAATTGCGATATGTCTAATTTGCATCCCTTTTATGAAAAATGGATGCAATCTAGACATAGCCCTGGAGTATTGTGTCCAGTTCTGCCCCCCCTCCCGCCCCACTATACAAAAAAGATGTGGATGCATTGGAGAGGGTCCAGAGGAGGGCAACCAGAATGATTAGGGGGCTGGAGCGTATGACCTCCGAGGAGAGGCTGAGGGAGTTGGGACTGTTTAGTCTGAAGAAGCGAAGAGTGGGGGGGATTTGATAGCAGCCTTCAGCTTCCTGAAGGGAGGTTCCAAAGAGGCTATTCTCAGTACTGACAGATGGCAAAACAAGAAACAATGGTCTCAAGTTGCGGTGGGAGAGGTCCAGGTTGGATATTAGGAAAAACTATTTCACAAGGAGAGTGGTGAAGCACTGGAATGGGTTACCTAGGGAAGTAGTGGAGTCTCCATACCTAGAGATTTTTAAGTCTCGGCTTGACAAAGCTCTGGCTGGGTTGATTTAGTTGGAATTGGGCCTGCCTAGGGAAAGGGGCTGGACTTGATGACCTTCTGAGGTCTCTTCCAGCTCTATGGTTCTATGCTTAGTCTTTTTTTCCCTCTTCCCAAAGACTGGCAGATCTGCACTGTAGATTGTGTTCTTAAGCTGCGGGGTGCTTGTGGCACAATCACTGGTATTGAGGGATTGTTGTAGTATGTTATTGTACTGCTCTGACTTTTATTGGTCCTCTATGGCACTAATGTTTTATTCCACTGTAATTACATGGTGCTTGTCCTGTCATCCTTACACATGCAAAATGCTCATTTCTTACCTGAATAATGACTTCAGTTGCGAAGTGTAAAATTAAAGTGGTCCTCATCTTTTCTTCTGCAGACTTTACATATCCCAGAAAGATTAAAGTGGAGAGTTAAATCAGTGTTTTGGGGTTTTTTTTAAATTACAGTGATCCAGATCCTTAAAGATATTTAGGACCCTAACTCCCTTGGTTTATTGGGATTTAGGTGCCTGGATAATTTTGAAGATTCAGTCAACACTAGAAGTGATACATTGGCACAGCTATTTCAGTGCCATTGTAGCGCATTTGATAAAGATGCTCTGTGCTAACAGGACAGAACTCTTCCATTGGCTAATTACTCCACCACTGCAAAAAATGGAACAATGTCAGCAGAAGAGTGCCTCTCGCCAGCATAGCCCCAGTGTGGACAGTGCTAAATTTGCTGTAACTTTTATCATTCAGGTGATGTCAATCATGTCAACCTAAGCAGTAATGTAGGCCTGCCCTCAATCAATAATATAAGTAGTATGCAGTGTTGTTAGAACTGTGTAAGTCCCAGGAGATTATAGAGACATGGGTGGGGGGGGGGAGGGTGAAGTAATAAATATAATTTTTGGACAAACTTCTAAGACACATGCTTTTGGTTTTACAAAGGACTCTTTTCCTAAAGGCAACAGTGCATATGCACTTGGGAAATCGTTAAAACCTAAAATTACACTGATAAAATTTTCAGATGACACCAAAATTAGAGGGGTGGTAAATAATGAAACACTCTTTGATGCAGAGTGTTGTAGATCTTCTTGTAAACTGGGTGCAGTCCAATACTGAGTTTTATCACAGCTTAATGTAAAAATACTCATGTAGGAACAAAGAAGGTAGGCCGTATTTACTGGATAGGGACTCTAGCTTAGAAGTTGAAGCTAGACATATTCAGACTGGAAATATGATGCAATCTTTAGTGGTGAGTGCAATTAGGCTTGGGAACAATTTGCCAAGGGTTGTGATATATGATGTGATTACAGTCTGTATGATTTATATAGGAGACAATTTTTGAGCAATGGGATCTTCAACTGAGTAGAGAAAAGTATAACATTATCCAAAAGCTAGAAGTTGAAGCTAGACATATTCAGACTGGAAATATGGTGCAATCTTTAGTGGTGAGAACAATTTCCCAAGGGTTGTGATGGCAATTACAATTTTTAAATGAAGATAAGATGTTGTTTTTTCTAAAATCTTCTCGGGGAATTGTTTTGAAAGTTCTATGGCCTGTGTGTACCGAAGGTCAGACTAGATAATCACAGTGGTTCCTTCTAGTCTTAGAATCTGCGAGGTTTATACTGCAAAAGATTAGGTGTCAAGCAAATGTAGGAACCGACATGATTTTGTGGCAACTGAGACGGTCCAGAGGGACCTAAGCTTAGGTGCCTGAGGTGGCAGTAAGACATCTACGTCTCCTTGTGCACCTAGCCCCAAGTATTCATTTAATTGATTTGTGAAGGAATTTATTCCTTTTGTTTTCTTAATGGTAGGGCTAGTGTTAGTTACTTCTGAAAACTTGCAATAAAAATCAAGAGCTAGCATGGAAGGTGCAGAGCAGAATATCACATTTGAATGCAGCATCCGGGCTCATGTACTGGAGTGCTAATACTAACACATAATTAAGAAACCGATGTGCAGAGCACAGCAGAATATGAAGATTTAGTACCAATATCATGGATACAACAGCACTTTGTACAAATCTAGAACATTGCCATGATCTCATCACTAGCATAATAGATAATGCATGTTCTGCAGCATAGAGTGTTACGTTAAAAAAAATGAAAAAGGGAAACAGTAAAACAGTTCCCAACAAAAATAATCATTCTGAAAACCATTTCCCTCTTGCATTCAGGAGGTGGAATTCTTACGCTAAGACCCAGATCCGTAAAGCTGTTCAGGAGCCCAATTCCAATTGAATGCAGCGAGGGTCAAGCACCAAAGACTAGTGGGGGAAAAAAACGTAAAAACAAGAAAATCGTCCTGTAGCACTTTAGAGACTAATCCAAAAATACGTAATAATATCATGAGCTTCCATGGGCGCAGCCCACTTCTTCAGATGACAAATATGAAGCGAGAAGTCCAGGGGTACAAATATAGAGCAGAAAAAGAGGGGAAGGGGAAGGAGGAAAAACTGTCAATTAAAGTGTCCGTGCTAAATGAGGCTAATAGAGTGGGCTGTAAGTGCCTGATACTTAGCTTTTGATGTAATTTGGGTGTTGAATATAACAGCCCATCCAAGACTTGTCTTTGTTCAGTCCTTGGGTGAATGTATCAGATTTGCATATGAAGGCCAGTTCCACAGTCTCTCTCTCAAGCTGGTTCCTGAAATTACTTTGTATGAGGATAGCCTCTTTTAGATCCATTAGGAAATGTCTGGGCAAGTTAAAATGATCCCCAACAGGTTTCTATGTGTTACCACTTCGAATATCTGATTTGTGTCCATTAATCCTTTGTTTTAGAGTACAGCTAGACTGCGGGGGATTTTCGGGATACCTCTGGCATCCCGAAAACACTCTTCCACATCCAGGGAATGCATTTGCTCTTCCACTTTTTTTTGTGGAAGAGCAAACATGCTCTTTTGGAAGCCCCCATCTTCCTCGTATCCACATTTTGCGTACCTTTTTCTGACAAAAACTCGTAATCTAGCCATACCCTAATGCTGTACAGCTTGGCCAATATACATGGCAGCGGGGCATTGCTGGCACTTGATGACATAGATCACATTAGTGGAGGTGCAGTTGTATGAACTTCTGATGTGGTGGCTTATGGGGTTAGGTCCTATGATAATGTCGCTTGTGTAGATGTGTGGACAGAGTTGGCACCGGAGTTTATTGCAAGGGTGGGTTCCTGGGTGAGTATGATGGAGATGTGTTGTATGGTAGCTGGAAAGAATTTGATTCAGGTTAGGGTTTGTATGTAGGCAAGGGTTGGCCTGTCCCCTAAGCAGTGTTCCCTCTAAGCTGTGCAGCAGCATAGTTTCACAGGTGATTAATGAGCCCCGCCCAGACAGTCAGCTCCATGCATGGAGCCCTTAGCCTCTGACTGGGCAGGGATGATTAAACACCTGTGAAGCTATGCTGTCACGTAGCTTAGAGGAAAGACTGTCCCCAAAACCTGTGAGACTGAGAGGTCCTTTTCCAGCGTAGACTGTATGTGTGCTTGTTTTGCTTACCTAACCCATGTAAGAAATGGTGCTGTGTTTCAGTGTGCCACATTCTCACCAATGGAAAAAGGAAAACCAAACAGAAGTCACAGCAGATACTTACCAGGAAGCGGGGAGAGGAGAAGTGATAGTAGTCGTTTGCAAAATGACCACTTTAGGGCTACAGCTTTAAGTTGGGAGGGAGGGAAAAGGGAGAGAGTTCCTGTACATAAGCAACCCAGTATTGAGCAACCCAATTACTAAGGAAGGTGTACTGGGGAAGCAACTGTGTATGTGTTGTGTATATTGTCAATGGATAGATCCTCATATTGAAGTATTTAAATTCATTTGCATAGCTCCCTGGTTTAATAAACCTTGTAAACCAATAACAAATCTGCTAAATCTCCTGCAAGGTGGAAAACAGCTTACTGTATTTGCACCAGAATGCAGGTATTTCCTTCCAGGGGCCAAATCTCAAGCTGACTATCCTCTCTGATCAAGAGGCAGCATGTGAGTAGGGAGCAGGGTCATCTGCAGTAGCACTTCACAGGGTACAACATGCCCATCTTAGCTTCTGTGCCTGGCCTGTGGGGAAAGAAAGGGAGCCCTGGTTCTAACCATGTTCTTGTGGAGGGAATGACAGGCACAGAAACCTCTGCTCTTGCTTCCACTTGCAGAGGCACAAACGGCGCATGTTTTTACAGTTGCTTCATCTGCCTAATCTTCTGCTCTGCTAGGATACAGAGCAGTCTGGCAAAACCTGACTTAAAAGAACAAAGAACTACTCCTTTATATGCAAGGAGTTTCTTAATTAGCCTCACATTTGTCAACATTTTTTATAAACGATAAATAACAGATAGCCTGACCTCTGGTTAATGTATACAACATTTTGAAGGTGAGTGGAGCATAAACATACAACTAAACAGAAAGGAAATCAGGAATAACAGAATCAAAACCATTGTCATGCTGTATGATAGTATTTGATTGAGAATTACCCTAAATATGTGATTCTTTTTCCAAGCAACATGCAATTTCTAATACATTTTTCTTCAACCCCTACTTTTTCATGTTTAGCAAAAAGGCACAACCTATCTAACCTCTTCTTAAAGGCCAGAGTATCTAAATTCTTCTCGGGTACCTCTCGGCCTCGAGAATTTAGGGCTACTAACAGTAGTTTTTTAATCAGACTTTTAAGTGAAATGACCATATCAATAGAAAAGTGATGACTGTAGAATGATCAGATTTTAGTATAACTTCACTGGAAAATTTAGTTATATTATTTTTTTCTGTTCCTGCAAGAGCCTTGTTTAAGTTGACTCTTATGATAGACCAGAGATGGTCAAACTTGCTGACCCTCTGACTCACATATGACAACATTCAGAAGTTCAAGAGCCAGGGTATGTCGGTCACGGCTCAAGGCTTCAGTCTTGCTCCTGCTCAACCCTGAACCCCTGGAATAAAGCCCTGAGACCCCCTAGCCTTTACTCTACCAGCCTGCTGCAAGGTAGAGTTCCTGAACTACTCCACAAGTATGATAGAACTCAGTGAAAGAGCGACAAGTGATTAGTGAGCTACCATTTGACAACCCTCA
The DNA here is from genome assembly GCF_049634645.1 of Pelodiscus sinensis. NCBI lineage: Eukaryota > Metazoa > Chordata > Testudines > Trionychidae > Pelodiscus > Pelodiscus sinensis. The sequence continues at coordinate 87,851,368 of NC_134713.1, read as the reverse complement.
TTGGGGACCATGGGCTCCTAAACTGTGGGGCATGCCCCCCTGGGGAGCACAAAGAAATTCCGGGTGTGTGTGTGAGGCAATCCAGCCCCTTTTCTCCCCCTCCCCCAGTCAATTTTTTGGGCCCTGGTCAGTTCCTTTGGTTGGTTGGTTGGTTGGTTGGTTGGTTGGTTGGTTGGTTGGTTGGTTGGTTGGTTGGTTTGTTTGTTTGTTTTTTGCTCAACAAGTTTTGCTGCTATAGGAGGTGGTGCATGAGGGTTTCTTAATAATCAAAAAGGGGGTGTGATGCCAAAAAGTTTGAGAACGATTGTGATAGACTATACTTGAATCTGGAAACATACAAAAAGCAAGAGAGTTAAAATTCCATTTTATTTATAAATTTTTCCAAAATGTATTTATAGCTTGTTTGGTACTTTGTCACTTTAATGTTTATTTGGAACTAACAAGTGCATGACCCATTGTTGCCTGCTCGGTAAAACAAAAAGAACCAGCTATTGACTTACTTTCCTATTTTTATATCCATTAGAAGAATATGCAGAAATAATTTCCATTAAGAAAGAGAAAGGTGAGTTTGTAATTGGTTGACTTCCTTGCTGCAAATTATTGTTCTTTATAACAAAGAGCATCATCTGGAAATTTTGTTGGATAGTCATCTAGTCATTTTCAGAATTGTCAAGTGTATCTAGCACGGTTATCAAGTGTAATATTGAGCAAGACAAAGAACTAACTTTCCTGTGCATCAAGCAAAAAGACCAGAGAAGACAAATCACTAGATTGAATGCACTGGCCTTTGTGACAAACCATTCTGTGCTCTTCCATTTGATAGGATTTGGCAGTCAATAAACAGATCTTGTATCTGAGTTTCTATTATAGGGAAGCCCTGCAGTTTGTTTCATGTTAGACTGTCATACTGACAAGCTAAACTTTCTTATATTGAATGGACAGGAAGAAAATAAGATACAGACATCAGACATCAGTTCCATGAGAACTAATTTCTATCTAGTGCCAGCCTTTCTCTTTTCATTTCCCCAAACATATAATTGTCATTCCGCACCAACTTTAATTCCAGAGTGTAATTAACATTCAAATGCAGTTATAAAATTCAGCATTCCTGACAGATTAGACATTTTACCTTTTTTCTTTGAGCTGAAAGAGCATACTCTTTAGAGCCTTTAAAATAGCTGATACGGTAATGGCAAAAAAGCATGACTGTAAAAGTGAGTCTCAAGTGGCACAAAGCTAGCAAAACTTTCCTACATGTGAAAGCCTGGGAAAGAAATATTTCAATATATGATTCCAATGTTCTGCAGGAATGATGGTGCTGGTCATTTGGAACAATTATTTACCCATCTCCAACCATGGACATTTGATGGAACTCTTGAGAGCATTCAGAGTGGGTCATTGAAGTACAGAGTCATGAGTGCTTGGATTCAAGGGCCTTTTAGCCACATACAGTGAAGCCATTCCAGGAAACAGATGACAGCTAAAGTAGGGTGACCAGACAACAAGTGTGAAACATTGGGACAGACAGTGGAAAGTAATAGACGTCTGTATAAGAAAAAGTCCCAAATATCAAGAATGTCCCTCTCAAATCAGGACATCTGGTCACCACAATAAGCTAAAGGGAACATAGGGTATGTCTACACTACCCTCCTAGTTTTCAAACTAGGAGGGTAATGTAGGCATACCGCACTTGCAAATGAAGCCCGGGATTTGAATTTCCCGGGCTTCATTTGCATAAGCGGGGCTCCGCCATTTTTAAATCCCTGCTCGTTCGAACCCTGTGCCGCGCAGCTACACGCGGCACGAACTACCGTTACTCCTCATGGAATGAGGGAAATTCAAATCCTGGGCTTCATTTGCAAGTGCGGTATGCCTACATTACCCCGCTAGTTCGAACTAGCGGGGTAGTGTGGACATACCCATAGCTAAGAAAAATAATAGATTTTTGTAAGAAAGCTGAATGTAATATGGACCACTTTCAGTTATACTATAAAAATCTCAGAGTGTTCTGAACATCATGAATTGATCTAAAAAGCCCATTCAGCTTTTCTTCTTCATGACTCGGTCTAATTTCCTGCCATATTACTCCAATTTCATGCCATCGTGATACAGTTGAAGTTAATGGAGTTATACAAGCATTAAACTGGAGCCACACAGTAGTGAATCAGGCTCACGATTTGGAAACAATGAATATTGACAAATTGTTTGTCTTCTGTGTTTTCCTAGCTCCAGTCCGCTTCTTTCAATGTGTCTTTCTAGATGGAAACAATGGATATGGATTACAATTCCCTATTACTCCAACTCCCAGCCATGAGAAGAGTCCTAGTCATCCAAAGACTTCAGGGCGGAAGTCAAAGAAAACAGGACAGTAAAGAGACATGAGACCCATGGGGTGTTTTTTTGAGATTTTGCACTTTATCCCATCTACTGAGGTCCTCAGTATCTACAGTGGTACTTGTTACTGTAGAAATGTGATCTAGTAGATCTGACGCACCTGGGAAAGTGTCTTACTGAGGAGGGAAAAGAGGTGGTGGATGAACATTGTTCATCCAAATACTATTAACATTGTTCTTGAGGAAAAGCTGTGGTGTTGAAATAGTGTTTGTCAAATTGTGCAGTTTGTTTGTGCATGTGCATTTTCCTGCCTCTTCTGCTCTTCTTTTTTCCTCTACCAGTTCTGAATTCAAGTGCATCTATTTTCCATGTAATCATTTTAAAGAGCAAAAATATTAATGCAAGGCTTCTTTCAGCAACATTTTTTGCAAGATTACCTGGAATCCTAAATCATATCCTGTCAATATTCAATCAGATTACTGACAGGAAAAAGCGTTAGTAAATCTGAAAATGTGCTACATGACTACTGCTATTTTTATGTATAATTGACCAGTTTAGAAGGAAGCACACATACCTTTAAGCTGCTCAATGTAATACAGTGAGGTTTACTATTCAAATTATGTTAAAGATGAGTATTTACATTTACTTTGAAGGCAAGAAATAAAAACTTGCTATATATGCCTACTATGTGTATGTAAAATCTTACCACCTCACCTTTCCTCTCATTTTGAGATCTGGGGAAGTGAGCCAAGATGGGGCTGGGCAAAGGAGAGGTGAAGATCATGGAAGTATACTGTGAAGATCTCATGAGTGGGAAGGATTTTTTTTTAACTTCCTCTGTCTCTGTATGGACAATGTCATTATCAAGTCAGCATTAGACTGCAGATTGACCATGCTGGCTATCATGTGTTTTTAGAAAAAGTCAGACAGGAAGCTATATTATCAGACACGACTTGTGACACAAAATGAAATTTTCAAATAAAAATGTCAACATGATATAATCTCGATGCGATCAGCAAAAATTGGATAAATGTAAGAAATCTTGATGTTTAAATTTGCTAGATGAGACTGATGGCCTTATAAGTTATTATCTAGGTTTCCATCAAAGTGCATTGTATTATCAATTACTTTTAGAATGGGCATTGCAAGTAAACATACCAGGCCTCAGCCAACTTGTTTATTTCTTCGGACAGAATGAATTATCCATGTTAAATAAAAGAGATGTGCTGGTACTTGACCTATGTGAAGGTGTCTGATTGTAAATCATTGTTGTGATTGTCTGTACATGTCTAGCAATGTAAATAATAATGCATTTTTGCAAGCTGCTATTTTTCTTCCATACTATATTTATGAATTTATTTGGTGAAACATGTAGCTGTGACCCCAGTCTCAGTTACCATCTGAAATACCATGAATTGTAACCTGATAACTGGTTAAATAAATCTGCTCACATCTGTAAACCATTTTTGTGGGGAGGAGGTTAGTATAATTCAAGATATCATCATAACGTTGATGTTTATCTCAACAGGAAGATTGAATTACATGGGCTTCAGATAACTATGTCCCACAAGGACTCAGGTAATGGGATGTAGAGTTTTTCCTTTAGGTTACTGGGTCAGATTGATAATGAATGGAAATTATTACTTTCTGATTGATGTTTAGTGGACTATATGAAATGAGTACTTAGTCTTAGCATACGTTGTGTTATGCAGGTACAAGTCTTTCACAAATACCATCATATTACATGGATTTGACAGTCATTTAGAAATTCAACTACCATCTTGTGTCTAGCAGTTGTTCTTCCCATTTGAAGAAGGAGGAACACTGGGCCTCATTCCCTCAAGCGATCTTTTGTGCTCACCACAAATTGTGTAGTCCTATGGCACCTTAAAGCAGCCTTTCTTCTACAAAGGAATTTCACCACCCAATTACAGAGAGATACTGCAGAGCCATCTACAGATTTGACACTGTTACCCTGGGCTTGAATAAAGATGTTAACTGGTTAACACATTGCAAAATATACATATTGGTTTCTGTTATTTCCACTCCAACACATCTGATGAAGTGGGTCTTACCCTTGAAAGCTCATGATCCTATATATTTCTGTTAGTCTCTAAGATGCCACAGGACTACTTGTTGCTTTAAAGTTACAGACTAACATGATTCCCCCTCTGACACAAGTTGTGTGTAGTTCAGACTATCGTTACACAGGTGGCTGTCCTATATTTTTCCTACTAAGATTGTTTTAATGAAAGGACTATAACTTTCATAAAGTCATCTGTTTATGCAATTCAACTGATCAGTGAAATTATACAAAAGTTGTTTTTTCTGACACTTAATTTGCCTTTTTGCTCATGATGTCTATTTCTTCCTTTCCCATTTGATTTGGGAAGGACAAGCATTTTTTAAGAGCCTGTTCCTCTAACATTTCAATTAAGTATCAAATTGTCTCTGAAGAAGTAAAGCATTTGGTCTTTGCTTCATTGGACAAGCAGGGGCACTGACAACCTCCACAGCCCCTGGGCAAGATGGGGGCACCCAGCTCCATGCTCCTGGAAGGGATGCGTTCTCAGGTGGAAGGCATGGGACTGGAGGCAGCCAACTTTCTGCACCACTCAGAGCATGCCACACTACCCCCAGTCCTTAGTGCTGCCCAGAACAGCAATCATCTGCCCAGAACAGTGCCATGCAGCAATCCAGTGGTGACTTAAAGAGCCTGGGGCTATGGCTACCACCATTGCTGCAGTTGCAGGAATGGTGGCCCAGAGCCCTGGGTGCCTTTGAATCACCAGGCCCTGGGGCAGCTGTCTGTTTTGCCCCCCCCCCCCCCTTTCTATTCCCACCCCTCTGTTTTATGATAGTGGGCCTGAGGATAAGTGATGTAAATCCGACCATTTCTTAATCTTGGCCACTGACATAAAAACTACTTAGTCAAAATGGCTGTCCTTATCCTTGGACTTTTATAAACTGCATTTATCTGAAATCTTAGCAACAAATTACTTGAATTGCATGGCTTTCCTTAAATCAGACTGAAATGTTATAAAAGGTATGCTTATTATAATCAGTTTTGGAAAATAAAATGTGATTTATCTGCCTCTGGCTATGGGATTTATTTATAAATTCAAGAAAGGAGAAATGGGATTTGTAAAAATAACTTGGTTCAACCACTTTGTAGATACACACCAACATTCTGATGATCAAGGGGTAAGGCATTTATAACTGCCAGTTAATTCCTGAGAGAGAATATTTCTGCATGGAAGATGAACTTGATGTACAGTTTCCTTTCAGCCTTACAAAGCAAGAGGAATCTTTTCTATCATACATCTCTTATGGATTCTACTTTGTTGTGTAGAAGGCTTAATGACAGATCTACATAAGAATCATGCAAATAATGAAAAGTATAATTTAAATGTCAATATGAAACATATTAAAACACAAATGTTCTTGCCAGTGACTAGTCTGTAGTCCACACAATGGGTTGTGTGGCCTCTTACCAGCAGACAGAGAGTGACAAGGGTAACAAAACTTTGTGATATCTGCTAGCTAGGTGGAAGCTTCCACTGAGGAGATTTTAAGTCTATTATTGTCCATCTTGTTGATACTGTCATTGACAGGATATAATTATTTTGTCTGCAAAATTAGACCTTTATTTTGAGAGGTGCTCTAGCTGAGATTAGTGGGAGCTGCTGGCATTCAGCATTGCTGGACTCAGAACACGTGGATTCGGTGGTAGTGTTCCAGCCAGAGCGGCCTACTGATCTGAGGCTCCTGCTCTTCGGAAGTAGTTATCATCCTCAACAGCCAAACCGTCTGCAAAAGTGAGTCCACTTTCAAGCTTCTTCCAGCACAGAGGCTGAAACCTTCTCTTAGAACATTGTAAAAGAGGCTGCTCTGCAGAAGAACCCGTTAAATAAGGGCAGGGCTGGATTAAGGGGGGGGCTAACTTGGCAGCTTCCCAGGGTGCCAACCTATGGGGGGCACCTGATTGAAGTGGCAAGGGGCGCCCAGGGGCGGGGCCACACATGCACCACGCGCCCAGAGGCAGAGCCACACATGCACCGCGTGCCCGTTGCCTGGGGCGCAAGTATGTCTCGGTCCGGCACTGGATAAGGGTTCTGTTTATAGTTACACGCTGGTTCTCTCTGGGGTCTATGAATCTTTGTCTCTCTACGGACAGCTCAAAACTAGATAATCACCCGTACTTAAAGATTGATGTCTGCTCTTCAAGAGCTGGTGTATCTACAGGTCCAATTTAGTATTGAGCAGGCAAAGGTGTCTTCTTGTCAGAGCCATAGATCCTGGATTGTGCCACTGACCATAATTACAGGCTAACTATGGCTGTAAGAGTGTGTCTATACTGCACCGTTATTTCTAGATAACTAGCGTTATTTTGAAATAACAATGTGAGTGTCTACACAGCGTCTAATAAATTCTGTTATTTCAAAATACTTTCAAAGTAACAGATGGTTTATTCCAAAATCTGTAAACCTCATTCTATGAGGAATAATGCCTATTCTGAAATACCTATTTCAAAATAAGGTGTGTGTAGATGTTCCACTACTGCTATTTCAAAATAGCCCCCACAAGAGCCATTTTAATTTATTCCTCCCCAGTGCTGCTAAACTGAGATAGCACATCTACATTAGGGAAGCCTGCCTCGGACTAATTTTGAGGTTTCCCTGCAGTGTAGATGTGCTATTTCAAGAGAAGCTGTTTTGGAATAACTATTCCAGAGTAGCTTATTTCAAAATAGCCGTGCAGTGTAGATGTACCTTAGTAGTGGATTCTGTGTAGCCTGAACATCGGTGACATCCTACACTCCTCTGCACAGCCACCCTTATCCAGCCCAAGGATGCACTCAGACTGCCAGTCTTCTCGATAACCCTTTAAACTAGATGTTGCAAGAAAATGGGATTATCTTTGGTGCCCCCTTCTCTGGCAAGAGCATGGCTGCTGATAGGGAGTATAAAGGGGGCAGGTGCCCCGAGGCATGTTGATGTAAAGGGCCCAGAGTTCTGGACTGCCATCACTGCTACACAGCAGCAGCAGTGACCGGAACCCCGGGCCCTTTAAAGCACTGCTGTAGCCCTGCACGGCACTGTCCAGCCAAAGCTGAGGGCCTTCCAAAGGGAGCTTCTAACTTCAACCCAGCTCAGGAGGTGGTCAATCGTTTTATCCATTTGCCAGAAACAAGAACAAGCAAAGGTTTCTAAATATGAGACCAATGTTACCCATAGAGCTGACAGGATACAAGCCATTAGCAGCTCAGAACACCTGTTCATCCTGCATGGAGGGCTCCAAAAAAAAAAGCTGGTAAACTTTTGTACAGCCAAATAGGAGAAGCAGCAAATTATTCAGCTCTGTGTGAAAAGCTTTCCTTAGCCATCTGAGTTTGCTTAACAGACCAGGAGCTGCATCATGCCTTGAATTAGCAAAGGCAACTATATGTCTAACCCTATATATTTCCTGCCTCCACAACAGGCTAGATGTGTGGATTCCTGTGCATGTCTTTTCCTCCATGCAGCAGTGTGTCAATATCCCTACTTATGTCTCATTGCCTGCCATATGTTGGTTATTGTTCTCTGTATTTCTATAGCATTTATTCAAACTAGGGACAGGAGGTAGCATTACCCTCAATCAGAACACACAAATTATTGGACAAGATTAGCAACTAAAAGAGTGACCTTTCCTGATGTGTGATATTTCTCATTGCTGCAACCCTAAAACTATCTCACGACTTATTCCTAATTGTCAGTACATTTGTTCTAGCTACTGTAATCAATATGGCATGTGACAGGAAAAGGGGGAAAAAATCCTTTTGAAATCAAACTCCAAAACTGAATAATTGCAGCTGGTGTGGAGGAAACACTGAAACAATCCCATCTGCTTCTTGCTATTTTAATGGAGAGGCATCACATAATGATGGCCCTGTAGAATTCATCAGATTATTTAAAAGGAGCACACAATAGAGATGTTGACACACCTCTATTTTAAAATATTTGCACTGGGTGACAGGACTATGGGGATGTAACTGCCCATTAATTATAGCAGCCATCTTCCATGCTTTTCCTTTCAGAAGATGAACAAGGCATGATAGAAGCCCAGTACTTCATGCTAATAAATTAGAGCCAGGCATAGTTTTCAAACAAACAAACAAAAACCAACCAAGAAGATGAGTTGATGGAAGTTTTATCTCTTTCTCTGTAGCTAACTTATCTTGTCAGAGTTGGCAAAGCCACCCTTTCTTAACGCAACTGACTATTTTGGGGGGGCAGAGAAGGGAAATGATGTATCTTTCTTTGACCACTCTGAAGAGTCTTTGTTTGCAATGAGAAGGACAGAATGAGTCATTGCTACATGGGCCATTGTAAAGCATGTGGCTGTTAACAGTATGTTCTGATGCCATACATGCATATATAACCAAAGGCCAGCCAATGAGAATGATGGTGCCCACCATGGCATAATGAGATATGCAGGAAATTTGTAAAGCAGAGCAAGGAAACTATGAAATTGTCAGTCAAATGACGTTAGTGGGGGGTCATGCTTTTAAACAAAACAGCAAAATATAGAAATGATTTTAGGCAGCAGAATTTTAAAAAATCTTAAAAGAAAATGTCTGGGTTTGTTTGCAATTTTTAAAACTCTGCAGTGTATCTTCTTGTTTAGTACTAAAATGTCCCCTTCCTTGTAGTTGTCAAGCCTGTTTTTCAGAACACACTGCCAAAAAGGATAGCCTCACTTGGGCCCAATCCAGGGTCCATTGGTGTCATTGATCTTGTATTGACTTCAAAGGGCACTAAGCCAGGGTGCTGGAACAATTTCTATAATGTATGCTGGGAGCTATTGAACCAATCTGCAACTGTATATAATGAAAACACGTCAAGCTAGGGGGTGTGCAGCACCCCTAGATCCAGCACTTGTGCATTTGACTCAAGTCCTTGATGCATTTTTCTTTATTAAATTATTGACTATTTCACTAATATTTTGAGAAGCTGCTATAAAAAAAGGGGGAGAAAATCTGAGCACCAGAGAAAAATTGTGGGGAGGTATTGGTTTTTTTAATACCTTTGTTTAAAAAAAAGCACTCAGCAAATTAGTGAACATTAACAATGAAGTTGCAAAATGCTAAATGTCACAGAAGATTAAACTCTAGTATGTGTCAGACCTCAGCAAACAATGCCTTTTGGGTACATTTAATTTTGCTTGGAAATGCTGCAGAACAGTGATTTAAGAAAAGCTAATCAAAGCAGGTTTACAGTAGGCTGTTGATGTCCCGTTGCCTCAATTGGAGAGACATGACAATAATGGTAGGCCATTCTAATTCAAAATTCAAAAAGAATAGGCCCTGAAAGACTGGAGAAAGGCTACCCTAGTGCCCATCTTTATAAGGAGGGGGAAGGTGGAGCCCAGGGACTAGACACCAGTCAACCAGGCTTTATTACTGGGAAGCTATTAGAACAATATATAAAACATTCATTTTCTGAATACCTGGAGATTGGAGGGTGGTCACTGTCAGCCGTTATGGATTTCTCAAGAACAAATCATGTCAAGCCAGCTTGATTTCCTTCTTTGAGAGAGTAACTGGTTTAGTGAACAGGGCAAATATGGTGGACATATTATACAGTGAAAGCTTTGTTATCCAGCATTTAAATAGCCAGAAAACTAGCTTAACCAGCATTGCCCCCAGACACTATACCCCTGTGTCTTCGGGCATGTGCACCTGTCTCCTGCCTGTCCAGCTGGCCAGCTTGATGCCTCCAGCCATTGTGGGGCTTCTGACAGCCGGCATTGCCAGCTGCCATCATCATCAGGTGCTTCCTTCCCCCTCAACCTTCCTCAAGCCGTCAGGAGCTGGAGGCTGGCCCACCTGTCTACCTGCTGCTTAGGATGGTTCTGTGGCCCAAGGGGAAGGAGAAGGGTTGCCAGGCATTTCTAAGGTGGCAGATTTGGTCACAGTGTTCCCTTTAAGATTTTCCATCCATGAGGGGAGTGAGTTTTGTCTTGTACACCAATATTCAAGTCATGTGCGCTTGTTCGGATATGTTCCATCGTGACACCCACCAGTTACAAACAAATATCATATTCAAACATATTCATCGTTCAAACATATGAATATATTTGTTAGTAACTGGTGAGTGCAATGGTGGCACACAGCCGAACAAACACCCATGATCTCAGTATTGGTGCCCAAGATAAAACTCACTCCACGCATAGGGTGTGTCTAGACTACACCTCTCTATCAACAGAGAGATGTAGATTAGGCACATCGAAATTGCTAATGAAGCAGGGATTTAAATATCCGGTGCCTCATTAGCATATACATGGCCAGAGCTTTTTTTGGAAATGGAGTTTTTTTTTTCGAAAAAAACCGGCAGTCTAGATGTGGACCTATCAAAAATAAACCCTTTTTCAACAGATCCTGTAAACCTCATTTTTTGAGGAATACAGGATCTGTCAAAAAAAGGCTCTATTTTCAACAGATCCGCCTCTAGACTGCTGGGTTTTTTCCGAAAAAACTCTATTTAAAAAAAAAAGGGGTGGCCATGTGTTTGCTAATGAGGCATGGGATATTTAAATCCCTGCTTCATTAGCAATTTCAACATGCTTGATTTGCATCCCTCTGTTGACAGAGGGATGCAGTCTAGACGTAGACATAGATACAACATCTTCGGGAGAACACTGCAGCCGACAGCTCAATCCTCCTCCTGTTAACGGTAATGGTAATACTCCCATTGATTCTCAGGGGGATGATGCGAAGGACAGCAGCTTTGTCCCAGATTCTCCACCTGCTTGCAAAGCCATGCACCCATCAACCTAGCTGGTCCTGGCAACTACCCAACAGATCACCTCAAATAATTTCCAGGCACAATTATCCAACTGGGAGGTGTAACATCAGTAATTTGTTGCACAACTTCCATAGCTATTTATACACCGAACTGGTTTTAAAAATGGGACATGGATTGTTGCAAATCCTGCAGCTTGTGCAGGTCAAACCTTGCCGAAGTTTTGGTCCATAGGAACCTAGGAGTTTGTTTTGACACCTCCCTTTTAGTTAGTTACTAGTTTGTTTCAATTTCTGAAGAAAGCATGCAATACTATCTAGGCCTCTCTGGCTGTCAATCAGTTTATTGTCTCACTGGATAAACTACGCCTAATTTTTCCGTGGACTAGCACCCTGTGTAGTCATTGAAATAATGCAGTGGGGACTTTATGAAAAGCCATTGGCAAAAGCTAGATGCTAAGGTACTGGAATGGGGGTTGGGAGACCTGGTTTCTATTCCTGGTTCTGTTGACAAGAACAAGCTGCCACAGGCTCACCTGGTCAGAGGTGCTGCTTTTTATTTCATTCCAGAACAGACCGCTAACTCACCTCCACCTGCTGCACCGGCTAATGTTCTAGCCATGGCCGGATGATCTCCTCCTCCTCTGGAGCCCACGTGAAGTGGCTCTAGGGGAGGAATCTCAGTGAGATTCTGTGAGGGGGGGGCCTTGCAACTCCCACCCATAGAAGAGGCCACAGGGTCTACCCCCAAAGCTGGCAGATCCTCAGTAATTCCACAAGAGACCAGCTCACATTACTAGAGGTTCTCCCAACTGCAGCTCCTCCTGTGGCCTACGAGGCTCTGTAGGAGCCTGAAGAGGATGTCCATCTACTACTCCACTCCAACCCGCTCAGTTTTCTCCCCTTCCCCAGCACACACCGTGGCTGTGTCTACATTGGCATCCCTTTCCGGAAAAGGGATGCTAATGAGACACTTCGGAATTGCAAATCCGCGGGGGATTTAAATATCCCCCGCGGCATTTGCATTTACATGGCTGCCGCTTTTTTCCGGCTCGGGGTTTTTGCCGGAGAAAAGCGCCAGTGTAGACGCGATTGTCCGGAAAATAAGCCCTTTTCCAGAGGATCCCTTATTCCTACTTTCAAGGAAAGTAGACACAGCCCTTGGGTCCTTCCTCGACCTAGCAGAGGAGAGGGAAACAGTTCCACAAAAAGAGCTGTGCCACTTTCTGACAGGGACGGGGAGAGCCATATGGGGAGGTTGCATTCGGTGAGGTTCCAGTGGAGGAACTTGGGGCCATGTTCAGCCCACAGAGCTTTAGTGATGATGCATGAGAGAGAGAGAGAGAGAGAGAGAGAGAGAAAGAAAGAAAGAAAGAAAGAAAGAAAGAAAGAAAGAAAGAAAGAAAGAAAGAAAGAAAGAAAGAAAGAAAGAAAGAAAGAAAGAAAGAAAGAAAGAAAGGCTGGCATTTGGGGAAAACATATTTTACTCACAATCTGATCACAACATTGCTGAGAAATGAAAGGCATGGGGGCCTCATTTTTACATCCTTTTTCAGAAAAAATCACCACACTAACATTGTCTGCCCTAGCTGTCTGTATGTCAGTCAAGGCAACAGTCACAGCCACTGGAGTCTCGGCAGATATTGCTTATCCTTAGTACTATGTTAAGCGCACCTGTGTACCTCCCACAGCCTCCTCTTCCTCCAGGCATGTGGCTCAGCCAGCAGGGACACAGCTGGGGCTGGAGCCATATGTCAAGCAATGGCTCAAAAAAGACACCAGTTTGGGTTTGAACAAAACAAACTTTGTGTTTGTGTTTAAAAAGGGGGAGTGGGGCTTCTAACCTGGAGGGGGAGGGAAGCTCGGAGTGGCATCAGGACTGGCTGGATGTGCCACCTTGGATGCAGGGACCTCATCAGATTTGAAGTTGGTTGGGTCCTGAGACTACAGGAGGGTGGCAGAAAGGGGGGCTGGAGCAGAGTCAGGGATGGCAGGTGGCAGGGGGCATAGGCATCACTTGGGGAGGGGGCATGGGTATTGCTTGAGGAAGGAGCAGAGGCATTGCTTGGGGGAAAAGGGGAGGGGAAATGAGCATAACTTGGAGGGCAGGAGGGTGGTAGGCAGGGGCAGCAACAGCAGCGGGGTGTGCCATCACTTCCCTCATGATGGTACACATGCTATCACACTACTGCATGAGCTGGTCCCTCACACAGTTCCGCCACTTTGCATCCTCCCAGATCTTCTGCACCAGGGACTGCTGCATGTTGTGCAGGATTCTGTCTGGCATGCTGGCTCTGGCGGCTGGCTCAGTTGATGTGGCTCACCCCTCAGTCCTGACTGGTTCAGCTGTGGAGAACATAAAGAGGGAGAGGTGGTCAGTTCATGCCTACCTCTGTGAGCAGTGACCAACAGTCCTGGGTTTCTTCCTCATAGAAAAAGGATTACCAATGTCAGAAAGACCCCTGTGCTCTTTCAATTTTATTTTGGAAGAACGCGATTGCAGTGTGGATGTAATTGAAGTTTTTCAGAAAAACTGCCATTTTTCCAAAAAAAAACCTCTGTAGTATAGACATACCCTCCATAACTCTCTCCATCCAGCCTGTCAACTTTGCCACAAAGTATTGCATCAATTGGCTGGATCTGACCAGCCATTAAATAAGATTTTTTAAAAGGACATTTCATTAACACAGTTGTAATCCAAAAACCCTTCCAAGCATCCATTGTCTCAGATGCCCATATAACTAGGGAAAAAGAGTTTCTTTTAATTTGCTCTAATCACTATAGAGCACAGAGGTAACTATTATGTGGATGATAAAGCAGATGAGAAGTTTTTGAGAATTAAATTAGCAATTACACTCCAGCCATTGCGAACTTGGTAGGCAAAATTTTTACCAACTCAGAAAACAGTCATCCATGCTTCCAACCATCTTAAAGAAAACAATTTTTATGTGTGCAGTGTGAGGATTGGCTAAACTTGGCTATTGATTAAAATAAGCCTCTTTAAAGTAGAAGCTATTAAAAAAAAGATGTCCTATTGAGATATTTGTTAATTAATTCAGTTGGCAACTCAAGCCTGCTGAGTTCCATTTACATGCTTTTCCTAGCAGTTTCATTTTCTCTAGAAAGATGAGGGCTCGCTCGCTCGCTCGCTCACTTGCTATCTCTGTCTCTCTGTCTCTCCTGGCTGTACCCAAAGCATTTAAGGAAAGCAAAGAAGAAGAAACCCAATAAATGTTGACGTAGAAGCTACTAGATAAAAGTATGTGATTTGATGAGGGGCTGAGGGACCATTCCTTCCATTGGAAATTGAAGTTGTGGCCTTCCCTCATATCAGTTGGTCAGCATCAAACAGAATCAAGTTTTTACATTGCCATGAACATAAGGAACACCATGTGCCTCTCTATTTCAGATTGTTAGCAATTCAGGGCATGGACAATTGTTTACTCGATATGCCTGCTACGTATTTATGGCACAATGCATCCCTGATATACAGTAATTGATTGGTAGGTGCTCCCTCAGTATAAATGAATTCACCTGAGCAGAGGTATCAAGATCTGGAATGGAAACTTCTTTAGCATGTGTGTGTCAAAACTGGAGTTTTGTATATTTGGGTACAGTCAGAGGTACCAACAATGGGCTTCTGCAGCTTAAGAAATGAAAAAAATGATGTGGTCCTACAAAGCATAGTGGTTTAATGTACAAATCTGTGACTGAGCTAACTTGATATCCTGTGTGCCTGTAAGTTTTTATACAGGTACCAATTTTATGGCAGTGAAAAACCATGGAGGCTTATAATGAAAATACAGAACACAATGTCAATATAGTAGTTAATTTAATGCATCCGTGGTTTTAATGTGTGCTTTGAATGCACCTTTTCCAAATAATTAAAACTCTTTAATAACATCTGAGAAAGGATTTCCATTATTAAGTGGTTTTTCAAGAGTTTGAACTTGGTGAGAAACCCAATTAAATAATTATTTAAACAAAAAGCCATAATCAAAATCTTGCTGACAAGAATACTCTAATAAATAAAATGACATTTTGTATTGGCAATTTAGCAAAGGCAAGGATTTATGTGACAAAAATAAGGATTGTGTGGTGAAATTATCTGTCATTCAATACATTCACTGATAAAGAGAAAATTGTCAAGCAAACTGAAATATTCTTTGGGTCACTACGTTTACTATGTAGCAAGTAAAAAAGGTCTGCTTGCTTGTAGACTGTCTATGATCATCCATTTTATATATGAAGGAAGGAGGGGGGAGTTCTAAAGAACACACACATGAGGAGGTGTTATGTGATTTGTGGTGCAACAAAGTCAATTTAAGCATTGCTAAGAATATTGATGTGACACATGCAAGCTTCTGGCCCTCAGGCAAGGTTGTTCAGGACTAGAATTTTTCATCATTCTGTCTCTCCAGTTTTATTTATTTTGTTCATTTTGTGTGCATTTTTATATCGAATTAGTCAGGGAATCTCCAAAACCACATCCAAATTCATTATTATAGGAAGGAGAGTAGAGAGAGGAATAGGCAATGTAAGGAAAATTAAATGATGGACGTCCTTTCTGAGGCTGAGAAAACAACAACAATAGAAACCTGCCTATTAGACACATTGCCACATGCTGCATTTCAGTAGAAATTAGGCACCCGTTTGTCCCTTTAGAAAATAACATTTGCATTGCTTCTTCTAAACTTTCACATTTAGGCTCAGTTCAAAAAAGCCCTCAAGCTTGTGCTTCTGTCCTCCCATATTCAGCAAAACAGACGCTTAAAATTAAACTTTTTGATTGAATGAGAGTCTTGGTGTCACCTTTGACTCTTCTATTTGGGCAGATAGTTTTGTGGGCTGGAGCCCACTTTGTCATATGAATGAAATAGAAACTTCAGTTTGGCTGGGATATATACACACATGCTAAGATGTGAGTGTTACATTACTGGCTATGTCTACACTATAGCTGGGTCTACAGTGGTGCAATCTTGTGCAAAAGCGGCCACTCTTGCACAAAAACTTGCTGCCTGTCTACACTGGCCACGTGTTCTTGCACAAGTAAACTGACATTCTAATGTATAAAATCAGGGCTTCTTGCACCAGAACTCTGACACTCCTGCTCAGGAATAAGCCCTTTTGCGCAACTGTTCTTGCGCAAGAAGCCAGTGTAGACAGGCAACATGAATTTCTTACGCAAGAAAGCCCTATGTTTAAAATGGCCATCAGAGCTTCCTTGCGCAAGAGAGCATCTACCCTAGCATGGATTCTCTTGCGCAAAAGCACATGCCAGTGTAGACGCTCTCTTCTGGAAGAGTTTTTGCAGAAGAACTCTTCCGCAAAAGAGTTTTTGCGTGAGAACGTGCCAATGTAGACGTAGCCTATGTGTTTTGCAAGAAGAGGCAATGCTAATGAAGCACTGATTAGTAGATTAGCCGTACCCTCAGAAAGCATTTGTCTGTCCATTCCCCTCCCCCACAATACTTTGCTTATATCTCCCCACCAAAGTAAAATGTTCACCCCTGAATAAAGCCTTGTATAAATCACAATTTCATGAATTGAATAGAAATTGTTAAATTAGCTCTGTACTGTGATTTTTACAATAGCAAGAAGGCAGAAATAGGAACCACATTTCAAAGTAATCTGAGTAAGCATTCGGTTTATAAAGAACTTACACGAGTCGAGATTTAAAGCATATCAGCTGCAGGAAGTGGAAACCCTCTGCCTTTTCCCCTTTTGGTCATTTCCTTAAATACCAATCTCAATGTGGATCCCCAAAGATGTAGCTCCCCCAGTGATTTAGTACTCTGCAGAGGTGCTGACTGCATGGATGCTCTGAGGCTGGAGTATCTTTCAGAGGTCCATAGCGATCAGCTCCTCCCCTACTTCTCCAGTTCCTCCCACCTGCTGGTGGCCCTGCCAATCAACTCTTCCCCCTTCCTCCTAGTCCCTCCTGCCTGGCAT
This sequence comes from Pelodiscus sinensis, assembly GCF_049634645.1. NCBI lineage: Eukaryota > Metazoa > Chordata > Testudines > Trionychidae > Pelodiscus > Pelodiscus sinensis. Next base: position 87,834,300 of record NC_134713.1, on the reverse strand, counting down.
GGATGAGGTATTTAATGGCTGGCAGGAGACACTGGGAGGGAGGGGCAGATCAAGGGTGCAGAGCACTTGAGGAAGGGGATGGAATGGGGAGGGAAGAGGCAGAACAGAGCATGGGTGGGAAGAGGCAGAGTGGGATGCCGCCTTGAGGGAAGGAGTGGTATGGAGTTGGAGCCTAAGGTGAAGCAGGTGTCAAGCACCCTTGACAAAATGAGAAAGTTCGCACTTGTGCTACTTCTGAATTAAACTTGACACATTGAGAGCATTTTGACCAACAATAATTTGATCGCTACCTCTTGGCAAAAAGAAACCCACTTTTAAACAGTTTGAAAAATGGTTCTCTTTTTCAGGGCTTATATCTCTGCAACTTCTAATTCAAAGGGATTCCAAAATTGGTTCTCTATCCCTAAGCTGTATCCTCCTAAGGCACCTAAACATTTCAAAAGAAGCCAACTAAACATGTTGATTTTAGAGGATTTAGAAAGGTCAATCTTTAAACAGAAGTTGTGATTCCGAGGACTGGAAAAGAGCAAATATCGTGCTAATCTGTAAAAAGAAAAATAAGGACAACTCCCTCTTACAGACCATCATTTCAACTTCAGTATCCAGATAGATAATGGAGCAAATAATTAAGTAATCAATTTCCAGAGATCTAAAAGATAATAAGGCAATAACTAAGAGTGTGTCTAAACCTCACCCCTCTGCTGACAGAGAGATGTAGATTAGGCACATTGCTATTGCAAATGAAGGAGGGATTTAAATATCCCATGCTTCATTTGAATAGAAATGGCTGCCACTTTTTCCAATGTGGCACTTGGCCGGCAAAAAGCGTCAGTCTAGATGGGGGTCGGTCAGCAAGGAAAGCCTTTTCCAACTGATCCTGTAAACCTCATTGAACGAGGCATAAGGGATCGGTCGGAAAAGGCTTTCCTGGTCCACCTATCCCCATCTAGACTGCCATATTTAAATCCACGCTTCATCCCGCAGAGGGGTATAGTTTAGACATACCCTAATAGTCAACATGGATTTATTAAGAACAAATCTTGTCAAAATGAACTAATAGCTTTCTTTAAAAGAGCAGCATACCTTGTGAATGGGGGAAAGTGGTAAATGTGGCATATTTTGACCTTAATAAAGCGTTTTATGTAGTATCCGATGACTGTCTCATAAAGAAACTAGGAAAACAGAACCCTTATGGAGCTGTTATAAGGTGGGTGCATAATTGGTTGGAAAACTTTTTTAGAGAGTCATTATCAGTGGTTCACAGTCAAGCTGGAAGGGCAGCATATCAAATGGGCCCCAAAGGGACCAGTTCTAGGTCCAGTTCTGTCCAATATCATCATCAATATATTACATAATGTCACAGAGAACTCACTTATAAAGTTTGCAGACAGTGACAAGCTGGGAGGAGTTGCAAGTGCTTTGGAGGACAGTGTTCTAAGGAAGACATGAGAAGTAATTCTTCACCTCTATGCCATTCTGATTAGACCTCCATAGGAGTATTGTGCCTAGTTCTGCACCACATTTCAGGATAGATATGGAAAAATTGGTGAATCTCTAGAGGAAAGCAACAAAAATGATTAAATATTTAAAAAACATGACCTATGAGGCAAGATGGGGAAGAAATGGGTTTGTTTAGTCTGGAGAAGACTGATAATAGTTTTCAAGTGTATAAAAGATTATTACATGGAGGAGAAAATTTGTTCTCTTTAAACTCTGAAGATAGTACTAGAAGCAAAGGACTTAAATTACAGCAAAGACAATTTAGGATGGACATTAAGAAAAGCTTTCCAACTGTCAAGGTGGTTAAGCACTGGAATAAATTGCTTAGAGAGATTGTGGAATTTCCATCATTGGAGATTTTTAAGAACAGGTTAGACACACACCTGTCAGGAATGGCCTAGATAATACTTTATCTTGCCTTGAGAACTGAGGACTGGATTAGAAGACCTCTCACGGTCCTTTTTAGACCTATGATTCTATCATTTTAACATTTACTATAGTGGCATTGCCACACCACTGTGATGGTAGTGGTTAGTTTGCTACACTACTACTCTTTGCACTCATGAAACAGAAAGTCACACCTGCAGATTAGAAACAGGCAAAAGACAAAAATACATATACCTATCTGGATTTAGATTAAATTGTTGTAATATAGCTGGTGGATTTATCTTACTCTAAAGCTATGAGTCTCTGGCAAATTTTTACTCTGGATACAGATTCATATTTCTCTAGAGTTCAGGGATGTTTAGATGCAAGGGGTTAGTTCAGGGCCATTTCTGATCTACTGGCAGGTAACTGTCACAGGAACAGGTAACTCATCTCTCTGGGAACACTTATGAGCAACAGTCCTGTACAAATAGAGAAGACAGTTGAATAGTCAGTGGTATTTTTCCTAGTATCCATTCCGTGTATTGATAATGACACATATTTGTTTTATTTGTTACATTATTTTGTAACATATAATGAAATATACTACAGAAATTTCTGACTATTCTTGGACACTAATTATTTGGCTTCATGAGAGAGTATTAAGAGAAGTGACACAGCCAGTTACTGTACAAATATGAAAGCCACACTAGCATGGATATAAATTTGCAAAGGCACTTAAACATGATATAAGGAACCAGCATATCATGTGAAACAGACAATGATGTCATATTGCCAGGAAAAGATTGTTCATTGTATGAAGTCTGTACCTTCTGGAGCAGCCTCCAAGGTCAAAGGAGTCTGGCTTCTGATTCATCTTGATGTTTCAACACTGGAGTGGAAGGTCTTCATGCTTAGCCCCTGATTAAGCAGTTGGGATGTCTTTAAATGAAGCACTAAACATTTTGCATTTGACCTTGCTGTTGGGAGATCGTGAGTTACATCACCCTAGGGCATAGCAGAATGCAATCGTTTACTTTTATTTACACATGCCAAATCCTATCTCGGGTTCACTGTTAGAATGTAGTAGAAGTGTAAAGTATGTGTCAAGGGAAGATACCTAATGGTGAGATTTATTAGACAATGCAACAGTCTCCACCAAAGTAATAGAAGCCGCATTGTTTGACACATGGAAGGATAGTTGGAATAACTGTATGTGACACTCCTGTATTGTCCCTTAAGGGACGGATGAGATGACCTAATGATTTTTCACCTCCCACCTTGCTAGTCTCAGCCTTAATACCACATATCCAAAGCCCTGTCTGAGGTAGGGTTGCCAGGTGTCTGGTATTGACCCGGACAATCTGGTATTTTCGCTTCTTGTCTGGTAAAAAAATTCAGAAAATACTGGACACCTAAAATGTCTGCTATTTTCTGATTTTTTTTCCCAGCCAGGAGGTGAAAATACCAGACACCCGGCAACCCTACACACTTGGCAACTGGGCCCAGCCCCCGGTGCCCACTCCTGTCCCTGCCCCCCTGCTTACCTGGTTCTGCAGGGAAGCTGCATTCTAACTTCATGAAGAAAACAAAATGGCCACTGGCAAAAAGCCTAAAGAACTGAAGCCTCTCCGGTCTTGCTATCCCTATTCTGTCCCTATTCTGACTCTACTGGCACTTAAAGTGGTTTTAATGTTTTTGGGGTTCTTTTGCTCAACAACTTTGGTTTCACCCTTTTTTTCCCCTCCACAGAATTTTTTCCCCAGTGGTTTTTTTTGGGGGGGAGGGTGTGTTCAGTATTTTGGGGTAAACCATCTGGCAACCCTAGTCTGAGGACTAGTATGTAGGAAGCTGTGCTGCCCCACAAACAGCCCTAAGATGGGAAGTGTATTTGGGAGTTATCATCCCATCCCTAGCTTCCCATTTCTGAGTGAGGAAGCTCCTACTGCTTTTTCACGGGGACAACATGCTCACTTCCCTCCACACTGAACCATCTCCACTCTTAAGTGTATTGGTGGGTGGAGCTAAAGAACTCCTTTTCTCACCCGTTTTCCACCCACCTACGGGGAGACAGGGGGAAGACTCAACCCTTTAGAAAATGGATCTCACCCCACTCATGCAGAGGGGCAATCTGGCAGGCTTTGCATGGAGGTGGGAGGGGCACATGTACCTCTTTTCTCTTCTGTAGAGCTTCATTAGAGTAGTTACAACCTAGTTCTAAGTGGCTAATTTTAAAAGGTGGTGCAGGCGGGGGACAAGAGGAATCAAGTACCCCGTCACAATTTTTGTAAAAACTGTAATGATGCATTCACCTATATGATTAACAGAATACTGTTAATCGAGCCTGGATTCCTTTGAGTTTTATACTTACATCCGATGCCTGATACCCCTATATACCCACCTGAAAAAGTTCCAGCTGCTGGTCCCACACTGTGGGGTTCCATGTTCCAACTGCTCAGTTCCGTATGGGGTAACTCTGGGTCCATTTGCCTAGCCCTGCACCCAGGACCCCCCTCCTGGCCCCACTGTCTGGAGGGGTATCTGTGCATGGGGAAGGAGCTGCTGAGCATAGGGGATTGTAGAGGGTTTGGGGAGGCTTCTGTGGTTCTTAACTTGTGACCCACAATGATGAACAAGCTGAGAACAGATGCTCTAAATTTACTATTAAAGGGGGGGGGGTCGATATATTTTTCATCAATTAAATAATTCAGAAAAAAATTCAGGCTGTGCTAGGTTTCTTGTAACCGATAAATGTTTTTGAGACAATGGCTTTTCACTGCTGCCTTTCAAAACAGATTCTTCCTCATCCTCCCAGCTCCCCTTTTTGCTTGCATATTATTCAGCTGATCTGGCAAGATCAAAGTGCTAGACTGACAATGCCTAGAGACATACTGCTATTAGCCTTCCTTGCAGAGCTGTTGACCTGAATTCACAAAGCAGCCTGAGTCAAAAAGTCTAAAGTGCGGCCACCTTTACTCTCAAAAGCTTTATAAATCATTCTAACAGAGCTGACTAATGAGCATTCTTTCTGGCTGGGCCATGAGGCGGATTTTTCTTTGATCCCCTATATGTTCTCTCAAATGCCCAACATCATTTTGTTGGGACTTGTTTAATTTACAACTGAACTGCCAGGCCTTGCAGTTCTACTAGCCTCAAAACAAGAGAAACAAAACTATTTATGAACTACTATGCAAGGTGTCTACTGAAACACTGATAGCAAAATGGCCCAAAAGTGGACTTCATGTGATTCATAACTAAGGGCTTATCTACTCTTAGAACACTGCATCCTGCAGCTGTACCAATGTAGTACTTCAGTAAAAACACTACCTATACCACCCTGGGGGCTCCCATAAGCATAAGTATGCCTCCTTCCTGAGGCTATGTCTACACAGCAGACTTATTTCAGTATAACTGATGTTATTCTGAAATAACAAAGAGCGTGTCAAAACTGCAAGTCATTATTTCTAAATAATGTTGATCTGGAGGACTTCTTTCTCTGACTCCTACAACCATCATTTTACAAGGAGTAAGGGAAGTTAAAGGGAGAGGCCTCTTCCTTCGACTTCCTGCTATGTAGACTGTGCCAAAAGTTGAATTAAGCTATTTCAGCTTAAGCTATGCAATTGCCATAGCTCAAGTTGTGTGCCTCAATTCGACTTTAGCCCTGCTGTGGAAATGTACCCTAAGATGAAATAGTTTGGAAGAATTCTAGCACTGTCTACACTGAGGCTCTGTCTACACTATGAGTTTTTCTGGCAGAAAATATGCTAATGAGTGACTCATTAGCATAAGTCACGACATCATTAGCATATTTTCTGCTATTCCTTTTTGCATAAGGGATTTTGGCACAAAAAGAAGCAGTGTAGCTGCTTCTGTTTTGTGCAATAACCCCATTTTGTGCAGGATCCTTATGCCTCTCTAGGAGGCATAATTTTCTACTGTAAATCAGACCCAAGTGGTGAGTTTTCTTCTTCATTAAAAATACTGATAGCAGGGCTTAACCAAGTGCAGAATAAGAATTAATTCCCATGTTCTTTCCTTTCCTTATCTTGTTGTCTTGTGTTCTATCTGGGAGTTGATGCTTGCATTATATACAGAAGGTTCCTTAGTTACCCAAAGCTATGGTAACTAGTCTGTTTTCCAGGTAGTGTCAGAAAATTAATCAGTGGAAATACAGCACCTCTGTCTAATAAATGGCTAGTAAATGCAAATGTTTCCACCCAAAAATCCTTGTTTTGTTGAGTTCAAAGCACACATCTAAAATAGCAATAGTCTAGCGAACCACAGAATATAGTTACTGAAAGTCTGAGGTGGTGATGACTAGCAACAGATGATTTCTGGTAGTCAGCCTTTCTATAAGATGCTGGGGAGATTATTGTCAGTGTCTTCTTGCACATAGAAAATCTAAATTTCTCCAAAATACTCACTCTACTCTTTCAATACGTAACTCAGAAAAAAGAATAAGTCAGAGTAACTTCTAACATGTCACTGGTTTCCAAGCAACTGCAAAGAACTCATAATTTCTACTTTCAGTAAAGCAACTCCAACAAGGAACAGACACCCAGACCACTGTTCCCTGTAAACTGAGCACTTGTGCGGCCACTCAGGAGAGCAATTCAGATGCCATCCAGCTGATTACCAGGGCGCTCACAGCTAAGTTTTGTGTTTCTACTGGTGGTGCACATTTGTGCATGCCTTGGTGCACATAAAAATATTCCATGCAGGGATATAAAAAAATCCGCAAATGGATGAAAACATTAGAGAGAACATTAATCCAGACTCAAGGTCTGCTCTCCTCGTTACTAACACTACAGCTGAGAGCTGTTTTTGTCTGTCTAAGCAAAGCCAAATTCTTCCTCACAAGGTAGTATCCTTACTTTCAGTTTATACTGGCTAAGTGCACAAGATAGCTATGGGTTATATCAAATCCAGTTCTCTTGAAACACTTTCTTTCAGTTGATGAAACCTCTCTGACAGAACCCCTTGCCCCTCCCTCCCAAGATTTTCAATTTTAAAGTGACTCCAATATTAAAATTAAAATCCAACACAAAATAACCCTTCTGGATTCAATACATCACAAATGAGGATGTCACCAAGCTAAAAAAGAAGAAGAAATTCAACTGAAATATATTGTATATTTCTGCCAAGCAGTCTGTGTTGGGATCTAAATAAACTGTTACAACTCAAAAAAAGAGATATTGGTGCCATCATGGATTGTTCTCTGAAAACATTTGCTCAATGTGTAGTGGCAGGCATAAAAGCATACAAAATTTTAGGAACTAATATTAGAATCAGAAAAAGAAATGAAAAGGATTGGGTGTCTGGAATAGCTTCCAGAGAAAGAGAGATTAAAAAAACTGAGATTGTTTATTTTAGAAAAGAGACAACTGAGTGAAGAGAATATGATAGAGATCTATAAAATTAGGAATGGTGTGGAGACGGTGAATAAGAAATTGTTACTTACACCCTTGCGAAATACATGTTGTAGGGGGTCACCTGATTAAATTAATAGGTAGCAAGTTTAAAACAAACAAAAAGAAGTACTTCTTCCCACAACATGCAGTGAACCTGTGCAACTCATTGCCAGAGAAAGTTGTGGAAGCAAACAGTACAGCACAGTTCAAAAAAGAGTTAGTCAAGTTAATGGAGGTTGGGACCATCAGTGGCTATGAGTCAAGATGGTCAAAATGAAACTGCATGTTCCAGGTGTCCCAAAATTTGCAGAAGCTGAGACTGGGCAACGGGATAGATCACTTCATTCTTGTTCTTTTCATTTCCCCTGAAGCATCTGGCATCAGTCGTTGTCAGAAATAGGATAGTGTGCTAGATTGTCCTTTGGTCTGAACCAGTATGGTTGTTCTGATGTAAAAGTTCCCTAGAAAATTACTCCAGATTAAAAAAGCTGTTTTCAAAGGGAATGGGCAAGCATAGGCTCAGGGAAATGTAAAGGACATGGGATTACTGTGATCTCAATTGTCAAATTACCTTAACATCAAAACATAGAATCCTCAGTACTGTTTGGCTGTTAAATAACACAAATCATCACCCATTCAATAATCTGTAGATATCAGATTTAATTCTCAATATCAGAATAATTAGCTGTCATGCTTATAGTTGCCAAATTTGGGGCCCGATTCTCAACTCTAGTTTGGTAATGGTGTGACCCTATTAAAATTAACAATGAATTGTTTCCCCACTGACTGAATGCAGGAGGAAGGTGTGAATAGCCTCCACTGTACCACAATTCCATATTAGTGAAATTCCATTGCATTTAATCAGATTATTCCTTACTTATATTACTGTGCGCAAGAGAAGAATTAAGACCCAACTCTACAATATGTGTGACAAATTAAGCAACAAAAGTCCCCAATTTTCTGGTACAAGCAGACTGCATGGACTTCATATTCAGAGTGAAAAATACCCCCAAAATGATGACATCTGCCCAAAATAGAGATTGTAGAAGTTCTCTCCACCCCAGGAACACCTCAAATGAACACAATAATAAAATACTTTTGAAAGAGGGAATGAACTAAAACAAGAGCAGTTAATAATGCATATTCTAACTTTGCAAATGCTAAATCGTAGTCTGGGGAGTGCACAGCACTTACCATTTAGTAAGACATGCTCCCTGCCTGGAAGAGTTCATATTCAAAGACACAGACCTATAGGCCAAGCCAGAGAAATCATAGAGAACATTTGGTGATGAAAAGCAAAGTGGGAAAAATTGTCTGAAATTATCAGTTTTAAGAAAGAAGCTGAGGGAGAATAAAAGAAAATGGTTGCCAAACACAAAGAGGGAAGTATGATAAAATGTGTGAAGCCAGCAGAAAAAGACAGCAGTCAAACAGAATAAAAACCTAGGGATAGGAAAAGAGGAACCGGAAACAGAGATGAAGGTGTAGGGTTTATTTGGGTCTTGAAGATGAAAACAAGGAACTTAAATTTATTGCAATGAGAAATGGGAAAGCAGTGAACACATTCAATTTAAGTAGGTAGTAAAAGTTACAAAACAGTGAAAGGGGAAGATGTTAGCAATCTATAGATTTTCAATCTATATTTGTTCATATGATCATTAACTAATTGGATTGTTGGCTCTCAACTTTTCTATACCATGGCCTGATGTTGCAAATAGTTTCAGGATCTCTCTCCCATTTATGATAAAGAAAGAGATGGCAGTCATGCCCCTAGGTATATTTATGATGTTCTCTGGATGATAGCCTGTATCAAGAGCATTGGACCGGAGCATTTTTTTGTAAGTCAGTGTTAATGACTTAATTTAATATTGGGAAGCAGAAAAAGAGAAGAGTTAAAATTGGGTAAGATAAGAATTGAAGTCTGAGAGAAAGGAAAGAACACAAGTTTGTTCATAAAGGCAGATAACAGAAGTGGTGGAGAGGGATTGTACACAACAGAATTTACAATGGTTCATGAAATATAGCTGAATTGTAGTGTATGAATGAATGTTAAACAACTATAACTTTTTCCATTTCTCTTCTCTGGTTAGCACCAGGAAAACTGCTTGTGACTGTATCTAATGTCAAGACAAAAAGAGATCAGGACTCTTGTGATTCAGCATAATCACATTGTTAATCTTAAAAGTAACTAGAATAAAGATTGTTTTACAAAGAAAATATGATGAACGATTCTTTGTGTTGAAATAGATTGATACCTTTTGTATGGACAACTGTAACTCCTTTCCAATGAGTGAAATGACTGTGTAGTTCCTGGGAAGGAGGAGTGAATGAGTTTGGAATGTGTTTGGAGGCGAGGCATCAAGCTACCATAAACTAAGGACCAAAACGAAGCAGACCAATGCAGGACACTATGGATGGCTTTGGAATGTTAAAAGCAAGCATCCTTTTACAAACAAGACAGCCTTGAAAGAACACTGGGAAGGAGGTACAACATACTGATGTCAGTTGGCAAAGAAGATGAGTTCCAGATAAACAGATGCTAAAATGGTGATTAAGAACAGAAACAACAAAATTAGACTTGAATGTGAGAAAAGTCCTATAAAATATAGTGTGTCTTTCATTGGATCTCCGGGTCTCATCTTGTCAAGACTGGAGTGTCAGACCAAGAGAAGTTCCCGCTCCTCCCCCTCACATTTAACTTGCCTGGCCTATGAGTTAATGTGAGCAACAGACTGGTAACTTTAAGCAACAAAAAGACTATAATTGTGTGTCTTTGTGGGTGAGTGTGGGTGGGTGGGTGGTGTGAATATACATATAATAGAGAATGTAAGTTACATTGTCAATAAATGTGGTGTTTTGCCTCATCCCCCTAAAAAAATCCTGTGAAATTCTTTCAAGTATAACAGGATCAGGATTGAAAGTTATCAGCTGTGTCTAGATTGGCATGATTTTCTGGAAATGCTTTTAACTGAAAAGTTTTCCGTTAAAAGCATTTTTGGAACAGAGCGTCTAGATTGGCACGGACGCTTTTCCACAAAAGCACTTTTTGAGAAAAAGCGTCCGTGCCAATCTAGACGCGCTTTTCTGCAAAAAAGCCTCGATCGCCATTTTTGCGATCGGGGCTTTTTTGTGGAAAACAAATCTGAGCTGTCTACACTGGCCCTTTTGCGCAAAAGCTTTGCGCAAAAGGGACTTTTTCCTGAACGGGAGCAGAATAGTATTTCCGCAAAAAGCATTGATTTCTTACAGTAGGAAGTCAGTGCTTTTGCGGAAATTCAAGCGGCCAGTGTAGACAGCTGGCAAGATTTTCTAGAAAAGCGGCTGATTTTCCAGAAAAACTGGCCAGTCTAGGCACAGCTATCAAGTTTTATTTTTATTAGGGATAGCATTTGAAATGGTACATAGGCATCCAAGAAGAGATGTGTAAAGGAGATGTCATTGGACAGAAGGGGAGGGTTATTAAACTAAATAAGCAGTCACTGGTCACAGTTACTCTGAGGTGGATATTTAACGTGAAAAAAAAATAGTTATTGCCCATTGAAATCCTTCATTTTCCTGCCCATTACTGCTATCTGTGTTGAACTTTGCTTCAGTAAAGACAGGACCATCTCATAGTCCACATCCTCCACTTACCCTAGGATTGACACTCTGGCAATCTATCTTCCAGATTTCAATCCAGCAGGTCTAGTAAAGACCCGCTAAATCCAATGCTGAGGGGAGTACCCTTGTCAGTGTTGGTACTCCTCGCTGTTGAAAGGAGCAAGGGAAGTCGATGGGAACATTTCTCCTGGCAAACTCCCACTGTGGAGATGGTGCCAAGCTTGCCTTATGGTTCGTCAACTCCAGCTACGTTATTTATGTAGCTGGAGTGGTGTTCCTTAAGCTGACCTTCCAGGTGTAATGTAGACCTCGCCATAGAGTCATAGACATTCCAGCCAGAAGGGACCAACTTAATCACTTAGTTTAACCTCCTGCACATCATGGGCCACAGAACCTCACCTACCAATTCCACTAATGAGCCCATTACATCTAGCTGAGTTACTGAAGTAATCAAATCTTGATTTAAAGACTTCAATTTCCAGAGACTCTACCATTCTAGTTCTAATCAGCAAGTGATCTGTGCCCTGGCTGCAGAGGAACACAGAAAACCAAGGGTCTTTCCCAATTTGACTTGAGCAAAAATTCTTTCCTGACACCAAATATGGTGATCAGATAGATGCTGAATATATAGACAAGACCCATCTGCCAGACATCTGAAAAAGAATTCTCCATAGTAATTCAGAGCCCTGCCAATCTAGTGTTCCTTCTCTAACAATTGTAGATATTGACTACTAGCAGTCATTGATTTGCCCTGTGCTATAATAGACAATCTCACTGCACCATCCCCTCCATAAATGTATCAAGCTCAATCTTAAAATAAATGAGTTTTTAACCCCTACACTCCTATTGGAAGGTGTTCCAGGATTTTACAGGCCTGATAGTCAAAGCTGCATTAGTGCTGTTCTGTGTATTGGACAGATGAAGTGATTTCCACTTTGGAATCTAAGTTCATCTGCCTCCCTCTCCAGTACTTACATCTCCCACCAGACAAGAAAGCAAAATGTAAAACAAACATTAAAATAATGTCCCTAATGCCACCCTGCTCATCCCACGAAAAAGAAAGGTTCAGCTACTAGATTCGTATTATAATATTGTGGTTCATTTCCCAAAACCGTGTAGGTTTTTTTCTGAAATATTTAGCAATCTACCTGGAAAACTTTCTTGATTTGAGTCTAAAATGATAATAGCAGCTAAAATGTCTCCCAGATTCTGTACCTTAAAAACAAGTTCTTCATCATTCCTCATCTATTGCTTTCTAGAAAATTACCTGAAATGTGTGTCTGTGATTATGGTTTCAGCTCCAGGGGACAAGGCAATTTGATCATTGAGATAAATTGCTGGCGAAGATTTTATTTCACCTATGTCACATCATTCAAGTCAATTTCCCAGGAGTGGATATGTAGGACACCTTTCCTAACATCTGCTTAACCATAATGGGATCCAAACCTGTTACAAGTTCTCTGAAATATGAACCGGCTTTCCAGAAACAGGGGAAAATTTTCAAGAAGAAAGAATACATATCTGAATATACACAGAGGCTGTGTCTACACTGGTGCAATCTTGCGCAAAAGCAGCCGCTCTTGCTCAAAAACTTGCTGCCTGTCTACACTGGCTGCGTGTTCTTGCGCAAGTAAACTGACATTCTAATGTATGAAATCAGAGCTTCTTGCACCAGAACTCTGACACTCCCGCTCAGGAATAAGCCCTTTTGCGCAACTGTTCTTGCACAAGAGGCCAGTGTAAACAGGCAATATGACTTTCTTGCGCAAGAAAGCCCTATGGTTAAAATGGCCATCAGAGCTTTCTTGCACAAGAGAGTGTCTACACTGGCATGGATGCTCTTGCGCAAAAGCACATCTCTTGTGCAAAAGTACATGCCAGTGTAGACGCTCTCTTCTGGAAGAGTTTTTGCAGAAGAACTCTTTTGCAAAAGAGTTTTTGCGTGAGAACGCGCCAGTATAGATGTAGCTAGAGAGAATGAAAAAGATTGAGATACAGTATCTGATAAGTATAAACGATTTCATTTAAGTAACACTATAACAATTGCTAAATCTATTCAGAAAGCAAGTTGATTTATATATTATATTATATTATATTATATTATATTATATTATATTATATTATATTATATTATATTATATTATATTATATTATAATCCCCCACTTCACAGATTTCTATAGAAGTTCTTAGTGCAAAACCGAGCTCAGATGAGAATTGGGGTTACTATTTCTTCAAGCCCTTTGTTCCAACCTTACCTGTGAAAAGAAAGAAAGCCCAGCCACTTCATAATGAGTATAATTAAACTACAGAGGGACAAGGAGAGAAGTACTGAGAAACAGTATTTTATTATGTTTCCAACTGAGAATGGAAAAATTAAATTTGTCCAGTGATGCACCACTAGAATTTTAACAAAGGATCTCAAAACTTTTTTTTTCTCCCAGAACCATGTTACATATGCCATTCCCCGCAAAATATACACTTCCCCCTCTCATCATGTTCTCCTGCCTCCATCAACCAAAAATCAATCCAACCCATACTCTTTCCTGACCACAATATAGTACATCAGTTCTTCCAGTGAATCTCATAGTCATCAGGACTTCAACCTTTCCCTCTCCAGTGACTTATGGAGGTCCCAAGCTGCATCTGTTTTACATTAGGAAATAATGTTTCTTTGGTAACTGAATGTTGTCAGAAAATTGGGGAAGGGCAGAGGTATTAATAAATATTATTAGGCATTCTGTGCCAAATTCTGCATCTCATGGAAATTCCAACATATGGTAATTCAGTTAGGGTATGTCTACACTAGCACCCTTTTTCAAGAGAGGGATGGAAATTAAGACATTCAAAATTGCAAATGAAGCTGGGATTTAAATATCCCATGCTTCATTTTATATTTGCGTTATGACGCTATTTCAAAATAACAGATGCTGTTAAGATGAGATTATTTCTAAAGAAAACACTTCTCTCGAAATAACTGGTAAACCTCATTGTATGAGGAATAAGGGTTATTTCGAAAGAAGTGTTTTCTCTTAAAATAACTGCGTCTTAACAGCATCTGTTATTTCAAAATAGCGCCATAACGCGAATATGCAAATGAAGTGCGGGATATTTAAATCCCAGCTTCATTTGAAATTTTGAATGTCTTCATTTGCATCCCTCTCTTGAAAGAGGGGGTAAGTGTAGACATACCCTTATTGAGAATTGTTTAAGCTAAATGTCATATCAAGTGAAGGTGATGCAATTATTCTTTCTTCAGAGAAAAACATGTTGTTGTAAAGGTATAAAAAACCAACCAGCTGAAAGCTCTTTTTCATTGTGTTGATGCCCTGGTTTCTATAGCACAAAGTTTTTAAGGTGCTATTAAGGGATTTCTACCCTAGCCAACAATTTCACCTCTACACACAGCTGTCAATGGTACAGCCTTTATGAGCCTTTAAGCTGATACCAGTAGTATGAACTATAGTGTTTATAGGGCTCCTGGAAGCCACCATTGTCTAATAGATGATGATTGATGATTGATGATAAAATTATTTAATGCTGCTCAAAGAGGCTCTCCACAACATGGTGCATAAAATGCTGGTATCCTCTAATCTCTTCCCCCATTGATACACTGACTGGAGCTGAACTAGTGGTAGCAATGGTGGGAAACGTTACAGGGTTTATGGAATGTTAGGGGGTGTATGGAACGTTAGCTTTCTAAATTTTGTGCCTGCCTTATTAATGCCAGCTTTACACTAATGAAGAAAGTCAACTTAAGATATTCAACTCCAAGTTGAAATATCTTAGATTGTGTTTTGATGTCATACACAAACCGGGAGGTCAACGGGAGCACACACTCCCATTGACTTCCCTTGCTCCTCATGAGGGACAGAAGTACCAGTGCCAATAGGAGAAGGGGGGTGGGCTGTGGGCCATGGAGCTCTGGGATAAGGACTAGTAGCCCAAATTACCCCACTGGGTTCTCTTCCTGTGTGACCCAAATCTGGTTTTCAGTTGGGCATGGGCATATAAAGCTGGGGCTCCCCCATGGTTCCATGTCTCTCCATTGTGCCCTGTGCACACAGAGCATGTCCCAGACCCATGGCAGGAGCTCGCTTGCCAGCTGGAAGGGCACATCTGGAGCTCTCCTGCCCTGCAAATACGGGCAGTAATCAGGCATGGAGAGCAGGAAATTCTCTCCCTACCCGGCTGCTCACACATAACCCAGCCCCTTCCAATTGCTAGTGAGCCAGGTACCCAGAAGCACCTGGAATGAAGGGGATTTGTTTGGAGTCGGGCCCAAATTTACTGATTGTGTTTGGGTTTCATTTACATGTGAGATCCACAAGCCTGCAGAGCAAAGCCCTTCCGGACAGGTCACTTCTCCGTAGCCCATGCTAGGTGCCAGAAGAGGCTTTACATTCTGTACACAAACAAACAATTTTATTGGTAAGTGAGTCAGAAGCAGGAAGCATGTGTGGGGGAGAAGGGATAGTTGGCAATTGAAGGGCGTGAGTGAGTCAGATGGGCTTTCGGATAAAAGAGCATTTCGATAAAAGGGCATGTCCAGGGGTGTGGTGGGAGAGGAGAAGGATGCAAGTGACTTGGGTACATGGGCTCTCTGGCCATGAAAGCAGCCAGCAAGAGAGAGGTTGGAGAGCATAGCAAGCAGGGGACACAGCCTGGTCTAGAGATCCTGGATCTCACTGAGGTCTGGGGCAAGGAGACAAACCTCCAGGATCTCAGCACCAGAAGGCAAAATGGTACAGCCAGATGGATGCCAGCCTGGCCCAGAAATGGCACGGCCACACCCTGGACCTAGTACGAATGAAAATAAAAGAACGGCAGCAGGCCTACACAAAGGCCAGGAAACAAAGTTCATGCTGTGGGGGTGGTACCACAGACCTGCTGCTTTTACAGGACTCAGTGCCATAGGACTAATTGTTTTTAAAGGTACAGATTAACATGGCTACCCCCTGAAACTCTATATAGCACATCATCCCAACGTTATGACAGAAAAAGAAATCATAAGAACTCAGGAATTATAGTCAGAATTCAAATGAAAGTGAAATACGCCTACATTTTTATGATGGAAAAAGGCTATGACAGTTATTGGTAACTAAAATAGGCTGTTAAGTAACAGAAAGCTTCCCTGCACTGAAGGGAGCTGGTGAAGTAAAGATCTGCTCCTTTTCCTGTGGAAATCAATAATAAAACTCCTATTAGTTTATTTGTGGGATGACTGAGCCATAAAAGAAGAAATAGATCTTTTCCATATCATGCTGTCAAAATCCATGCTCAATGGGAGCTGTGCATGTATGTAAAAAAGGATATTAACCACCTCAGGGACTTAGTATGGGTTTTGGCTTCATTAAGGGGAAAAGGGCAGGAAAAGGAGAGTGGGCAACTGACTGTTAAGAGAGATTTAGACAGAGAAAATACTTCCTCCATACCGTTTAGAACTTTTCTGTACATGGAACAGGTAATTTGGCCTGAAATTAGTGGAGTCCCCTCAGTAGTGCAGGACTCCAGTGCTATGGCTACACTGTAGCCTTCTTCCTGAAAAACTTATGCAAATGAAGCCCTTCATTTGCATAATTAATTAGCAGCCACTTTTGCGCAAGAGGCCTTTGTGCAAAAAGGATCTGTGTAGACAGCTCCTTTTTGCACAAAAGCCCCCTCTTGCGCAAGAGCCGTTCTTCCTCAGGAGAACAGTCCATGATTTTATGAAGTAAATCTTATTGTTTATTTGTCTTTATTTTTAAACCGTCAAATAGAACATCCACTTTGAAAAAAAATATCATAAGCAACTGTGCTGCACTCAAGCTTATAAAAGTGGACGCAGCTAACAGAATTCTATGCTTAAACACTTTGCACACCCTTAGATGCAAAAGAACATTATTTCACAAGCTATGGGGTGCTAACAGTGAATGTCCCGATCTTATCATCTACAATTTGCTAGATGCACTTCCCTCCATACAAATCAAATTATCACTTTGTTCATCTTACTGGTTGTGCATCACACTCCTCATGGGTGGATATTAGCAGGAGTTAGCACATTAGATGTCACTGAAGTAAGAACAGTGAATACACATGCATGGAGCTCATTAAAATTTGTCCTCATTAGAGTAATACTCGGCATGTTTATTTGACCCCCACTGCTATTTTTGCTGCAAACTGCAGTGTCGCCTATTTTACTGTGCAATATTACAGTATTGATCAGAACACAATTACCAGCGTAAACTTAATTTAGTAAGCAGTTCCAGCTACTAAAATCATTCTGATAGAAATGTAGCCGTATTAGTCTGGGGTAGCTGAAGCAAAATGCAGGACAATGTAGCACTTTAAAGACTAACAAGATGGTTTATTAGATGATGAGCTTTCGTGGGCCAGACCCACTTCCTCAGATCAAATAGTGGAAGAAAATAGTCACAACCATATATACCAAAGGATACAATTAAAAAAATGAACACATATGAAAAGGACAAATCACATTTCAGAAAAGGGGGGGATGCGGGAGGGGGGGGAAGGAAGGAAGATAAGTGTCTGTGAATTGATGATATTAGAGGTGGGGAGAGTGGGATGTCTGTCAGCTAATGGTATTAGAGGTGATAATTGGGGAAGCTATCTTGGTAATGGGTAAGATAGTTTGAGTGTTTGTTCATTCCTTCTCGGAGAGTGTCGAATTTTAACATGAATGACAGTTCAGAGGATTCCCTTTCAAGTGCAGATGTAAAAGGTCTTTGTAGCAGAATGCAGGTGGTTAAGTCATTGAGAGAGTGTCCTTTCTGGTTAAAATGGCAAGAAACTGTTTTTTCTTTGTGGTCTTGTCTGATATCTGTTTTGTGGGCATTAATCCTTTGGCGAAGTGTCTGAGACGTTTGTCCAATGTACATAGCAGACGGACACTTTCGGCACATGATAGCATAGATTATATTTCTGGATGCGCAGGAATATGTGTTCTTGATCTTATAACTCACTTGGTTAGGTCCACTAATGGTATCAGCAGAATGAATATGTGGACAAAGCTGGCAACGGGGTTTGTTGCAAGGGAAGGTACCAGGGTTGGTATTAGTGTGGTATGTCCTGTGGTTGTTGGTAAGAATCATCTTGAGGTTAGGTGGTTGTCTATAGGAGACTATGGGTCTGTCTCCGAGAGCCTCTTGGAGTATGGTATCCTGTTCCAGTATTCCGCCAAAAGATTAATGCCCACAAAACAGATATCAGACAAGATCACAAAGAAAAAACAATTTCTTGCCATTTTAACCAGAAAGGACACTCTCTCAATGACTTAACCACCTGCATTCTGCTACAAAGACCTTTTACATCTGCACTTGAAAGGGAATCCTCTGAACTGTCATTCATGTTAAAATTCGACACTCTCCGAGAAGGAATGAACAAACACGCAAACTATCTTACCCATTACCAAGATAGCTTCCCCAATTATCACCTCTAATACCATTAGCTCACAGACATCCCACTCTCCCCACCTCTAATATCATCAATTCACAGACACTTACCTTCCTTCCTTCCCCCCCCCCCCCCCGCATCCCCCTCCTCTTCTGAAATGTGATTTGTCCTTTTCATATGTGTTCATTTTTTTAATTGTATCCTTTGGTATATATGGTTGTGACTATTTTCTTCCACTATTTGATCTGAGGAAGTGGGTCTGGCCCACGAAAGCTCATCATCTAATAAACCATCTTGTTAGTCTTTAAAGTGCTACATTGTCCTGCATTAAAATCATTCTGTTTCTTCTAAATGAAAATTATTCTTTGTAAATAATGGACTTCAATTCTTCTTTGAGCATGGGATGATCAGACATTCATTTGCATGGCCAGATAACCATAGTGGTAAAGAAATGTTTTTAAAGAATAAGATGATTTTTTTTCATTTGGGTGGAAGGAACTCAGAAGAAATATGTTAGGAGAGAAAAACAAAATACATGAAGCACAGCTGCCTGAAGCATGCTGTGGAAGGAGACATCCATTAAATAATTGAATTAACCTCTATACAGCCTTTTTCAGCTGACTGAGATTTACTTTGATAGCTTGCTGTTTGTTTTCTTCCAGGTTCACTCACAATAGAGGAGCTTTTTGCAATGGCTGTAAAAGAAGTTGAAGTATGCATCTCAGTAGTGGTCAAAGTCCCTTGATTGGGCAATAATAAAAGAAAAAGAAAAAAAATTGTAGCCTCTTAAATTACTAGGAATTGTGAGCAGCAGTGCTCAAATATTCCATATTTTTGGATTATTTCTTCTAGAGAGATTGTCTCATTTAGACCTCCCTCCTATTGTAACTGCACAGTCCATCTAATAATCATACAACATCCAATACCAATCATAGTACTTGCTCAGCTTAGGTCCCTAATGGGATTTGAATTCAGCACCTCTAGCTCTAATGCGCTTAGCTCCTAGTATACCAGAGTCTGGTATCACCTTGCAAGCATAGGGGATATCAGTGAGTCTATGCAAGTAACACCATCACAGGCTCTAACCACTTAAGCCACAATATCAGGGCTCATACAACTGTACGTACACTAATGTGGCCTATGCCATCTATGCCAGCAATGCCCCTTTGCCATGTATATTGGCCAAACCGGGCAGTCTCTACAAAAAAGGATTAATGGACACAAATCAGATATTCAAAATGTTAACACAGAGAAACCTGTTGGAGAACATTTTAACTTGCTCAGGCACTCATTAAAGGATCTAAAAGTGACTAACTATTACAAAGCAATTTCAAGAAACAGCTGGAGAGAGAAACTGCGAAACTGCCCTTCATATGCAAATTTGACACATTTAATCAAGATCTGAACAAAGATATGAACTGGATGGACCATTATATTCAACACCCAAGTGACATCAAAAGCTAAGTATGGGGCACTTACAGCCTATTAGCTAGTTGATTAGCCTCATTTAGCACAGACACTCTAGTTGACAAGATTTTTTCCTCTTTCTCTCCCTATTGCCCCTCTTTTTCTGCTATTTATTTGTACCTCTGGGCCAGGGTTCCCTCTAAGATTTTTCCATCCATGAGCTGAGTAAGTTTTTGTCTTGTGCTCCAATATTGATGTCATGTGCGCTTATTCGGATGTGAGCCACTATGGCACCCATCTGTTACTAACATTATCTATATTGTTAGTGCTAGCTGTGTAACAGGGCAGAAGATGGGGCAGGAGCTAATGCATCTCCACAGTAAGTGGGGCTTTCTTCCATAACAAGGCCTTGACTCCCCACGGCAGTAGCCGCTTGCCAGCCCTAAGGCCCCAACACCCCATGGCAGCAGCCACCCACAAGTCCCACGTCCCCAGTCCCAGGCAGCAGTAGCTGCCCACCACATGGCCTTGGCCCTAGTGGCATCCGCCTCCCAACATGGCTTTGGCCCTGGCGGCAGCCAGAGCAGCCGCCTCCTGCCATGGTCACAGCCACTGCCCCATCCCTGGACCTGTCCGCCTCCCTTCCCCCCCCCCCCCCCCCCCAATCACACAGCCCCAGCCATGGGAGCAGCCATATCACTCACCTTTCAGATCCAGGAAGATTAGCGCTGCTGTGCGGCTCTGCAAACGGGGTGGGTGGGCTCAGAATGTTTTGTGTGCAGCCACGCAGTTTAGAGGGAACACTGCTTTGTTCCATTCATCTGAAGAAGTGGGTTGTGCCCCCAAAAGCTCATGATACTATCTACATTTTTTGTTAGTCTCTAAGGTGCTGAAGGACCATTCGTTGTTTCCTAAGTCACACAGGAAGTCTGTGGAAGAGAAGGGAATCCATTCTGAGAACCCAGATAGCAGCCTAGCGCCAATGAACTATCCTCCCTCCTTGAATCAACCGTAAGGCTATTGTGGCTCTTTCTCCCACAGAAAGAGTTTTACTGAAACCCAAAAATGTTTGAAAGTAGTCAGTTATAATTAAAATTAAAAAGTTACATCTTTTGTTCAAACGTCACAGAATAATCTCTCATTTTCTTGTGTTATGCCCAAGCTATTTTCTTTCTTTATCCTTGACTATATGTTTCTGTTCTTCACTAAAGGTCAGCTGTGTAACGTTAATGGAAGCAAATCCCCCTAAGCATATCCCTGTTCTTTTGTGATGTACAGCAAACCAAAATAATTTTAGTTGCACACAAAAGTCTGATCAAGAAACCAAAGAAACATGGACAAAAATGACAAGCTGTTTTCAAAATCAAGGAGTAAGCTAGCAATAACTAGATTGTTTCTACTTCAGCTGTTTCCGGTATATAGATGCAGAGTGATTTCTAATCTCCATTGGCTGAGCCCATTTGAAAGGATCCTTATTACAGGTTTGCATTGATTCTTATATTTTTCTGCTTACATTGATTCAAATACTGTAGACATTTTAAGAAAGTGTGGGGGAATTTTGCAGCCATTATAATGTTGTAGTCATGATGGGTGCAAAGAAAAGGATAATTAAATGTCATTGTTTAGTTCCTAAGTGGATAGCTAACAGGGTCAGAAAGGAATGCCTGTACTACCACCTTCTCACATGTTGAGTACTACAAAACAGTCCAGAGGCATGATGGGTATTTTCCTACTTCCTCTGAAGTGTCACGTATAAGTGTCATCAGGGGCAGGATAGCAGACTTGATGGACCAGTGGTTTGATTCAGTATGATAAATTCTGTGTTCCTATCATGAAAAATAAACAAAAAATCTCACACATAGATGTGAGTGTGTCTGTCTGTCTGTTTGTTCAATAACTCTTCCTAAACAGTAAGACCTAGGGCCAAATTCAGTTATTCAGCTTTCTCTTATCTTAACTTAAAGCAAGGTAAGGGTTTGCTTATACCACACCCTGCAATTGGATTGCTTCTCATATAACCATGCATAAAAGAGACAGAATCACCAGGCAGGCAAAAGGGGCTGGCTGGGGACACTCCCTCCCCTGCACCTGGGAATGTCCCAGTCCCGAACCTCTCAATTCCCAGACACTCTTTGGAAGGGTAGGGAGCCTGAAGCTCACCCTAAAGCTTGCTGATTGTTCCCCTTCATGAGGGAACAAGAGGAACATGCAGTCTGCTGAATTCCTCACTCGGGCTGGGAGTGCAGGGAACAGACAAACCTGGATCTGCCCCAGTTGGAGGACATGCACCCCTCCTCCAGCAGTGCCCACTGAAATTCCAGCAGCCATGGAGAGATGCATCTCACTTGGCCCCAAGATGCTGTGGTAAAAGAGGGGGTGGAAATAGTCCTTTCTCCCCAGGGCAGTCTGTACACTGGACCCCTCATCCCCAGGCCCAGCTCAGAGCAATGATTTAAATGAAAAAAAATTAATTAAGGACTGAGCAACACCGAGTAAATCTTCTAGCTTTGTATAAAGTATGTCTTGTAAGGCATCATTTGAAAACTCAGCATTTGCTGATCATTATTGTCCAGGTAAAATATGTATGGAAATACTGTATGTAAAGTTATAAGATTCCTCTGTATGGGGTAACTAAGACATGTTCCAAATTCGGGGAATGGTTACAAGGCAAAAGGCAAGCTCAGGCCACATACACACTTGCAG
Organism: Pelodiscus sinensis; assembly: GCF_049634645.1. Lineage (NCBI taxonomy): Eukaryota > Metazoa > Chordata > Testudines > Trionychidae > Pelodiscus > Pelodiscus sinensis. The sequence continues at coordinate 87,811,920 of NC_134713.1, read as the reverse complement.
GAAGATCAACACTCCAGCAGGTCTAGAAAGGGGTTGCTTCTCATTGCTTCTCTGACTACCCCAAAAAACTGATGCAAGGTTGTCAGAAAAATCAACTAGACCATTACTTGGTTTAGTGGCCACTCTTTGGCAGGAAAGAAGGTATGAATGAAGAATCTACATCTTGACAGTTAAACAGTTAGAAATTAACCATATTGGAATGGCAACAGTGCATGCTATGCTGTAGGTCTTATCTATGCTGGAAAACTTTGTCAGGACTCTCACCTGGGTGCTCCATTCAGTAAGGGTATGTCTACATTTCATTCCTCTTCCAAGAGAGAAGAATGCAAATGCAGACACCAGAAATTGCAAATGAAGTGCGGATTTGAATTTCCTGCGCTTCATTTGCATAATCGCGGACTGATGCTTT